>NC_090922.1:857134254-857438884 GCF_040938575.1 Ambystoma mexicanum | reverse complement strand
GTATTATTCACAGACTCGAAACCTGAGGGCAACAATTGAGTCAACATTAGCCTCAACTTTTAAAATTCATGCCAATTCAACCGAAT
Source organism: Ambystoma mexicanum (assembly GCF_040938575.1). Taxonomy (NCBI): domain Eukaryota; kingdom Metazoa; phylum Chordata; class Amphibia; order Caudata; family Ambystomatidae; genus Ambystoma; species Ambystoma mexicanum. Next base: position 857,438,798 of record NC_090922.1, on the reverse strand, counting down.
ATGACTCAATAAGTGATAAACCACGGATCTTTTACATTGAGTTGAGATCATACGTTTAATAATATACACATTACTAATCGTATCTTTTTTTTTTCTCTCTTCTCTCTCTCCTGGGATGTTTCGTGATACAATTATTGTTTTATAACTTCTTTAGATTTTATGCCACATTATTACATATTACGATATTGTGTGATAACAGTACCATGTACCGCCATATACAAATATGCATTCATGCATTATGTGTCTTTAAAATATTGTTTTTGCCAGACTTTACATATATCGCTTTATTGTTAAAGAATCATTGCCTTGATAAAGACCAGGTGTACAAAACACGTGTCAGCAATTTTACTTAAACATGGATCAAAATGCTCTAGCTGTGCTATGAAAATAATTAGTACAATTGTAACACTATACCATTGAGTTTATTGATTGAATTGATTAACTGTGTTGGCGCATGAGCACACAACTTGCTGTTCTTTAAATTCACTTACTGCTATCTGCCAGAATGTGCCACATGCTGCCTTACTACATTTGTTTTACGTCATTTGCCACCTGGGTAACTGCGCCTTTTTGGGTACTGCACTATTTAACCATTCTTTAAAGTGCATTGCAAAGTAAAAACTAGCCTACGTTATGAAAGCATTTACTCTACATACTTTTTTTATTTCACATTTTTAAAGCGCTCACACAGCTCAGGGGCATCGAGGCGGTGTTACAGAATTATGTCTTAGTTACCCATATGGTTCTAAGCGCGGACCCGGGATCGAACCTGTGTTGCTTCGTGTGGTCTTCTCTGAAGGCAAGCACGTTGCCGCTGAGCTATCCTCACGGGACCTGCTTCTCTGCACAATCAAAAAGGATGCCCCAGCAAATGTCCTGCACAATTAGAACCAGTCTGAAATGTCCGCATAAGCAATCCTTGGAGTGAGAAAGCTTTGTGCTCAAAAGTGCTTCATGCTGATGCAGCCTGTTATGCCTATGTGGCTCACACAGATGATCATAAAACTAAGGCGACCAGCTAAGGATGCTGGCCAATGAAGTGTAGATTTAGCTTAAGCTATGTTGCAAAGTATGCCTTCACATCTGGTTTTAGGAGACGGGCGCTTTCATTTTTCTCTGATTAAATCTTTGAAAGCACCAAGATTGAAGCAAGCCTTCTACAGCCAAAATCTGATATGGAGCAGGGCTGTATTCCAGGAAGCTGCTCAGAAGGCAGGATGGAAAATTAAACCTCCCACACCGATGAGGGTGTAGCTGTGACAATAGTAAGGGCCAAGCAATTGCCATCCAAAGAAGCCGACGCCATGCCGGCAAAAGCTGAATATCCGACTGCTCCTGTCTTGGTAGATTTTCAATTGTTTCCAACAAAGAGAGCGCACATGCTATACGACATGTATTACAGAGGTTAACTATGGTATTTATTGAGCCCCTTAAACTTGAAAAGTAACACATTGTGGGCTCACCCGGATACTGGTAGAATTTTAGAGTTTGCCTCGGCACCTGTTACTCCTTCAACCTATACTCTCTCAGAATAATTTCCTTTTCTGAGAAAAATATCACTAATTGCTCTTTGATCATGGAGTGTCTCATGTTTAGACAATAATAGCCGGGCCACCGGGCTGTACTAGGTAGTTACGGCCCAGGGTCCAAGTTAATTTAATGAAGGTCCCCAGGATGTTACCAGCTGGTAAGGCCTGAGGACCCAGTTATTATTGCTATTTGCACCTTGGGTTAACATCTCGGGATGCTTGTAGGAAAGTATTTGTTTGAATGAACTAGCCTCCTCCCATAAAAGGAACCACTTTTGTGAGATTAGTGCAGCTGCCGATTACCCATCACTGGGAGATGGTTTAGAGATGTTGCGTGACCCATAAAGACACTGGTTTTGCAGGACTGGCATATGTGCTGATTCTGAGGTGTTATAGCAACTCTTCAAGCAAGTAATGCTAAGAGACTGTCCCTCACTTCAAAAATTGAAATTAATATTAAGGTCTTAATTTTGGTCCCGATGTGGAGTCTCCATATGGTCTTGCAATAGAAAATTAATCAAACATCACTTTGTTCCCATGGAAGCTAAAGAGCCATCACAGCCTGTTCTACACACCCCTATTCATTGACTGTCCTTTTCTGAACCAGAACTATAGTGCAGGATCAGGCTTTCCATGGCTCCTCCCATACACCCAAAATGTGGGCCCTTCCTAATAGTTTTTAAGGTTACAGAAACGTTTCATTAGTGGTGGCCAGTTTACGTCTACATCTGTGTTTCCTAAATACCGTCCCTTTATAGGAGTGAGTCAATGGCCCCAAAAGGGTTTGGGGTGGCGAAGGTATGTCTCAAAAAAGCGTTTTAAAATATTGGGTGGAAATGGTGCACTCCTTTGTCTAACTTAGCCGTAGTACTTTCAAACCATAGCATAGAGAACTACTTTTGATGAAAATGCCCTTGTGGAGGTGAAAGGATCCACGACAAGGGTAAGTGGATTCCTGTATTTTATTTAGTATTGCACATAAACCCCACCAGACATCTCAAAGACTCCCTCTCAACTGACAGGAAGTTCTGCATCTTTCTCCTTGCATTCCAAACGCCATGTTCTACCATGGCATTCCACATGTAGTGGGATGCTACAGGAGGCTAGCCTGTGGTGCCTTCAGAATATCAGCCAACACATGTGAAGGGGCCAAAACAATCTGATCTTCAAAAAGACGGATGCAACTCCCTAGGGCTAGATAGAAGCGTGTTTCCTCTAATTGGAGAACATTAGACGTACTGTGTCCCCATATGCAGGAGCTGGATTTTGCAACTCTAGAGGTTTTGCTTTTCCGATGTTGAACATAGGTCCAACATGACATATATACAATCTGGCTGAAAAACTAAACGGAGCACCAATGACTGTTCTCTCTTTTTTTAAACCTATTTTTACTGGCATTTCCATTAATAAAACATTAACAGCCCCATCCCCCTCCCTTCCGCCCATCCCCACCTCCCACCCCCCATTTCCCCAGACAGCTGCCATACATTTTTAAACTTCCAACCATCGCTCCTGTGTGCACCATGATCAGTCCTTTAAACACGTCTAATAAGGGGATTATTTGCGGGCACCAGTTCTCAAGAACGTCTTTGTGGAGGAAATCCAATACCAAATCTCAAACTTCCTTAAATTTCCCCTGGTCCCCTTCAACCACATATGTCACCCATTCCAATGAGACATAATGCCAAATCTTCATTATCCATTCGTGTTCAGTAAGGGCCCAGGACTGTTTCCATTTTTGAGCAATTAGCAACAAAGCTGCTACACTTAAAATCATGTATGCCTTTCTTTGGGATTTTGAAGGCAAAAGGTACAGAACATCACCCAAGTCCAGCATTGCTTCCCCAAAATCGCTACGTATTCAGTCCCCAAACATAGCTTTCCTTGCCACATTAACTCAATTCCAATATGGCTTCAGAATCGGGCATTCCCACCATATGTGACCCCATTGTTGGGTGTCCTGACCCACGTTTGGACTATTATGCTGCAACATTTGGTGCTGTGGGCTTAGGAAATCCAAGATGGCGTAAAAGCCCACATTTGCGCCAGGATCCAGGAAAACAGCGCAGTTTTTGCGCACACCAAAATGGTCGCCTGACCTACCACCCACCAGTGCAAGCGTGATGGGCCAGGAGTGCCATGAGTGGAATGTGTGCCAAAGGAAAAACAGCAGTGCCTGTTAGCTCAAAAAGCACTTTGAAATCACCTTTGTTTCTCTGAAATGCAAGCTAAAAATGCCTATTTTAAACATTGCAAGATATTCAAAAATCTCAATGAACACCAGCAGACATTTGGCAGAAGGTAGACTTGTGTGCATAAAAAATCTGGAAAGAGAAAGAGCCTAAAATAATGTTCATAATGAAACTGGCTGAGCTGTGGATGTCAGCAGCCTAAGTTAAATTGGACTGAAAGACATTAAAATCTAAATGTTTAAAATAAATGAGTGACCTACTGTTGAGTGTCACATAGTTTGCAACTGTTAAATGTCATAGTTTTGAACTTAGAATCAGCGTTCTAGCTGCATGTGTAAAAATTGTAAGTTTGATTTGGATGAAGAAAAACTGGGAACAAAAGTGACATTTGGCTGAAGCCTGGCTTGAAGAGAGTGAATTCTGCCTGACAACTACCCCCAACGGGAGTTGAAACTTGCTCAACAAATGTTCCCAGGCCTGGCCTGCATTCTCCTGCCCTCACCAAAGGGAGATGACACCTCTCTGATTGGATTAGGGGAGGAGCATCTGGGGACTGCAGGAAACTGAACAATGGGCCTTCTTTGGCTCAGGCAAATGTTAAATTAGGGGGGATCGTAAATGGCTTTCCCCTGAGAGAAACTGGGAGGGGCAGTGTCTCTGTGAGCAACTTGAGTTGGAGGAAGTGGACAAACCAGAAATTCCACCATGTGCTTTGGGAAACCACACCCCTCTGGGCCAGAGCATAATTTTAAAAAGATGGATAATTCATAGTACGGACTTGTCAAAATTATATAAATAATATTATCATTCTTGTGATTTTTCTGTGCACATTTTAAGAGGTGTTAGGACTCTGTACCATGTTCTGAGGCGAAACCCCATGAATTATGGAGATTGCAGACACTGGGTTCACGCTAGAAAAATGAAAATTTACTGGAATATGTGTAGAAAGGCGGTGTACATCTGGGTAATTTTTGGTAAAAATCCAATATTGGTAAACCAACTAAAAACGAAAATAAGTTGCCACTTTTTAACCCTGGCTCTTAGAAACATCAGAGTTGGAACAGAGACCTACCCGAAGTAATATATGATATGTACATGTAATGTCAACCACTTGTGTATTTGGGAAATATTTTTAGTTATGAAAATTATTTTCTAAGGTAAAAGCAAAGGGGATTGTTCTTTCTTTGGAGCCATACACATGACACCTGATGACATAGGATGACTCATTGCTCCCTTCTCAAATCAGGTCAAAGAGAAATCCTTGACCTATCAAATCATGAGTGGGTTGGGCATAGAAAGTTAGCATCCACACCCATTTTCAAAAGACATAAAAAGAGCCACTGGAAGCCAGACAGGGACATTCATTTTCCAACCTTCAACTGAATTCCTGCGCACCACTCTGACGGAGAACTCCAGAAACCAGAACTCCAGAGATCCAGACTAACTCCAGAACAAAAACTCCAAAGAGCTGAACTCTTCAGCAGGCCTCAAAATCTTTTGCAAACTATTCAACCTCCGGGCTGTGCGGTTTGCTGCTTGCTAAGAGTCCTGTGTATCCAGAACAGAACCAGTACCCAGAAAGCAGTGTGGTATCCAGAATCCACTTGATCCAGACCAGCAGAACCAGAGACCCAGACCAGACCGCTGTGAACAGAACCGGTGCCTGATTGACCCGCCGAGCAGAGAGAACCGCAGCTAAACTTGTTGACCAGATCCATGATGAGGCCATTCCTTTCAAATTTATAGTGTGAGTACCCAGCTAGAACTGTGCAGAACCCATCTCTTAGCTTAAAATAATCTGATTCAAAACATTTGAACCTTTTTAGAACTGCATCATAAGAAATCGTGTGTTCCTCCTGTTGATTCAAACCTTTCAAAGCGCATCTGTCATTCCGAAACTGTAATTTCATTTCTGAAAAATTACCTTTACAAAATCGTCCATATCTTTGGAACCGTGCATCCTTTTATTGTAAAGCTAAGATTCCCAGCTTTCCAACAAGCCCTAAACCGACTTGATACTCCTTATGACGCCTCCGTAATTGCGCTCGACGCACTCGAAAAAAGTGCCGCGATTTGACATTTTGCTTCATTTCAACCACATGTAGAAAGATTTGTCCTTTGCTTCCATTACTGAAATCCGTTTTCAACCTGATAATCCCTCATTAATCATTGTTAGCGTGGACCTGAAATGATTTAAAGTATCTATCACTCACCCTGAACCTCTAGAGGGAATTAAAATCAATTTTAGCATATTTCACTCCCTTGCAAATCACCTGAAAGTCTTTCGCCTGTGTTTCAAAATCATCCTTGGTGCTATAAGCTTGCTAGGGGGGAACTGAATTCGTATTGTACTGTGATTGTATTCCTGAAGACTTTGTGTGTTACTTCCGTCTCCTTACATTGCATAGGGGGGGTAATGAATTGTCAGAGAAAAAGTGATCATATTATCTTTTGCTGAAATCATATCAAGTTTATTTCTGTACTGCCTTTTATTCATCTTTGCATCTCCTTGAAACCATAAAGCATTCTCAGCTACCTTATCCTCTATACTACTCCTAAGTAATTAAACCAGTGTGGTAGTATAACATCATCCATTGTTGATCACTGTCATATGTCTAAGTGTGATATCAAATATTAATTTATTATAAAAGTGTGATATATATCTATTGTTTAATTTTTCAAATAAACATTTTTAATTTGCAAAACAAACCTACTTCTTGGCTCAGTGGGGTCAGGGTGGATTCTAAGAGAGGGGCGTTATACAAGGGTTCATCATCCAGATTATAACTTGTCATGAAAATATATAAATAAGGGCTTCCCTTGAGCAATCCCAGACAAGGCACTGACTTAGTGGGAATGCTTGATTGGAGTCATTAACAGAGTGGGGGCTCGTAGCCGGGGATTCTAGATTAGACTACTGCTTGTGCAGCTTAATACAGTGTACTAACTGATAGGATACACAAATCCTGTTGGATCACCACGCTGTGCTACGCTGTGAAAACACCCCTCAAAAAGGAACGCTCTCAAGAAACGGTCTGTTTTGCAAAATAAAATACTAACTTCGGTAAGTCAGGAAGGAAATCAATTTCCAGAATGACGACACTGACAGACATCAAAATAGCGAGAGAGAACCTTTTACATAAACTGTTTGTGAGAGGTGAATGGTCTGAACAGGACCAAAATGTATGGTTGCAGGCGATCACACAACAGGTCACTACAACTGGGTCAGATATCTGGAGAGATCAGGGTCCCTTACATGTGGCCCTGAGTGAACTATATACGGCTCCTAAAGCTAAAGATGAACACGACAAGATTGTCAGGATAGCGGCATATTTGTATCTATATATGGGAGCCATGCAGGACAAATGAGCTGAAGGCATTAGAGAAGGCCCAATCTGATCTGGACTCTTCTGAGCAGAGGCTGCACAGGAGCCAGGAGTCAGAAAATGATAGTAGACAGTACATCATTAAAATAAAGGAGGATATGTATATCCTGCAACACGAAAAGGCTGACCAGGATACCAGAATTCTGGTTTTGCAGAAGGAGCACCAAGACAGTTTGGACGCCTTACTGCAGTGCCAGAAAAAGCTGGAGCAACAGATCAATTTCAACAGGGCATGCACAGAGCAGGTAGCCACCCTGCAAATCCAACTAGACAGAGAGAAAGAGGAAAGCAATAAATTGATTTTGAAAGACCTGGATACCCAGGCAGAGTTTGATGAAGAGCGCCAGAAAACTGGTGCCCTTCAACGGCAGAGGGACAACCTGGTGGCACAGATGCAGGCTCTTGCTCAGGAAAGGGACACCTTAGGCCAGGAAGTCTGCCACTTAAAAAGAAAAATTCAAGAAAATCACTTGGCCCTCCAGGGACTGGGTGACCTCCAAAAAGAGCATCAGAACTTGTTAGAGCACACCAGGAGGGTGGAAGATGCTCTGACAAGAAAGGAGCAGGCCAGTGGGGACGGTGCCCAGGAGGTAACCACCCTGCAGCAAAGACTGACCCAGTCTCCAGGACCAATCAGGAAGCACAGAGGGAAAATTAGGCTCTCTGTCAACACAATGATAGGCTCCAGCAACAGGTAGCCATGCAGGAGAGACTGATAGAGTCTAGTAAGGCCTTGGTTGAGGAACTGAAAGCCCAGGCTCTTGCATTGCAACAGGGAGCAGGGGCTGATAGAGATGAAGTTCGCTGGGAAAGGGAAACCCCTGAGCATAACCTCAGGAGCCCTAGTACCAGAGGCCTCCACCTCTCCCAGTCCCTGGACTCTGCCACCCCCATGTCCCCTGGTGCACATGAGCACAGGGCCACAGGGATGGCAGATTACTATCCAGCCAAATGTATGGGGCTCATAGGCCAGTACCACCCAGGAATGGAGGGGCAGGCATCCGGGTATGGGCACCCCAGCACAGTGCAATTTAGTGGGGGAACCCCCGGAGAGTAGGCCCATTAAGGGCATCCTGAAAACCTCTGCCCAGTTAGGTCAGTGGGGGGGGGGTACCCATCAAATCCTGGCAGCAAGGAGGGATCTGAAGACTCCTCTGAGCATCACAGGACACAGGTGACCAGGTCCCCACATTCTGCCAGCCATTCCCAGGCTCGCAGAATCCGGGAAAACCTGGAAGATCAGATGGGCACCTCTGGGAGCAGTGCTTCTGAGTCAGAGGATGAATGGACCAGGGTTACCCGAACCAAAAGGGCCAATAAGGCAAAAAGGGCCTTGCTTAAGGACCCCTTAAAACAGATTAAGGCAATCAGGAGTGTCATCACGCCTTATCACTGTTTATTATTCTGTTTGGGAACACTTGGAGCTCTTTGAGCAAATGATGGAGATTTTCCATTTGAAGGACAGCAGTAGCTGCATCCAGTACGTCAAATGGACATTCTCCCCAGAATACTCCAGTTTCTTTGCGGGGCTGGAGGACCAAAATCATTCAAGATGGTCCACCTATAGGGTGGCCATCTTGAAACATTTTTCTGTTCATAGAAATCCTCAAGAGGCTCGCAAGGCAGCCTACAATTTGCAATGTGGGGAGGATCAGGCCCCACAAGAATTTGTGCAGGAGTTAAAGCGTGCTTTTGCGCAGGCTACAAAAAGGTTGCGCACGGACAGTAAAGAATTTGTTAATACGTTTTTCCATGCCTTACCCAAATACATAATGACCCAGCTCGTGAGAGATTTTCACGAGAAAAGATTTTTAGACTGGGTCATTGAGCAAGCTACCCGCATCTATGAGATGCAGAAACCGGCAGAAAAAAAGAATCAGCCCAAAAACCCCAAAACCAACAGCACCCCTGCTGCTGCCAAGGTGGCCGAGGTAAAGGTTGCCCCCGTTTTAGATTTGGAGATGGGGGGGCCCAAGAACCCACCTGCACAAACTAATTCTAAGCCCAGAAGGCCCTCGGGCCAGTCACAGACAGGGAGTGAAGGAGGTAGTCCCACAAATGGGGTCCCTCGCTCCACTGACTATGTAAGTCCCTGCTATAAGGGAAACAGACCCATCCTGGATTACGCGTGGACTCCTCCAGCCCAAGGGGGGGATCCAGCCAAGCACCTGACCCAGGGAACTTCCCTCCAACTTCCCACAGGAGGGCAGAAATTCCCCAAATCCTGGGCAGAACTTGTTCCCCAGGTATCCACCCAACCTCCAGCCCCAAAATCATCCATCCTTCTTTCCCCAATTCCCTGAGCCCAGACAACCTAATCCGGGAGAGGGGAGACCAAGGGTGGAGGGGCACCCAAATCTTCCCAATCCGGGGTACTACCAGAGAAGGGATAGCTACCCTTCCCGGGATCAACCCAGGGGAGAAAATAGAACCCCATATCAGCCTGAGCGGGTTTCAAAGTTAGAGCGCCAGGTCCAAAATATGGCACAGGATCTGGGTCACATACTGAGGGCTCAACAGAACCCTCAGATGAGCATGCCACCGCAGAATGCCCCAAACTCTGGGCCTGGTGCTCCAGAACAATGACGGGGCAGCACCCCGATAACCCACCGGTTCCCAGGGAGGAGGCACAAGGGGAAGAGGGGTGTAAAGCCTTGGAGGAAGCTTCCTTCCCCACTTGTAAACAGCCCTTGGAAACCCAGGAACTGGAAACAAAATCTCCTACCCCTGGAAGTCTGCCACCCCAGGAGTAGAGAGGAGGTAGGAGAAACAAAGGACCCAAACAGACCCATTTTATGGAGGAGGTACAGGTGTTCCAATTTGAGGGAGAGGGATCCTCAGAGGATCCTGGGAAAATGATCTTCTCCTTCAGAGATGGGGGAACTCCTCCCAAGGAAAAATGGGTCCCAAGGGATTCCAACCCAGACTGGGTAGATGTGGGGATTGAGCTGTCGCCGCCCATCATTCTATCCCAGAACCAACAAGACCGAAAACCCCTGGTTCAAACCAATCCTGGTGACTGCCTCCAAAAAGGGGGGGGCGGCCCAGAACCGGAACCAGGGGAACCTAAAACCGAATCAATAGACTGGGTAGATGTGGGGATTGAGCTGTCACCGCCCATCATTCTATCCCAGAACCAACTATACCGAAAACCCCTGGTTCAAACCCATCCTGGTGACTGCCTCCAAAAAGGCAGGGGGCGGCCCAGAACCGGAACCAGGGGAACCCAAAACCATATCAATAGACTGGGTAAATGCGGGGATTGAGCTGTCGCCGCCCATCATCCTATCCCAGAACCAACAGCATCAAAAACCCCGGGTTCAAACCCATTCTGTGACTGCCTCCAAAAAAGGGGGGGCAGCCCAGGACCGGAACCAGGGGAACTTGAATATCCTCTTTCAAGTTGCCAACTTTTTCTTGCAGATTCCCATGACTCTCCACAGAATTCTTCCCAAATCTCTTCTCTCGCAATGTCCAAAACCAGAAAATTAGCCCACCAGTTGTCCAAAAATGTGCATTATCTGTGCCCCCTTGAGGAGAAGGAGGGAAGATACTATGCCCCGGTACAGGTACAGGGGCAGGGTACAATTTTGGCACTGGTGGACACTGGATCCCAAGCTACTCTTCTGTCCAAAAGGGCCTTTGATGAACTAAATTCAGGAAGGGGGGAGAAATACCAGATTCCTCTCACCTCTCTTCCTGGACAACTGCAGAACTTTGACAGGAAGGAAATTCCCGTCGAGGGGACTGCAGATTTAGACATTAAAATTGGGCGACACAAGGTGAAACACCCAGTCATAGTAGTGACTCCAGAGGGCACCCCTTGTTTACTAGGGAATGACCTCCTGAGAAGGTTGTCACCCCTAATAGATTGCGTAAACAAAGTCCTCTGGACTCAGACTAGCCGACCAATAAAATTAAAACAGAGTGTCAACCATATTAGTTTAAACGGCACATGCCACATGGTTGAACACAAATCTGACCAAGTAGATTTTCACTTCCAGAACAACCAAATTCCAGATGTGACAGTAATAGCAGTAGGACAACAGACTGGTGATGGGGGGTCCTCTCTATTTCTGAAAATCAACCTTCCTTCCAGTTTAAGGTGGTATTCCACACTGGAAGGAAACACTCTGAAATTATTTACCAATCCACAATCAGACATTCCCACTCCTATAGTCCAGAAAGATGAGAAATAAGCTCAGAGCCTGGCTGATATTCAGCAAATTGGAGAGTGGTTGTTCATCCCTGTTCAGTTAAATGATGGGAAGGACTCTGTTCTCTCCCGAGTATGTGTGAACAACGGTAAGAGCTTCATCAGCGAAGCCATGTTCCACCAACTCCCAAAAGATCCAGCCATTGCAACATTCAAACTGGTATACAAATGGGAAATGGACCTGGAAGTACCTAATTCCAAACATCTCCAGCCAAGCAGGTGTATGCTCAAAATCTCCATTGGCAACAAGAGCATAGACCATAATTGTTGGGTCGTGCGAGACGTCACTGCCGCCTTTTACTTAGGCAGTGACATTCTCAATTGCTTTGCCATTAGTTTGGACCTAATGAACTTCAAAGCTTGGTCCCGATTAGCGGATAATCCCATGGGTTTTGATAATCCAGAAAAAGCATTTAGAGCAGCTCAATTGCTACCTTATGCAGTTGAAATTCAGATTAAAGAGGAAGTCACCATCCCAGAAAGGACCCGACAAATCTCCCTGGAAGTGAAAGTTAAAAGAGGACAAAAATTGAAAAACCCTGATGCTTATATTCATCTAAATGCTTCTCTCCAACAGCAAGGGTTGGGGGTAAACCCAAAACCATTAGTCAATATAGAACATGACACCATTCCAATAGAGGTGGATAACAGCGACTTAAAGAGTATTACTCTAGCCGCGGGCACCATTATTGGAATGGCGGTTGATGACTGACATTTCTCCATTGATTTAGGAAATGAACTGTTAGGACCAATCCCAAGGACTGTTTTGACAGTGATAGTGATGACAATACAACACCAGACAGGATCTTTACCCTGCATGGGGGGAACTTCCTAGTGTACACTTCCTGCCCTTATGCTAAGGAAGATGTGACTTGTGACTTCAGAAGGGATGAGGTGATTTTCCAGGTCCATGAGGGCTGCCTTTCCCACCTGAAGCCTCCAGTCCAAATCAGAACTCTGACCAGGGACTTCTCCACCCAGCTGGAGGAGGCCGCTGAGATAGCAAAACCAGAAGTCTTTCCAGGCTTCAGGCAGATGGTGGAAGAGAGAGTCAACCTAGCTGATGCCTGCGTGACTCTGGAACAGAAGCAAAAGTTGAAACAAGTTTTCTTGGACTTCCAAGATCTCTTTGCGGTAGACTCATATGACTGTGGTCGCACCGACATCCATACAACAACAATTCCCACCGACCCTGGCATGACTCCAGTGTTTGTGAAGCAATATCGTTTGCCTCTCGCATCCATGGAGACCCTTACGGAAATAATTAAGAATCTTGAGTCCCGGGGGATAATCCGTCCAGTACACAGCACCTTCAATAATCCGGTGCTGGGAATATTGAAGCCAAACGGCCAGTGGAGACTCTGCGCCGACCTTAGGGAGCTCAACAAACGGGTCCATACTTCCCGATGGCCTCTGCCCTACATTGACCAAGGGCTGGCCCAGATTCAGGAGTCACAGGTATTCACTCCAATAGACCTGACCAATGGATACTGGGCCATGCCTGTCAGTAGGGAGGACCAATACAAACTGGCTTTTACCTTTGGGGGCCAGCAGTACACATGGACCCGAACTCCCTTCGGATACCTCAACTCCGGCAATGAATTCAACATTTTCCTACATAAGGCCATGCCCGACCTGGGTGCGAGGGGTAATCTGGCTTATGTAGATGATGTCCTCATCAAAAGTTCATCTGTGGAAGAACACATAGCGGAGATCCATTATGTTCTGACACAGTTGAGGGCCGCCGGAGCAAAACTTTCCTTTCAGAAAGCACAGTGGTGTAGAACCTGTGTTAATTTCTTGGGGCATGAGATTACTCCTCGGGGTCTCTGTCCCCAGGAAAACAAAGTGGAAGCACTCCAAAAATTGAAGGATTCCACAACTCTGCGGGAACTAAGGAGCCTCCTTGGACTGACTAATTACAGCAGAAAGTTCATTGAGGGCTACGCAGAGATCACTAGACCCCTGATTCATCTTTTGAAGGGGGGGTCAAGTGGGAATGGGGTCCAGAACAATCCGAGGCAGTAAGACAACTCAAAAGAAGCCTCTCACTAGCGCCTTGCCTAGCTTACCCTGTCAGAAACAAGGAGTTCTTCCTGGAGACATGGTTCTCTAATACGTGCTTGACTGCAGTATTATACCAAAAGCATAACAAGGTCAATAAATTAATCTCTTATGCGAGCAAAACTTTATCCTCTGTGGAGGAAAAATTCAACGATTGTGAGAAGGCACTCCTGGCAACGGTGTGGGCATTGAAGAATTACCACCCGTTCATCCAGGGGGAACACATCATAGTGGAGACTCCACACCAGCCTCTGCAATATCTCCAAAGTGACAGAATCCGGGCCGGAAATGTGAGTAATTCCCGAATTACTTCCTGGATTCTGTCAATGCAAGGCTTTCCTGTGGAGGTCAGATATGGCCAAAACAAGAAGAGTCCCCTCGCGCAAGGTCTGGCTGACTTGCATGATTGTGCCAGAGAAAACTGTCTCGAGGACGAAAGTCTAAAAATCAAGGACAAAATGGAGGCATACCTTAATTCCCCACACAAAGTCTTTGAAGAAGACAAGTGTGAGGGAATGCCCACTGTCTATGTGGATGGATGCTCTTACCATGTTGACAACAATGGGGAGAAAGAACTGGTGGCCGGCACAGGGAATGCATGGGTGAATGAGTCCCCAGGACCCTCCACTGGGTACAAAATTGGTCCCCGAAGTAGTCAGGTGGCAGAATTGATGGCTGTGTATCAAGCCATCCTCACTGCTGTCCAACATCAACTCTACGAACTGGTCATAATCACAGATTCAGATTATGTACGGAATGTGTTCGTGGATCACCTGGTTAATTGGAAAACCAGAAGCATGTTATGTGCTAATAACCAATCCCTGAAACATGGGAAGTTAATCCAAAATATTGATGATCTGGTCACATCGAATGGGATGACCATCTACTGGAAAAAGATCAAGGGTCATTCCAAAGTAGAGGGACCAGACAAAACTGGAAATGACTTAGCTGATCAGCTGGCCAAAACCGGGGCCATCCAAAGGGATCTAATAGAGATTGAGTCCCTGTTGGGGGAAATCCAGGTCACGGTGATCACTAGGTCCCAGACAAATGCTCACAATGATCTTTCAACTTCACAATGGAGTAAGGAGACCTCGGATGCTGATTTGATTACGGCTCAAAAGGGGGATCCAATAATTGGTAAGTTTTACCAACACATTGAGGACCCTGAGAACCTTCTCCTGACGGATACCGATTACATTGGGAAAGAGGACCTTAGAGTGTTGATGAAATGTCCAAAGATGTTCCGAATCCAAGACGGTTTGTTGGTAAGGAAATCCCAAGCTGGCCATGATCAGTGGGTGGTTCCTACTTCATTCCGGAGCCTGATGTTAAGTCATGCCCATGATGCGGCCACCGCCGGTCATAGGGGGTTTCATACAACACTTGAAATCTTAAGAGAGGTCGCATACTGGCCACACATGGGGCAGGACCTCGACCAATACTTGAAGGGGTGTCTTGTGTGTGCACAATTTCGGCCAACATCCCTCACACACCGTGCGCCTCTCCAGAAGAGGGGGATGACACTGCCATGGTCAGATTTACAAATCGACTTCATAGGCCCCGTGATTCGCTCAGCTAGGGGAAACAAGTACATGTTGATGGTCACATGTTTGTTAACCAAATGGGTGGAATGTCTCCCGGCCCCAAACTGCAAGGCAGAAATAGCAGCTGCCCTGATGATTAACCACATCTTTTCCCGTTTTGGTCTACCTCAAAGGACTGAGTCAGACAGAGGTAGCCATTTCACCAGCGAGGTAATGACAAAGATGTGGGAGATACTGGGGGTCAAAAGGAAGCTACATATTGCTTACCGGCCAGCTTCTTCTGGGGCAGTAGAACGCTACAACCGGACCATTGTGAGCATATTAAAAAAGTTTGTGGCAGATTCTGGGCCAAGTTGGGATATCCGACTACCTCTGGTCCTAATGGCCATCAGATCTACCCCTTCATCTGCAACTAAAATGTCACCATTTGAGCTGATGACTGGACGCAAGATGGTGCTTCCCCAGCATTTGCTCTACAGAACCCAAGAGCAAACGTTGATAAATGCCTCCACAACTCATGAGTATGTGGAGAATTTAAGGAAACACCTCCAACATGCTTTTGCCTATGCTCAGTGAAATCTAGAAAGATCAGCTGATAGCATGGAGACCCATTACGCTGCATCCCCAAAGGTAGTTTGGCAGAAGGGGAAGACAAGTGGGTCCATATAAATCAGTTAAAGTGTTGCCATCCCAGGCACACTCTGCAGCAACAGGAAGAGTCCTCTGCAATACCAGAGGGGGCCGCTCCAGAGTAATTCAGTTCCAACCCTAAAATATTCCACATATAGCCTATAAAATTCTATGATTCTTGAATGTAAATTGTCTCGTGATTAAAAAAATGTATATGTTCTTGTCTCCTGATTTAAAAAAAAATGTATATGTTCATGTCTTTTGATTTATAAAATGTATATGCCGCCCCACTATATCAATAGTGGGGGAGAAATGTCTACGAATAGGTATAGCCGCTTTGCTTTGTCATCCTAGGAGAAGGAAAACCTGGATACTGACCACTGAAGATGACCTGGGGACCGGGAGCAAAGATCCAAGGGGCCCAGGGTACCGCCCGAAAGTCCCATCAGGACCGGCGAGGAGAACTGATCGTTCCACCCCGATGGAGGAAAAGATGCTGAACTTTGTCATCTGCGGAATCGGAAGAAGATGTTATGCACATCACGGCGCGTGGATCAAAACATCCTTTGCACCCGACTCCCCCTCGACTCGAAATCAAAGCGCAGTCGGGCGGGGGGGCTTGTTGGGTGTCCTGACCCACGTTTTGACTATTATGCTGCAACATTTGGTGCTGTGGGCTTAGGAAATCCAAGATGGCGGAAAAGCCCACATTTGCACTAGGATCCAGGAAAACGGCGCAATTTTTGCACACACCAAAATGGTCGCCTGACCTACCACCCACCAGTGCGAGCGTGATGGGCCAAGAGTGCCATGAGTGGAATGTGTGCCAAAGGAAAAACAGCAGTCCCTGTTAGCTCAAAAAGCGTTTTGAAATCACCTTTGTTTCTCTGAAATGCAAGCTAAAAATGCCTATTTTAAACATTGCAAGATACTCAAAAATCTCAATGAACACCAGCAGACATTTGGCAGAAGGTAGACTTGTGTGCATACAAAATCTGGAAAGAGAAAGAGCCTAAAATAATGTTCATAGTGAAACTGGCTGAGCTGTGGATGTCAGCAGCCTAAGTTAAATTGGACTGAAAGACACTAAAATCTAAATGTTTAAAATAAATGAATGACCTACTGTTGAGTGCCACATAGTTTGCAACTGTTAAATGTCATAGTGTTGAACTTAGAATCAGCGTTCTAGCTGCATGTGTACAAATTGTAAGTTTGATTTGGATGAAGAAAAACTGGGAACAAAAGTGACATTTATCTGAAGCCTAGCTTGAAGAGAGTGAATTCTGCCTGACAACTACCCCCGACGGGAGTTGAAACTTTCTCAACAAATGTTCCCAGGCCTGGCCTGCATTCTCCTACCCTCACCAAAGGGAGATGACACCTCTCTGATTGAATTAGGGGAGGAGCAGCTGGGGACTGCAGGAAACTGAACAATGAGCCTTCCTTGGCTCAGGTAAATGTTAAAATAGGGGGGGTCATAAATGTCTTCCTCTTGAGAGAAACTGGGAGGGGCAGTGTCTCTGTGAGCAACTTGAGTTGGAGGAAGTGGACAAACCAGAAATTCCTCCATGTGCTTTGAGAAATCACATCACTCTGGGACAGAGTATCATTTTAAAAAGATGGATAATTCATAGTACGGACTTGTCAAATTATATAAATAATATCATCATTCTTGTGATTTTTCTGTGCACATTTTAAGAGGTGTTAGGACTTTGTACCATGTTCTGAGGCAAAACCCCATGAATTATGGAGATTGCAGACACAGGGTTCACGCTAGAAAAATGAAAATTTACTGGAATATGTGTAGAAAGGCGGTGTACATCTGTGTAATTTTTGGTAAAAATCCAATATTGGTAAACCAACTAAAAACGAAAATAAGTTGCCATTTTTGAACCCTGGCTCTTAGAAACATCAGAGTTGGAACAGAGACCTACCCGAAGTAATATATGATATGTACATGTAATGTCAACCACTTGTGTATTTGGGAAATATGTTTAGTTATGAAAATGATTTTCTAAGGTAAAAGCAAAGGGGAGTGTTCTGTCTTTGGAACCATAAACATGACACCTGATGATATAGGATGACTCATTGCTCCCTTCTCAAATCAGGTCAAAGAAAAATGCTTGACCTATCAAATCATGAGTGGGTTGGGCATAGAAAGTTAGCATCCACACCCATTTTCAAAAGACATAAAAAGAGCCACTGGAAGCCGGACAGGGACATTCATTTTCCAACCTTCGACTGAATTCCTGCGCAGCACTCTGATGGAGAACTCCAGAAAAAGAACTCCAGAAATCCAGACTAACTCCAGAACAAAAACTCCAAAGAGCTGAACTCTTCAGCAGGCCTCAAAATCTTTTGCAAACTATTCAACCGCCGGGCTGTGCGGTTTGCTGCTTGCTAAGAGTCCTGTGTATCCAGAACAGAACCAGTACCCAGAAAGCAGTGCGGTATCCAGAATCCACTTGATCCAGACCAGCAGAACCAGAGACCCAGACCAGACCGCTGTGAACAGAACCGGTGCCTGATTGACCCACCAAGCAGAGAGAACCGCACCTAAACTTGTTGACCAGATCCGTGACGAGGCCATTCCTTTCAAATTTATAGTGTGAGTACCCAGCTAGAACTGTGCAGAACCCATCTCTTAGCTCAAAATAATCTGATTCAAAACATTTGAACCTGTTTAGAACTGCATCATAAGAGATCGTGTGTTCCTCCTGTTGATTCAAACCTTTCAAAGCGCATCTGTCATTCCGAAACTGTAATTTCATTTCTGAAAAACTACCTTTACAAAATCGTCCGTATCTTTGGAACCGTGCATCCTAGGAACGAAATTTAACTTATATTGTAAAGCTAAGATTCCCAGCTTTCCAACAAGCCCTTGTTACTTCTTATAGCGCCTCCGTAATTTCGCTCGATGCACTCGAAAAAAGTGCTGCGATTTGATATTTTGCTTCATTTCAACCACGTGTAGAAAGATCTGTCCTTTGCTTCCATTTCTGAAATCCGTTTTCAACCTGATAATCCCTCATTAATCATTGTTAGTGTAGACCTGAACTGATTTAAAGTATCTCTCACTCACCCTGAACCTCTAGAGGGAATTAAAATCAATTTTAGCATATTTCACTCCCTTGCAAATCACCTGAAAGTCTTTCGCCTGTGTTTCAAAATCATCCTTGGTGCTATAAGCTTGCTAGGGGGGAACTGAATTCGTATTGTACTGTGATTGTATTCTTGAAGACTGTGTGTGTTACTTCCATCTCCTTACATTGCATAGGGGGGGAGTGAATTGTCAGAGAAAAAGTGATCATATTATCTTTTGCTGAAATCATATCAAATTTATTTATGTACTGCCTTTTATTCATCTTTGCATCTCCTTGAAACCATAAAGCATTCTCAGCTACCTTATCCTCTATATTACTCCTAAGTAATTAAACCAGTGTGCTAGTATAACATCATCCATTGTTGATCACTGTCATATGTCTAAGTGTGATATCAAATATTAATTTATTATAAAAGTGTGATATATATCAATTTTTTAATTTTTCAAATAAACATTTTTAATTTGCAAAACAGACCTACTTCTTGGCTCAGTGGGGTCAGTGGGATTCTAAGAGAGGGGCTTTATACAAGGGTTCATCATCCAGATTATAACTTGTCATAACAATATGTAAATAAGGGCTTCCCTTGAGCAATCCCAGACAAGGCACTGACTTAGTGGGAATGCTTGATTGGAGTCATTAACACCATGTTCCAATAACTTTGCATCCCCGCCAACATACCCGTGAGGAGTCTGGATAGAACCTATGCAATTTCTCAGGTGTCAGATGCCATTGTACCATCAGTTTAACCCACATTTCACAGATCTAGACTGCCCCGATGAGTTTTGGAATTCCCTTCCATACCTTGTGCCATTACTGTTCTGTTATGGTATTACTTAATACCTTTTCCCATTGATTCATGTACCCCCACTTAGGCAGACCTAAGATATCCCCAATTAATGTATATAGCACTCCTACCATATGTTGGTCACCCGAGTTTGTAATCGAGTACTTTTCAAAGGGGGTGATGTCCTTTATTGCCCAGTGTTTATTTTCCATGGACAATAACCAGTGTCGCAACTGTGCATACCTAAATGTTTCATCTTCACGTAGTGAGAATAGCTGTTTACATTGTTGAAATGTCATGATCTCTTGACCCTCTACCATATCGCCCATTTTTAGACAACCTGCTTATTCCCATTGTCTAAGAGCTCCCAGCTCCAATCCTCCTGTGAAGTGGGGATTGCGAAATAGGGGCATAAATGGGGAGGGCAATGTGGTGATACCCATCTGCCGTACCACTGAATCCCACACATATCCTATTGAGACTGTAATTTTAGCGGGCCGGTCGTGTTTATGACACCATAGGACTTCCTGAAGGGGCCTACCCACCACCGCTCTGTTAATCCACAACCAGATTTTCTCTTGGTTCCCCCCAAACCATTCCTAGATGATCCGCAGCTGAGCCGCTTGATAGTAAGTTATGAAATTCAGAGCCCCCATCCTTCCTCTGAATGTGGGCAATGTTAATAAACTCCACGCCACCCTTGGTTTCTTTCCTTTCCATAAAAAGGTACCCACCATCTTATTGAGAGACTTGAAACATTTCTGAAGGACCAATATTGTCAAAGCTTGAAAATAATACAATACCCTTGGGAGGACCAACATTTTAATTACATTAATATTACCCGTCCAGGAGATAGTCAACAAATTACGAATCTTCAGCCATTTAATGATTGAATCTAATAACGGGAGATAGTTGGCTTGATACATGGATTCCAAATAATTAGTTATCTTTACTCCCAAATAACGTAGACCTCTATCTGTCCTCACAAACTGACCTGTATCAATAGCCTTTTCCTTTGGTACCATTCCCCCTTGTAAAATCATCATTTCCGATTTATGAATATTAATATGCAGGCCTACCACTTCACCAAATTTTGTCCACTCTTTTGTTAATGCAGGTACTGAGCCTGCTAGGTCTGTCACCGTCAAGAGTAAATCGTTGGCGAACGCCATCACTTTATGTTCCTTTCCACTGAACTGTATACCCCTGATGTATACTTCCTGACTCCTGGATACAAATGGTTCCAGTTGAATCGCATACAGCACCAGGGATAACAGGCATACCTGTTTAGTTCCCCTGTATACCCTGTAAAAGATTACCATTAATTGCAAGCCGTAATATCAGCAACCGATTATTTGCCATGACCCTTCACAAAATTGTCAGACCAATCCCCATAGCTTCCATAGTGTGGAACAAAAAAGACCACTCCACCAGGTCAGACCCTTTTTCAGCATCTAAAGTTATTACCCCCATGGAAACGCCTGATTTATTTGCCTTCTCAATCAGATGGCTCACCCATCTTATATTATCAAATGTTTGTCTTCCCATAACAAAGCCAGACTGATCTGGATGGATACGTTTCGGTATCAATTTTGCTAATTTTGTTGCTAAATTTTATCATATATTTTTGCATCAATATTGATGAGAGTTATGGGTCTGTACGACCCACATTGAGTTCTATCTTTGTCTGGTTTTGGAAATAACACTACCTTTGCCTCCTCCATGGTCTGTGTGATACATCCCCCTCCAATGAAGGAGTTAAAGAGAGAGGTCATTACCGGAATTAATATGTCTTTATAAGTTTTATTAAACAGTGCCGGAAAACCATCTGGTCTAGGAGCCTTATTAATTGCTAAAGGCAATACAGCTGCTTTTACTTCCTCAGGGGTAATCTCCCCTTCTAGTTCTATTTCACCCGCTCAATTTCATTTAACTTACACTGATTCAAATATTCCAACTGAGCCTCTCCATCCTGGGAGTCAGTATTATATAGCGCAGAATAATATTCTGTGAATACCTGTAAGATGTCTTCCGATGAGGAGCTAAATGTGCCTCGACCAGTGTTGATACGAAGGATGGCTCTTACTTCCTCCTTCATCCTCACTTGCCGTGCCAACATACGATCTGCCTTATTAGTCTTCATATAATAAAGAAATAAAGACTTCCCAGCGTGCCAAGTCAGAAACATATCTAGTTGTCCCTGGAGAAGCCTAAATTCTTTCCTTAAAGTTACTCCCCTGTTAGTTTCCATTTTGCCCATAACCCCCTACAGTCGCAATTCCAGATCTTTTTGTAATAAAGCCAGTTGTTGCTCTCTTAGGGCTTTCTTTGCATTTAACTCACTCCTCATGGTTGCTTAAAATTCACACCACACCATTCCTTCCTGTACTTCCGGGCTCCTATTCATTTCAAAATATTCCCGAATTTACTCCATATCTCATTACACATGACTGGACCCCTCAGTAAATGATTGGGGAATTGTCAGTGCAACAACCCTGACCCGTCAATTTCTTGACGTATATCTATTGTTATGTGTGAGTGGTCTGAATTAATAGGACCTAGGTCGTTTTTCTGTACCTGGCCTAACAAGGTAGCTGACACCCAACCATAATCAATCCTAGAAAATGAAATGTGAACATAGTAGTAAACTGTGTATCCATTAATTCCCCTCTGAGTCTCTTTCCAGGAATCCACCATAGCCAATTGAGACATGCATGATTTTAAACTTTGTGTGGGGCCCTCTGAGATGAATATCCACCCACACTCCTATCTACTGAAGGATCCCATGCCATATTAAAATCCCCCATTAATATTATTTGTCCCTGCGCACATTTTTCAAGTTTAAACAGAGCCACCTGCAAAAACATATCCTGTAGCGTATTTGGTGCTCATAGGGTGGCTATGGTATACCGTATCCTCCCCCATTGAATATGTGCAAAGATGTATCTATCCTCTTTGTCCACCTCCTTCCCTATTATATGTAATCAAAGCAGACCTTTGATGGCTATGAGGACCCCTCATGTTTTACCCCTGTCGTTAGCTTGTAACATATGTGGGTACCCAGTAATCCTTAATTTGTGACTATCGCTCCTATTTATATGGGTCTCCTGCAAGGTCACTATATCCGGCTTGAATGCTTCTATCTTACTTCTTTTAACCATGGAGTTTAGGCCCCTAATATTCAGCGTCATTAATTGAAACCCTTTTTCACACCCCATAACTGCTATGATGCAGTGATTCCTTCAATGGTAGCTGTCCCCCCTCTCCCACACCCCTGATCCCATGCCTATCTTTCCCTCTCCCAATCCCTTCCTAACTCCTCTCCGGTCGAAACTCAACATATTTCCCCCCAACCATGCAACAAGCGATGGAGGTTGAGTTCCCTTACACACCCAGAGATGAATTGTGCTGGTCTACTAGGACCCTTACACCCCTCCAATTCCAAGTGCCAGGATCATTTCCCACCTACCCCGTTGTTGTATCCTCAATTATCCACCTCCCTGTGGTGTTGACTTGAATAATACCCAGGCTAATTACGATCCCCCCACTCCCTCTAGGGCCAGATTTTAATGTACCTTTATACCCTCAGGGCCAGGTACGTTGGTCCTTCAGAAGGCCAGGACCATTTGGAGCCCTTTACTTCAATGGTATCTCCCGTGTTCTTCTCCAAGCTCATCGTTTAGTCTTTGACTCCGCTCCTGGGGGGTTCCTGAGTCCTGAGTCACCTTCTTCTTCTTCTTCTTCTTCTTCTTCTTCTTCTTCTTCTTCTTCTTCTTCTTCTTCTTCTTCTTCTTCTTCTTCTTCTTCTTCTTCTTCTTCTTCTTCTTCTTCTTCTTCTTCTATCTTCAGTCTCCTAACCTAAGAACTTCTTCACAGGATGTGATGCAATCTTGAAGCCCTTCCCAGGAAAACAGCAATCCAAATGGAAATGTCCATCTGTATGTAACTTGAGCCTCGAGCAAGGTTTTGATCATAGGTTCCATCGTTCTTCTTTTCATTAATGTAGTTTGTGTCAAATCTTGATACAATTGTATTTCTACTCCATTCACTTTGATGTGACTTGTTTTTCTAGCCACCTGTAAGCTCACTTCCTTTTGTCCATATTTTTGTAAAGCCGTTACTACATCACAGGTTCTGGCCCCCAGTTCCCCTCGCTTAGGGCCCACTCTGTGAATACTATCTAGGGGAACTCCCCCCCCGTGTCCAACTCAAGGAGGTCTGCAAAAACGTGCTGCATATTATCTCTTAAGTCCCAGTCCTCAATTCTTTCAGGAAGACCTTTTACCCTAATGTTAGATCTTCTTGAACGATTTTCAAGGTCCTCCATCTGGATCTCTAAACTGTCGGTAGCCAGTGCAAGTTGATCTG
Source organism: Ambystoma mexicanum (assembly GCF_040938575.1). NCBI lineage: Eukaryota > Metazoa > Chordata > Amphibia > Caudata > Ambystomatidae > Ambystoma > Ambystoma mexicanum. The sequence continues at coordinate 857,414,978 of NC_090922.1, read as the reverse complement.
TTAGAGCATCTATCTTATGCGTGTCATCTGCCAGTTCTTGAATCGCAGTTTTGGTGGTATCCACTGTCTCGTCCAAGTTCTTGATGTCCCCTTTCACCTCTTCCAGGGATTGGGCTAGTTCAGCTCTGATCAAGCTTAACTGTGCCTGCAGAATCTCTGTCATCTGATTGTGGTAATTCTTTAACGCACTGTTGGAGCACTTCCTTATAACCTCCTGCCTTGTTTTCACAGCTGGGGACCCTCCTTGGGGCTCCTGCTCCTAGAAAGTCTGTTTCTTTCGGCCATCGTCGTGTCTCCTCCTTGCGCCAAAGCTTCTGAAGTGCTCCCTCTCGTTGTTTCTTTGTTAGTTTGGGAGTGGGGGGCCCCTTTTTGGACTCTTTGGGCCTATACCGAGACATTTGTGTATAATGGCACTAAGTAACCAGCTGGTCCAACGTTTTCCTGATGCCCCTTGCTGCGTTTGTGCAAAATGGTGATTTAGCATTCAGTGTAGCCTCCTTTTCAACAGTCTCATAGATCTGTAGGGCATGCCTCCTTCCACTGAATCCGGTAAGTTTTCACCCTCTCCACACCCACTTTCAAAGGTATTCTTGATATAATGTCTACCTCTCTCTCCTGCATTCACTATTGGACCCTCCTTCTTTTGTGGGTCACTTCCTTGTTCTGCGCAGCATCTCCTCTCACTGATTGACCCCGGACCCTCACCAGTCTCCTTTTCCAGAAAGGCCAATGTCCGCGCGACCACCTACTGTGTGGGACCCGCACCTCAGCTCCACATGTATGTTCTCCTTAGCCACAGGTGGATGGGGGGAACAGTCACGCCTTCCATGGCCTTCTCACCTCATCCGGATCCAAAATGGTGACTGAAATGCCCAGGCCAGGCCACAAAGATCTTTGCTCGAGTACTCTGCACTGGGAGGAATCCACCTCCATCTGAGATTCCTGTGGCACCGACTACGTTCTCAGGGCCACAACGAGGATCCACTGTCATGACGGGGGCCAGTTAAAACAATTCTTCTAAGATGTAGACAGTGCCGGGTGGGAGCCCTCTCCTCACAGTGTTTGTGTCCCGGCGGCCATCTTGGAATCCTGTTCTCACTTTTTAATGGACATTTCGCTTGTTAGCTTGGAATCATATTGAGTCCCAAAATAGCAGAAATCACTGACACCTTCCAATGCCAGTCCCTCAACCTAAATTGAAACATGGGAAACTAGCCACAAGGCAGTCAGGATTATTTTAGATTTATAAATGTTTATAGAGAGAAAATGTCTTGTCCTAAGGTGCAATATAGATGCTCATCAATGCTTAAAGGGCAAGTAGAGTGCATGTTGAAATAACCACATTTTCAACATGTAAAAGCACAAGGATGTGTGTGCCGTGGCACATCATGAAGAAGCCCATCCAGGTTAAAGAAGTCTAAGATAACAAGGAATGGGCGTAGCACACATCCCTGTTTGACCTAGCATGCTGCATTATGCCACCATAGCTGAAGTGAATAGCACTTGAACAGCTGAAGCAGCAGTGATCTTATATCCATTTGACACCAAATTTTTCAGAGCTTGAGTTTTCTATGGCATCAAATCTATGTTTAAATCAATGAATGGCAAAAAATAAGGATGCGCTTTATGCAAAATATTTTGAAAGTATATGGTATAGATTCAAGTATTGCTGGGAGGGCGACCCGGTCTAAAGCTGTTACACCAAATCATTTAGAAGAGGACGTGCACTCTAGCAAATGAGGCATCAAAAGTAATAACGAAATAGGGCAATAACAATTGGGTTCTACTTTGTCTATTTCTTAAACACAAATGCTAATAGCTTCCTTTATACAAAGATGCGGGCTAGGGGCTATCTTTAAACGTTTTATTAAAGAACATATTAAGAATAGATGCCCAGTGCATGTGACAATGCAATGATTTGTTGTCAGTTCCGGGGTCTTTCTCATTAGCCTTTAAATTTAAGACTAGGGCTTCATTACACAATCCCTGGTCCTGAAAACAATCCGGTATTACCGGCACCCGCATATTTCTGGACCGAGGAAACACAAGTTTGCCTATAGGAGCAGTGCTACTACTGGTGCCAGTCATTCTGGCAATCCCACCCCATGGAGTCCTATTGGACTCCATGGAATGGGAACTTAACAGCATACCCGCTGCCATAAATATCCCGGTAATACTGGGAAATCGGACAGCAGAGACCATAAGGCAGTGTCGCTGGTATTCCAAGAGTAGTTCCGGTGGGATACTGGCAAATTGTAATGAGGAACTAGGTGTCAGTGAAAAGAAACACACACAACCACATCCCTTTAGCAAAGCATTGCAGTCGTTATCAAGGGAAAAAATTAAGTGCTGCAGTGATTCCTCATTAGGATGCAATTTGGCTCCTTTATAACCATATGGCAGCAGATCATAATATTTCAGAGGTGATTAACCAATTATTCAGCAGGAGTATTTACCTGGATAATTAATATTTCCGGAACAAGTATTAACAAGTGTGTCCTAGAAGTGCTTTGTGTCTTTACTCTATGCAGCATGGTACAGACACCTCTAGACCATGACTATGAGGTTTTTCTTCTGTGCTGCTCAAGCACTCCCCGAATTCAGCTTTGTAGACCTAGTCAGAGGGCTGTACCAGGAGTTATGGTCCCTGAAGATCAGGTTAAAGGCCTGAGGGCTGCAAGGGTGTTTAACGGGGTGTGCCGGCCCATCATTTTCAGTATTGGCTGTGGGATATTTTGATCCACTCAACGGCATTGCCTTACATCACTGAGATGCTTGTGCGCAAGAAACAGTAACCTGGCTGCGCTGGCTCTTGTGCCCACCAGGGCCTCAAAACTGCTTTTGGTAGCAACAACAGAAAAATGGCTGCACCATTTTGCCTCACACACTTCGGGCAAAATGGAACAAGGGGACACACTGAAAAATATGCCAGTGTGTTCTGAAACATATATGGAATCAAGTGAAAAGGAAAGCCTGCAATTGCCAATTTCATCAGTCATTCTAAAACCATTGTGAGTAAAAAGGCTCAGTTAAAACCAACTCTCAGAGAAATCAAAAGCAAGTTAATTTTCATTTGCACAGGAAACAGGCGTTTATTTCTTGACAAAATGTATAACGGTGCATCAGTTCAAAGAGACTTTTTACCCTCTGAGCCAGTTCAAGGAGAATTGTATCTATACTTTAGATAAGAGTCCTGCTGCAAGGAAAATGACTACAGCTGCCAAGACAGTGGCAATCTGAGGAGCTGCAAACCGAATTAAAGAAAGAAATGATAGCAGATAGCAAGTGGAAAAATGGGCTGTGCTGACTGAAGAGAAAACAAATGACCTGTTTAAAACTCAATTGTTAATAAAAGCCTGCTTACTTAGCAATGTAAAGTAGTTATGTTAGTGGGGACAATATACACATAGGATGTCTTCTGTCAAAGGATGGTTTAATTCAAGACAAAGTAAGAAATTAAACAGTTTAAAATATATACACTGGAGTTGCAAGCTCTCAGAAACCTGTAATTCCAGTTGCCAGCTATGAAACTCCTCCTAGGAAGGGAGATACACCCTAAATCCAGGACACTTAGGTGTGAAGTACCAGCTTGAACAACTTTGAATGGGAATATGACAATGACAGCTCACATGCTCATCAGACATTCGTCTTTGCTCCAGGCTGGGACAATAGCAGTCCTGGGACACTCACCTGTCAAGTGTGAAGGGTAATAAAATCTTCAATTAAGAGAGAGGGCCCCCATCCTGCTTGGAAGAAACTGCCAGTTGGTGTTAGCTGGGAAGAAAAAATGATAGACAATGACTCCCATTTGTCATAAGACTATTTTAGAAAGAACTTTAAAAAGACTTGTATCTCAACTGTCAAAATTGGTAAAAATGTGGAAATTTCACAGCGTAAAAGTGGAATTGTGGGCTGTGTTGGAAAACTTGGCAGAACGTTGTGACACACTCTGGAAAGAAACGGTGATATATGTTGTATTACCAGAAAAGCATCCATGTTGCAAATGTCAAATTTTGTAAATACATCCCTGGGAACAATTCGCATCTGTGTATAACATTGGGGAATTGTGGGCCAAATCTTTAATGTGTAAAATTACCAAAATGTGTCAGAAAGGCGAAAAAAGGTCACACAGACTGGAGGTTTGGACTAACTCATGCTGCACAAAATATGTAACCTGTATATCTGATTTACTAAGAGGTGGCAACTGCATAAATATCTGTTTTTGGAAAAAAACGGATTTTCAGTAAAGGAAATGTAAAAATCACCTCATAAACATGACATTACTTTTCTGATATCCAACCAATTGTGAGCAAGGTGGAGACTATGCCATTGCCCAATCCTATTGTTAGGGGCGTTGGTAGTGAATGCTGCCCCTGTCATATACTGTAATTATGTCATCTGGCATTATAAATTAGGGCCCCTGACTAGCACTGAGGACACTGATTCCTGACTGATTCCTGATCCCTACGCCGGCGTCCTGTTCCTGTCTGTTCCTGTCTTCATCTTGCATCTATCCGTTTAAACTCCAGATCCCAACCACAAGGCCAAGCAATTGCTTATCCTGCTTTAGCTAGGCCTCAATTCTAAAATAATCCCCATAACCAAGGGAAGCGCTGTGGTGTTTTGGGGAAATATCCTGAATTTACTGGCTTGCTGCCACTCGCTGCATGTTGCTGCTATCCTGCTATCCTGATGCCCTATAGTATCCAGTAACCAGAACTGCCAGTCCAGAAGAACTATCCTTTGGTATCCAATCCCTGCCCATCTGACTCTGTCCCGCTGATTTTGTCCGGCTGCCCTGTGTTAGACCAGATCTGTGTGGCAATCCAGAGCATTGACTGTCCAAAATCCAAACTAAAAGTGGACTGTGAGTATCAATAGGAACCATAGAAACATAGTAAACCTTGCCTTGCTTTGTTCCATCCCAATGTCTAAGTCATCCTCTCCTTATCCTGATAATTGTAATATTGTCACAATCATTCTTGCTACCCTGCTTTGATTCCTTGTACTAGCACCAACTTCTTTAATAATTTTGTCTTGTGAAATCCTAAGCCCTTAGTCCTCCCTCGGGTGATCAGACTGGGTCCGCCAGGGCAGGCGCGGAGGTGCTAGTGTTGATTCCGCAGATCAAATCCAGAGCTTACTGTGTCTCAAGCTGGTAGCCTAGCCTGAATGCCCTAGTGTAACGTAAAACTGTCCTTCTGTTCCTTTTCACACCTTTATTTTTCCAAAAACGTACCTAATTCTATCTGGCATAACTCACTCAATTTAAGAGCTAGAGACCTCATTTCACTTTCATATTGTACATAGGATCCATAGCTACACCACAACCCAATTTACAATATTTCATCAATTTTTATTAAAAACCGTTTTGGTAAATTCAGGTGGGATTTGCAAAAGTGTGTAATTTTACAATGTGTCATTTTGGTTATAAACGGTTTTCAATCTTCCATTCAATTTCGAATTGTATACTTTTGCTCAATCCATTGCTTGTGATTGCTAGTATCTTTCCAGTGTTGCTCCAGTAAAGAATTGTTTTTCTTTCAAGAGTTTTAGACACATTCATTGTTTGTCCATCCATTTCCGAATGTCATATTTGCATTGCCAGGGTTTAAATCCGATTTTATCTCTTGTTTGGGGAGGGAAAGTCGGATTTCTCTTCTGTTTCTTATTTGCCATTCCTGATTACCTGCTGCTTCTGTTTATCCACTTAAAATTGATGATTTGTGGGTTCAGGGAATGTTACAGGGGGAAATTCTAACTCCAGTGCTATCTTCCCTAAAATCAAAAGTGCTCCTATTCCATGATGTTTTGTAGTTGTGTCAATAGAAGGTTAAACTAAGTGCATTGCTTACATTCATATTGTTCTTATCTTATCACCCCATTGGTGATTGCTGCTCCATATATTAAAAAGTGTGTGATTTCTTGAATTTTTAAATAAATAAATAAATATTACCTTTACCTACCAGCCTGGTTCCTGGTCCATTGTGACCCAGGGTATTTGAAAAGGGTGTGTGATCTAAGTGGTGTATCTCTCAAATATTGAACCTATATATATAACACCAAGCGGAGTACCTGTAAAGTACCTCTTTGCCTCCCCAACTGCTCCGGTGTGTTCTGCTGCTCCGTGTGCTTCTCCTCGGCGTGTGTACTCAATGGACTGAAAAAGCACGCTGCATTTTCCTCATAGCGTGTGTGGCCACGCCCCCTGTCCAGGAAAGGACGTAAAAGTAGGAGCCCGCACGCACCAGTGCGCGCGCACCAAGCGGAGTACTTGTAGAGTACCTCTTTGCCTCCCCGACTGCTCCGGTGTGTTCTGCTGCTCCGTGTGCTTCTCCTTGGCGTGTGTACTCAATGGACTGAAAAGGCACTGTACACTAAGCGTTTTGATTTGCATTCTGCAAGAACTAATTTGTCTTATTTAAAATACAGGTTTACAGCTATATTTGTTTTTTTTAGCTGCATTTTCCTCGTAGCATGTGTGGCCACGCCCCCTGTCCAGAAAAGGACGTAAAAGTAGGAGCCCACGCGCACCAGCGCACGCGCCCCAAGCGGAGTACCTGTAGAGTACCTCTTTGCCTCTTCGCCTTATCGCGGCGGAGGGGCTGGAGGTACCCTCTGGTAGCTTCCGCGTAAGCTTGAGCATGGGAGCAATCTTAAACAGTGTTTTCTTGTTTTTGTTTATTTTGTTTTATTTTGAACAAGACCTTCATGCAGAGCCACGGCAACATGAGAGTCCTATCTCTGAAAACAGGTATGCCATCGAACCTCCAGAGTTTACCAAACACTATGAATCCTTCGCTACCTCCTCTTACGACCCTGCATGTGAATTCCCCGCCAGTCAGAAATAAAGCAGTAAGAGGAGGCTCACTGAATATGGACATTAGAATGTTTTGCAGTGGCTCTTTATCCGCTCATACAGCCAGAGGTAGATTTGAAACAAACCTGCCGCTAGCTCTTCAAAAGGCACAATCTAATGAAGTACCTGATGGGCCATTGTTCAATTTAGAAAAAGCGAACGAAATTGAGCAGGAGTGCTTCTTGAAAAATGCAAGCGCCCATCAATCGATATCTGACACAGCCATGTTAGAGAATATACCATCAGCTGCTCAATTAATTGAGTCTGTTTATTTAACGCCATCCGTAAAGGATGTTGCAGTCATCAATTTAGATCTTAATGACTCAGTATTCTATGACAAAATGTTATCGGAAAATCTATCGAAATCTCCCCTAATGTTTACTGAAGTCTCGCATTCAACATCAGAAACTGTAACCACAACCTCAAGTATTGAAGTTAGCAGGATTCAAACAAACACACATGGAACTAACACATCCATAGGGTCACTCAAATCTGAGATGACAATAGAGCTTACATTGCAAGCAATGAACTTAGCCAATCAAACACTTGGCAAAATATTCAATTTGGTCGATAATCGACTGGCAGTTCAAGAAGCGCTCATACACAAATTACTATCCACTCAAGATCTGATGCAACTAAGAATGCAACCTCAGGTGGCTTCCAATCACTTAGCACTACCACATAATGCACACATAAGATCTATTGCGTGCCAAACGATCAATCAGCATGAAGAAAAGCCAGAAATCCCCATAACCCCAAAAAATAGAAATGGCTCCCAACTTACCAGCAATCTACCATGCTTCAGTGCTATTATATATGACCCCCTATGGAGCATTGAATCACAATTGCAAGATTCTACTGTGAATGCACCCGAAGAACCCACATCAGTCATCCAGGGGAAACTTTACCCCATTTTTAAGGGGGCAACTTCGAAGAATGTTAAAAAAAATAATCATCAGCAAATGGAAACGAGTAATGAAAATCAGTCAGCTAACATATGCAGTAACAAAGAGGAAGAAAAAAGTTAAAAAAAACTAAAGTCAACAAAAAATACCCAAAACTTTGAATCAAAACTGCCAAAAAATAGGAGCGCCCCAAAACAACAGGGGAATGGGTCAACGAAACGATTCATTAAAATGATTTCGTTACCCAAAAAAAATAATAACTTGGTTGTGACACAAGCCATTAAAAAGAAATATTTCTTACAGACAGCCAATAAAAAGAAATTGTGTATGGGAGCATTCCAACCTTCCCACCCCTTAGATTACCCTCCATTAGAAGAACTGCTCAAAATATTGAAACATCCAAACTCTAATGATGCATCAATTGCAGACAATGGTGAAAAACCGCACAGCCCCGTATTAGAGGCACCTCAACAACATGGCAATAGGAAAGTAGCGTTAATCAATAGTCACAAAAAAAGGCGAAATGAGAAAGGCGATTGATGCCTATATGTCGGGATATGTGCAACCCCGCATCGAGATACATAATAAAGCACTTGAATCTTCGCTAACCCCCGTGGTCGAATTGAACCAATCAAGCAATCCACTTCATGAGAGTCAAAATGATATGGAACTAGAAAGAACTAAGCAAAGCGGGAGCAATCAAAGTAAAACAATGAGGTCTCTGTTCAATGAAAAAACGATGATGGATGGACTCTCAGGAGTGGTTACTCGCTTGATTGAGAATGCCCTAGAAAAATTCAAGCCCCAGAATTCGACAGAATTACATGCCCCAAAAAAGTGAAACATCCAAGAGTAATAATTTGAAAAAAGAAAATGTCAGAAAAAATCCAGCAGCTTTTTTTCTAGTCTTGTCTTGCAAGCCTCTGCCTTCAACGGAGTATGACTTGAATCACAGAGCAGCAATGGCTATATTTTTGGAAATTTAAATATTAAAAGAAATTAGATTGAGTGACCTAGTTTTGGTGGAGTTCCCTGATAAAAAAAACTTGAATGTAATCAGACTCTGGATGAACTCGAGAGTTATACAGAGTCTCATTTGGAGTGCCAAAGAATCTCTATCCAAACTAGGTTTCAATTTGAGTAGTGATCAAATTCCAGCACAAGTGCCCACGAACCATATAAAACATCTCCAATCTAACCATAAGACAATTAACATAGGATGCAATGACATACTAAACAGTCAATGTGTTTGTCAATGTATTATGCAATAGGCTTAACTAAGCCAAGCCCCAAGTACTCAGTTTCTTTCCCTCGCTAGTTGGAACTCACGAGGATTTAAGCATTTAACAAACACTAACCAGCACCAATTGAATAATTATGATGTTGTACTATTGCAGGAAACTTGGTTATGCATCGCCCCTATATGGGTTGGGTATGAGGTATTCCTGAATCCAGCTATTAAGTCAACGATGGGAAGACCAATGTCAGGCTTACTAACTGCCATCAAAATCAAAAAGGGTCTTGCATCCAAGCTGTGGGCGATGCCGAACGACTTTATGATGCTGGTGAGAATTGATGTGGGCTTGGTTACATACGCTGTCTTGAATGTTTATTGGAATTCTGCTGCTATAACTGATGAGTGTTTTTTTTAAAGATCTAAATGACTAACTTGATATGGTAGTAGAAGATGGCCACACAAGGTATCTTTTATTAGCGGGCGATTTGAATTTGAAGTGTATGGACACAAAGAACAACAAGTCAATCAGAGACTGCTTCGATGGAACAGTTTAATATCAGATAGAGGCTTGCACATGCTTAATGGTTCATTTACTTCTGATACACCGCCGGCACCGACGTGGCATAAAGGCTTACTAACCTCAATCATAGATTATATTCATGTCAGTCTAGATCGGTGGCCTGAGGTCTGCGAATTTAAGATTGTGAATACCAACGCCAGTGATCACAACATGTTGACAATGAAATGGGACTCACAAATTCTACACAAACGTGTTACAAAGGCATCAGCGAAGGGCTGTTTAGTGACTAACATGAGAGGAAACCGTCTCTTATGGATGGAGGATGCTGTGGTTCACTTTAATGAACTACTAGAAACGTCAAGATTTGAAGATAATAATACAATAGAAAATGTTGGCTCTATATACAGTAATACCATTCAAACATTTCAGCAATCCAAAGAGTCACACAAAACGAAACAAAAACATTTACATGTTTTTGAGTATCTGATTCGAACAAAGAAGACGGTATACCGAGCTGAATTAAGGCAAATTAATAGGTATCCTCCGCATCTCAGAACGGTGCACTTTAAAAAACTGCGCAATGATTACAGGAACTGAGTTAAGAGTCACAGATCTGCTCTATACCAAAGAGATGGAGCCAGAATGTTGCAAACTCTTGCTAGTAAAAATATTTCCAAAATGTGGGCTACAATAAATCAAACTGTAGGTCAACATCAAATTGTCACGCAGACCAGTGCAGTCAGTTCGCAACAGTGGGTAATTCACTTTAGTCAACTCTATGCTGCCCCTAAAGAACAACCTAGCCTTGAACTAGCAAAGATACCCACTACTTTCAATTTACCCCTTGTTGAGTCAGAGAGTCTTAATTTAAATAAACAGCCAGTAAATCTAAAGCTGCTGGACCTGATGGCTTGTCTAACTTTGTTATGCAAAATCATCCGGAGCTGTGGGCCTCTATACTATTCAAAATCTTTTGTGCGGTTAATAACAGCCAAAGACTGCCGCACACATGGACTGAGGCGATAACGGTTCCCATTTATAAGAAGGGTGACCGTCATTTACCGGACAGCTATCGTCCAATTTCGTTGTTAGATGCCCCTGGCAAGATATTTTGCAGAATAATACTCAAGGAGCTGAAAATATAGGCTGAGGACAACTCGCTTCTAGATCCATTCCAAGCAGGTTTTGTGAAGGGCCTGGGTTTTATGCCTAATATATTCGCACTTTCAATGATTCAAGCTCGCCAATCATCTCAAAAACAACCTCTTTATATAGGATTTGTGGACTTTAGAGCAGCGTTCGATTCGATCGAGAGAACTGCGCTCTTGATGAAATTAAGAAAACAAAATTGCTCCCCCTCTCTGTTAGCATTAGTTGCCCTTTTTCATAATAATACATCAATGCGTGTTCGAGTTTCGTTAGACGGCGAGTTTACACCTCTAATTGCCAGTCATAGAGGCCTGAAGCAAGGCTGCGCCCTAGCTTCATTTTTGTTTAACTTCTATATCTTGGACATTGGTGACCATCTCACAGATTGTGTGGGAGATCCCCCAAAAATCAGCACACAGCAAGTTCCATATTTACTCTACGCTGACGACCTGGTCCTTTTGTCTCAGACGCAGATAGGGCTACAAAATATGCTGGACAGGTTAGACGCGTATGCCTGTGTAAATAATCTCAGTATTAATAATCTGAAGACCCAAATTCTTAGCTGTACCCCCAATCGAGGATCCAAAGCACGTAGATGCGAATGGCATTTGCATCAGCATAAACTAACAGATACATGTCTATTTAGATATCTTGGAGTGTCCATCCAACACAACAAAACATTGATACAATATATGTGTGAGCTACAAACTGAGTTACAATCACTGGTGTCCCAATCCAAGATACTAATTAAAAAATTTGGCAAGTTCTCAATGAAACATATCATTCACTATTACAAAATGAAAGTTACACCTATACTGTTGTATGGCATTGAAGAAACTTTACCGAAGGAACGCCAGTTTTGGGATTCCTTAGAGGCATCGTATTGGAAACAAGTATTACAATTACCAAACAGTACGCCTCTTGCGATTATCCGATATGAATTAGGTCTCACTTCCCTAAACTCACATATATATTGGAAGGGGTGTACTTATTTTCGCAAATCTCTAGAAAATTTAGATAAACCTTCTATATTGCAAGTAACAGCCTATAGTTTGCTCACATCAAAAAGTGATTATCCTCAAAAATGGCGTGAGTACATTATAGACATACTGAGCAATGCAGGCATTACAATTCAACTACTGATGGAAAATCCTGATAGAGCTAAAATTAAAATATTCCAACATGATTGGGCGGAAAATTACACGAAATAATTGTCGCATAAAGATTTTGATGTCTACATGTTTGGAACCAAGAAATATGGGATAACGGCTGAATATCTAATTAAATATCCGTGTTTAGTGTTTTGTAGGAAATATATGAGATTTAGATTGAATTTGTGGGAGACTTGCGATGTACTACTGAGGAGGAAAGTCATAATGTGTGAGCAAAATTACTGCCGTTACTGTTTAAACGTCACTCAGACCGAAACCTTGATACATCTATTAGTTGATTGTGAGGCCCTAAATAGCGTGCGAAGTAGATGCTTTAAGAACAAAATATTATTTCAGAATCACCTCACACAATTGGAAAAATGGCAAAAGCTATTCTCAAATGCAAGAATTACAATACAAATAGCAATTGTTCAATTTCTGAATACAGTTTTGCCATCCACAGTGTGTAAGACAATTTGCAAAAACTCTGATTGATAACCGGATTCGGTAGTGATAATAAGAAATATGTTTTTTTATTCTACAATCATTTGATTTTTATATATGTGCTTAAATTGTATATAAATGCAATGTTATTTTATTTGTAAATGAGTTAGAAATATTGTATTGAAATGTTTATTTGTAATTGTAAGAACAATTTGAAAAGTTGATTTATCAACTAACCAAATAAAAAAAAAAAAAATATATATATATATATATATATATATATATATATATATATATAACAAAATAAGAATTTTAGTTATGCGCTGCATACTAGGCTAAGACCAGGGTTTATCGCCTGATTGAAATCCTTAACATGGCCGAGGGCAGTGTCTACAAAGCTATTCTGTTCTGATATTTTCTTTTCTTTAAATTAGTGGGATCTGCCACTTTTGGGAGCTGAAAACTGGCTAGATTGCATTGGAGAATGTAGCATTGTGCTGAGGGGTGATGGTTTAGAGGATGACCTTGTTACACACTATGCTGGTTCATGACTGCTGGTTGCGGACCAGCAAAGAAATAGAGCAGGGATGCAAGAGTCAATGCTGTGTCATGTCTTCCAGGAGCACCTTAACGAACATTCAATACAGGTGCTGGGGGTGTAGAGTAATAAATCTGGATCATGTAGAGAAACAGGTTTCAAGTAAAGACTTGGGAGGGGGAGCGGCGGGCCAGGTATTTTGAAGTACCTGGGCTGCATCTGTCAGGTGCATCACAAACGAGGAGGGGAATTATACTGCTGACTGTTTTCCTGTGATGAGAGGGAGTGCCTTGCTGCACACCCTGCCAGCAGTCCAACATGGTGAGCAATTTCTGGACTATATGAGACTTCCGAACTATACCGTTTCTTATAGTCTGGAAATTGACCAGTGGGGAATGGCTTTCACATCCCCAGAAATCTCTTGACTCTCAGTGTGCAAAGGTCTGAGGTTGGTTCAGAATTAGTAGACCTCATTTTCCTTTAATGGAAGAGCTGTTGAACTAGCCATTTGGTTATCTACAATACGGCTTCAGTGCTCTTGCTTGGTGAGCTTTCTAGGGATGGACATGATCTGTTTTGGTCCAATGAAATTTGGTTACATCTCTGTGTGCCCTCTCTGTGTCAAGCCTACCTAATGTAGGTAGCTCAAGTAATTTGATATATGGAATAACCAGAGCAAATGTTGAAGTGTCAAAATAATCTATCCTACTTGTATGTCTACATAGTTTAAATGTGGATGTTGCTGGGTGATCAGATTTGGTTCAGCCATTACCTGTCATATCCCAAATTACCATAATAAATGTAATAGACTTATGCTACAAATATCTCTAGCTGCACCTTCCTCATCTTCCAATAAAACTCCTGTCAGCATTGAACTCACCAGCCAGAGGAAGGGGAGAATTCCCGGGTGGATGTACTCTAAATAGTAAAAATGTTAAATGCAAAAACACTGCATCTACAAAACATTGTTGCAGGGACGATGTTGGTTTTATCTCTTTCTTGACCTTTGATCCTTCACTTTCTCCAAATATTCATGGAATTGCATTAGCTACTAAATAATACCAGTGCTAGAATATGGCAAAGGGTGCGGTTGTATCACATGGGGACCATATACATTATTTTAAATCTGAACATTTTAAAATGTCTCTCCCTTACATTCCCCAAAGTGACTTGGGGCCAATAAACTCCAATGACCTGGATCAAAGAGGAGCTCAAGATCCACTCTATCACCTTGCAGTCAGCGTTAGCAAGACCCAAATGGCTAAGCAGCTGAGCAGCATCCATTTCATGATTTCTTTTGGTAATGGAGAGGTTCAAAAAATAGGATCCAAATTTCAAGTTTCCTGAAATATAATCATGTCAAATTTGCAAATAAATGAGACACAGTTTAGAAAAGCTGCCCTATTATGAAATCCTGCGATGTTCTGTTAGGAAACCAATAGTGCGGCCAGGCTTTCTGACAACTATTTGTCAGTTGGTATCTTCAGAGGCAGCTAGCACGTCACAGAAATTGGTAGAAAGTACATTTCGAAATCTATTGTTGTGTACTACTGTAAAATTAATACATGGGCCTTGATATACACCACTGTCATTAGAAAGTGGACAAACAGAATTACCCTGGTGCCTCTCCTGTTCAAGTTATATCTTACGGACATGGGAGATGTGTTGGACAATTCAACATCGATTGCAGTGAAACTGCGGAATTTTCCCCTAGAGTGGATGGGCTATGCAGATGACATTGTCCTGCTGGACCTAACTCTGTTTGGCTTGCAGGCAACTCTTGACCTGTTAAAGCAGTTTTCGGATGAGAATAACCTTGTTATCAACATCAATAAAACTAAGGTAATGGTATTCCATCCTCCTGGCCATAAAACGATCATTGTGCCATAGCACCTCAATGAAATCAAGTCGAGGTAGTGAATTAATGTAAATACCTCGGAATATACATTGACCATAGGGGCACTCGCCAGTTGGACTAAGTTAAATTAAAATGTTCACAAGTAATTGGGAGCCTTGGGAAATTGGCCCATAAAGGAGGGGCATAATCTGTTGGAATATTGGGACAAATATATCTGGCCAAGATCCTTCCCGACCAAATTACATCGACCATTTGTCTGTCGACCAATTGTCTGTCGACCAAATGACTGGACAGCGGGGCTGAATGTTGGTTTCTTGGAAATTTCTCGTGGGTGGTCAAATTGGAGTCTTTATTGCTTAAGAGATTATTTTGCCTCCTGATATGCACTTTGGTTGAGGAAGTTTTACTACAATTAGGTATTGACTCCTGTTTGGCGAAGTTCCAGGTGACTTGTTTGGATACTTACCGGAAACTAGCCAATGCTCAGGCTGACACTTTGAATTTTCTTACTGTTGATGATGCTCGGGTAAGGGCAGTGTTTATGCAGGATTGTGTTTTATCTTATATTGATACTGTTGCTGCCAGATGGTTCGCTTTGGCCCCGGTTGTTCTACGGAGTTGGCTCACTCTCTGTTATGCGAGGAATTGCCCTTACAGGCTATTGTGAGCAGGCTATAGTAGATCTTGCCACTAAAGCCAATAGTGTGTTGTTCATTGAGTATATTCTTACTCAGGAACATGTTCCAAATTACGTTGGACAGTTTGTGGGTAACCCCGTGGTCTGGGATTACCTCAAACTTAAAACAAACTCAGTAAAGATACTAGAAATTACGGGTGCCTGGAACAACATTCCTCGGTCACTTCACTTTTGTCGACTGTGTGGTGATAATCAATTGGAAACAGTCAAACACCTGTTAATCAGTTGTGAATCCTTGAGTGTCTTGAGGTTAAGGGCCGTTATTGCAGCTGGGTTGACCTCTGTTAATCACGAGGAGACTGTATGGGCTTCGATTATGGGAGGAAACAATGCGCCCTGTATTATTTATTTTACTATTTTTTGGAGAAAGTTTGTGATTATTTTGAAGGATTTTAGAGATTTTGGATTTTACTTAGTTGAAAAGCTGTTGTTTGTACTGCTGCATGACACAAATAAAAACCAATAAAAAATGTTTTTAAAAAAGTAGTTCCCCCTTGAGCGAGACAAAGCTTCATAAGAAATGGGATAATAGGGTAATGGGATAATCTGCTGAAAAGTTTTTTTTAATTCTAATTTGAATGTGCGCTATTATTGCAACAAATCGGGATGGGGGCTGATATAACCCAGCACAAGCAAGTTGATACCAGCCAAAGTCCAGTTATCAGAGCAAATGTGTCACAAGATGTGTGACATGCTTATTTCTATATGTTAAGACAACACAGTCCTCAGCTATCTTTAGGTTTAATGCCTTCCCTTCAAGTGACACAAGCTATCATTAAGTTATATAATCTAAAAAACGCCCCCCAGGATGGGACTCCAATGAACTGCTTTTGTTTTATGGGAGTGTGAGTCTTCTTTTTGATCTTGTGTTAGTGGGGTTTCTGTATAATAATAGCCTCTAGAGAAGTGGCTTCTGATGGTAGGTGATCTTGAAGGGAGAAAGTTGTACAGTTCAAATGGCAGGTTGGGATCCTCAAAAGAGAGTAGTATAGATATTGTTGAGTTGACATGCATAAAGGTGGGACTTTAATATGCATGGGTGTAGAGGAATGTTCAGAGGGGAAAATGAATGTGAGTGCTTTTAGAAAGATAGCATTAACGTAGAATAATTTTGAGACACATCCTTTTCCCTTTTGAAGCATAATCAACCAAAAACCTCTCAATCTTCCAGAGCTGCTCAAGTAACAATTTTATTGCACTGTGATTAAATGTGTAAAATAGAATGTGCTTTAAATCCTTGCCAGAGATAGTTCCAGTTAGTGGTGTGTGGGCTAAGCCTTTGGAAATCACTTTTATTGCTATTCTTAAACCTATTTTGTAGATTTGCCTTGACATTTCTCATTGGTTTTAAAGGATTGAAGGCATAGGAAACAATCTTTCCAGTTTTTTCCTTTTGAAGCCCTCGTGGTGAATAAAGTGCTAGGAAGGATGAGTATGGCAATGTTTCAACATTATGAGTAATTTCAAGTTTTTGGGAAAATGTTTTTGTGTCTGATTCCAGAAGACCCCATATTGCTATTGACCAAATGATCAAAGGGGATATTACTCAGTGTATAGACATGGCTCTTTAAGGATTTGTCTGCCTCTGCAATTTTGGCAATTAGGTCTAGGATGATCCGCTGAAGATATGGTTCATTTGAATCCCTGCTGACTGTTGTTTTCTTTAAGGTCTTTGTAGCAGTTTGGCTGATCCTAAGAGGTAAGTTGTGAATCATTATTTTTCACATTCTAATGATTGTATTGGTATTCCAGTGAATGGGGCAAATTATGAGAATCTGCAGCAAAGTCGGGATGGCTCACCAGGAGTAGGGGTATGAAAATCTCTAAGGGCGAGCAGAAGGAGCCCTTTATTTATGTTTTTATTTTTTATTAGCATTTGGTTTAAAAAATAAACCTTAAGCTTTAAAACAAACATATTTAAGAAAAAAACCAACAGAAGATGAAAACAAAAGATCAAAAAATAAATTAAGAGAAAAAGATTACATTTGAAAGAAATTACATTTAAGAGAGAGAGAGAAAGGGAAGCAAAAGAAAATTAAAACCTGAAGCCTCAAGAGCAAAGAATCCTGCAAATAACTTATTTCATACATTATAAGATATACAATCTACAACAGAATAGATTTATCCCGAAAAAATCTCCTTGGCTTTCTTCCCAAAAGACAAATCATTTGTGAGGCTCCTGCTTCTCTGTTAATAGTTCAAAAAGTTATTTCAAAAAGGGCAACAGAGCTAGGGTCAAGGAGATTTGAGATGATGACATTAACCTCCCCAACCAGTCTTTCAGTGACATTGTTAAGAATTTACTAAAATGATTTGCCAGCCATTTTGCTCTCAAGTCATTTGCGCCCTGTCAGTATAAAGTAAGATGGAGTCGTGATTCTCTTTTGAAAGTACAGAGCCTGCATTGGAAGTCCTGCTTATCTACTGGTCTACGCACCTCTAAAACATCCTTAGTAGGACACAAATTTAGCCTCACCGCATGAAGCTGGCATGCTTATGACTGCATGGGAATTTGACTATGTAGGGTGGTAGTGCACAAGTTATTACTAAAGAGCTTGGAGTTTGCCTTATAGTCTAACGATTGGATCCGGTCTGAGTCAGAAAGTTTTTTCTTCACCCTTGACGGGTTTATCCATAATGACTCGTTCTATTCACCCAGATCAGCCAGAATGTCTTTGCAAATTGAGCTCCATGTTTTCAAAATACCCTCTGTGGGCTTTGAAATTGCTGTACAAAGTGTGGCAAAACCTCCTTCCACCTCCATCGCACAACATTTTCTGTAGAATTAAAGGGTTTTCCACACTGTGATGGAGTAAAAGGAGGTGAAGCCTAGTTCCACCCTGATGACCTGTATAGGGACACAGTTAGGTAGGGACAACACCCTCCTCCAAAAAAAGGCCTTCTAATTTACCCCACACCATGGCTGGTAAGGAAAAAGAAGCTTCTGCACCATATGTCAGGATCGGTGCCACTTTTAGATGGAAAAACTAAATTATTGGTAACAGAAAATTTACCATAGCGTTTCTGAATGATGCAAGCTTGAGCGGCCAAGTTCTTAGTTTTGCTCATTAATTCTGCTTCCTTTTGAGAGTCAGCCATGCTGTTGTTTAAACAAAAACCCAAGTAAGTAAGTGCTGTCACTTGCACGATTTTTTCACCTTTAATATGCCAAGCCTTAGCTGCAGTGTTTTGTTCTTTCTCTTCGACCAAGAATTAATATCCATGACTTCTTGACATTCATTTTTAACCCATTTGTCACCACATATTTCCCCAAAGCATCTAACTGTCTTTGGAGACCAACCTGAGTTTGGTCAAGGAGGATTAGATTGTCTGCATAGAGTAGTCTTCCAATTGGCACACCCGCCAGCCTAGGTGGGAAGCATCTAACTGAATCAAACGTTGACTCAACGTCTGAAATGATGAGGTTGAAAATGGCAGGTGCCAGTGGACAGCCTTGCTTTAGCCTATCAAACATTGAAATTGGGTCGCTCATGAGGCCCTTTCTGTCCAGTTTCACTCATAAGGAGGTTTGATCATGTAGTCATTTTAACGGGTTTATAATGTACCATGGACATCCCCAGGCTTCCAGTTTTCCCCACAGACATTGTCTGTCTATGGTGTCGAAGGCCTGAGCCAGGTCTATTAACGCCACGTAAAGTTCTTGACCATTCTTTGCTTTTGCATTCGACTTGAAAATGTTCAACAAGAATAAGTTCACCGATGTTCCAACACCCCTTACAAACCCTGCTTGCCACGGATCATAGTGAGAAGTAGATTTCGCCCAGTTTGCAAGGGTCTTCAGGAGCAGTGATCCATAAATGTTACCACTAACATCTAAACGAGCAATGGGCCTGTAATTACCCGGATTCGCCCTGTCACCCTTTTTATAGATGGGGACAATGGTTGAACAAGTCCAGGACACCAGAATTTCTTTTTCACATTTAATTTGCTCCAACCAAAGCCACAAGTGGTTATTTGTCAGGATTTTCTTTGAGGGTTGAATTTGTCATCCCATCAGGGCCAGCTGCTCTTGAATTGCTTGCCTTCTGGATCCGATCTTAGATTTCACTTTGGGTTGTACAGAACCTCCAAGGCCCCACCGAATCAGGGGCTTCCCAAAATTGAGAATTTTTAGGGCCCATGAAGACTGCCTCAAAAATGGATTTTCCATTTTTCTGCCGAAATTAGATTTAAAAGTAAGGCGTCTTGTGGTGCATGCAATTGGTTCATGGCTCTCCACATCTCTTCTGTATTCTTTGAAGAGAGAAATCCTAACATTTGTTCTGCATCCAATTGCAGCATATGGTGCTTATGGCATTTCAGCCAGTTCTTGAATGCTTGTTTGAGCCATCTAGAACTTTCAATTGCCTCCATCATTCTACTTAAGGACTTTGCTCTTAGTTCTTTATTTAGAACTTTTTTGCTCCTTGCAATTTCTGCATCGTATTTATGACGTGTAATTGTGGGATACATTTACCCACTCAGCAGTACTTCACCGCATCACCAAGCTGCACTTTAGCAGTTAACAGCAGAATGGCTGTGCTGGCTCCTTTAAGCACCATTTCCCCGCATCAAAACTGCGTTTGCAGCTACAAAATGATGGCGCACTGTCTTGCCAAGCACCTATTGTGCTGGATGGAACAAGGAGGCACACTGAGAAAGCCTGCCAGTGTGTTTCTTACATGCACCAAGAATAAAATTGAGAAGCAGCACTGCTTTGCTGCTAGATCCACATTCCCCCTTGAAAAAGGAAATGTTTGGCCTTTATAATGATGGTGCCCTGATGCTCTTTCTCATCTGTTCAAATTTACACAGTTTGGATCCCGGGAGATCTAGCTGTGCCCATTGTAAGTGAGAGACCCCCAAAATACATTTAAACCTCCCGTCGGAGTCAATAATGATACATCCCAAGAGGGAATGAGGCCAAGACCAAGTGCTGGAGGTAACGAATGTTTTATCTAAAATAGGGCAAGCAGAAACTACTCTGCTCACGCCGAGAGCGCTCTGCAGAAAACATGTTACATTTTAGTAATATACACGAAAAACATCATCACAGAGAGGGAAGGCCTAGGGGGTACAAAGTCAACCGGGATTGGACACTAAGAGTGGTCACGTATAGGTGCCATAGGGCCGAAGGAGTCCAATTGGGTAGAAGGCACATGTTGAGATGACGTGGTATCCCGGGTCAATCGGTCAGCTGGGCTCATCGGGTTGGCACACCATGTAGAGATTTGTATTCCTTGTATCGTTGGAGTCATGTAACATTTGCCCTTGTGGCCACACATTCGTATTCATTCGCTACCATGATCTGTTTGTCCGGTGACCTCAGAGGCCTGTATCTTAATGCTTGCAAAACATGGTTCAAGGGTACATTATTTATTACTCGTCATAGATCCGGCTTTGTTTGTTAAACGCTGTGCATGATTTGTTTAGACAATTCAGGATATACTGACTAAAGGGTAGAGTCCTTGGGGTCATTGCAGGGTTTAGGGTTTGAGGAGTCTACCTGGTAACAACAAAGGAGATGCTGAATATATGACTAAAAGGGCTGGGTCACAAAAAGGCACATATCATCATGGGTATACATTTCATTGTGGGATTCCATGATCAAGTGTCCAAACACCATTAACTCTTCTGCTGACCCCCTTTAACACCCTGATGGCATGGGAGTGTCAAGGCTTTCTTGTGAGTTGGTTTTCTGTTGCACTATGTAACAGGGCTATTTAAAACACAATTGTACATTCAGGCTTTTTACATGTGGCTTGCTGAGTTGCACTTAAATCATACTAGGTTAAAGCATACTGTGTTACCCGTTTAGCTCAACGTACTTATCATTACAGAAGGAAACAACAAAGCTCAAAAAATACATACTTGGTTCGATGTTCATCTTTTACCTATCCGAGAGAGCAGGACAATTCGCAACTTGTAGCCTATATGCGCACCTCTTACAGAGATTAAGGCTCGGTGGAAAAAACTTGCCACTACATTATTCTCGCACACTATGACACATATATATTTACACTTAAACTCAATGGTTACTGGACACGAGGTAGCTCCATGCTGGTGTGTATAAGGTCATATTGATTATGCATTGCATTGTCGTACGTTGTTTCCATGAGCATTCTTATGTCCTGTATTAGTATATGTTATACACTCGTTGTTGAGGTTTAACATGAACATTTCTGGTTATACATATGTATTACATTGGTTCCTCATATATACGTTGGCTCATTTTAGACTTGCATAATTATGTTTTGCAATAGGTGTATTGGCTATGTCTATGTTACAATCGCAATGAATCAAAGCCGACCTCAAAAGGTCTTTCTTGGCTGTTGACTCTATCCAGGGGCATCATGTTTTATGGCCAGGGTCTATGGGGGTGTCGGGCTGGTTTATGGAGACAAATGATTTTTGCCCTGGCCCCTGCCCAGGGCTGTATCTGAATCAGTGAAGTAAGACAGAAGGCAGAAGATACAGTGTGAATTTTGTTGTATTCTGGCAGACAGTCTTCTCATGGGAACTAAACGGCTGCAGAGATGGTGAACGGGGAGAAGGTGGGGGCAGGCACTCGCTCGCGGTGCGCGCCTGCCTGGGAAAGCTGCAGGCTTGCATTGGACTCACACAATTGTTTTAGCATTACAAAATGGAGTTGGTGTTTTGAAAAATGGAGTCATGTCCACCTCTAGTTCTACATTACTGTGAGGGATGTCGAAAAAGGGGGGGGCAGTTCCAGGGGCATTCCCGCGTGAGTGCTTTGGGGCCGGGGCCCTGGAACCAAAGCAGCTGCGACTGGGCCTGCCAAGGAAGTGCAGGATTAGGGGAGGAGGGGTCTAAAATATCCCCTCCTTCCACTCACCATCCACAATAAGATTGTGCCAGCAAAGAGAGCACTGTCACAGAATGGCAGGCTGTGTCAGGCATGGTCTGGGAAGTCACCAGAAACCTTACTTTCAGCCGTATGGAAAAGCACTTGACTTTTGGCTACAAAGTGTCAAAAATAAACCCTGCATAAAGAAACCCTAGCTCTCTGTGTATATGTCAATTTCAAGGGACCTTTGCCTTGTACAGACTGTTGTGTAAGAGAAACTGGCTAGGGCTACAAACAATGTTTGAAGTCCAGATGGGAGGAGAGAAAACCGAAAACCTAGATGGGATGTTTTGTTTCAACAGACATGATTCTTATGAGGAAAAATTAAATAACTACGGTATGGGCTGCATTGTGAAACTAGCCCACAGGTTTGCTGCTTGGGGGGGTGCTAGCAACAGGACAGGCCTTCCCCCCAATAGAAGCCACAATAGATTCTGGGACACTTATGTGCTAATTGTGCCCTTGGAAACTCTGAATAGGCCAAGAGAAAGAAATATCACACGCTCGTCAATCTTGTGTCTGTGCTCCAGCTTGAGACAATAGATTCTGGGACATCTATGTGTGACTTCTGGAAATGACAACAATCATCCACTCAAACCAAGGAGCTCCAAAGAAAAACTCCATGACAACCCTGGGCTAAGCTGACATTTGCTGGTAGCCTGAAAAAATGGTCCCAGTTGAAGGACAAAGGCCAGCCCCATTTGGCTCAAAATACTATTTGATGAATAAACTTTTAAGCCTTTTAAGACTGTGAATTCTGTAACCGGACAGCGCAGTAATGTAAAAGTTGTACAGTTTAAATGTGATTTTCGTGGCTTCCATAGCATGTATGGGATGCAAACCCCAGGAAAATATGAATCATGGTAAAAGTACACATGGTGGAACGTTAAAAATATGCCCTATGATAATATGCACATACATCTAAATTGTGGGATTTTGGGTGAAGCTGTTCTCACTAAAATCACAAAAAACTATTAGAAGGGTGAAACAATGGCGTACAAACCTGGGAGTGGGAAGACCATGCTCTGTATAAAATATGTCATTTGCCTAGGTA
This sequence comes from Ambystoma mexicanum, assembly GCF_040938575.1. Classification (NCBI taxonomy): domain Eukaryota; kingdom Metazoa; phylum Chordata; class Amphibia; order Caudata; family Ambystomatidae; genus Ambystoma; species Ambystoma mexicanum. Next base: position 857,391,698 of record NC_090922.1, on the reverse strand, counting down.
ATTTGCGAACAGGCCACAACTGTATAAATGTGTGATTTATGTTGAGACTGATTTTAGCAAAAGTAATTGTGGGATGATCTTCTGCATTGTAAAGCCCACATCATAAATCTGATGTCATGCCCCTGAAACCCAACCGGCTGACCGCAAGGTGGTAACAATCACCCCTGACCAATCCAGTTGTTAGAGGCATGCCCATCCTAAACCTGCCCCACCGTATAATCCTATGATGTCACCATGCCTTATAAATAAGAGAGGCTGACAGAGATAGGAAACACTCTCTCCTGAATTTCCAGCGCCTGCATATCCAGACATTCCAGATCCACCTTTGCAAGATTCCAGACTCTACTGCCAGGCCAAAGCATAGCTGACCCTATCCCAGCAAGGCCAAAGCATAGCTGGCCCTATCCCAGCAAGGCCGTTGCTCCAGAAACCCCACTTAAATCCCAATAACAAGGGGGAAAAGGTGTGGTACTCTTTTGGGAGCATCCTGTGACCAGACCAGATTTTTGCCCACTACCTGCATGCCCGCTGTACCCTTGCCAACCAGTGAGCAGACTTGCCCAGCTGTTTGCTGTGAGGGGCGCCCACTGTGTTGTGACCAGAGCTTTTGAGTCCAGAACCCGGTTGACTGTCCCAAATCCCTAACTCAAGAGCAGATTGTGAGTATTTCCCCATCCCATAGCAACACATAGCCTATCCCATCTTGACCCTTTTTCTTTGTCCTACTCTCTGTGTAATTCTATTCAAACCCTGATAACTTGTCTTAAACAGTTCTAATTCTCTGTGCATATTGTCCTTGATTTCCTAGTGTTAGTGCCATTCTTTCATTCACCCCATCTTGTAACTCCTTAGCAATATTTTGAATATATAAATTAATTTTCCATGAAGAAAAGGGGTACACTGCATGAAGGGTTACAACTGCAGCATAACTTTGATATTCACGGGTGGCGTGCCTCTTTTCTACCGATTAAATCTAGTGTAAAGGAAATTTGTCTTTTCTTTAAAACCGATTTTTTCTCCTTGATTGCTTTATTTTACCAAAACCGAACCTCCTTTCACCTTGAAAATCTCATCCAATTACCCAGCTATAGTCACTCTTTCACTTCTATACTGTACCTGTCATGTGCATCTATAACCCAGCCTAAAAACTGCATTACGATTCTATGTATTTCACCCATTTTAAAAAATAAGCGTTTTGACATTTAAAACTGCAAATGTGTAAATTGCAACTTTTCAACGTGTGAATTTGGCTGCACTGTGTTTTCATTTCAAGTTGTTTTTTTAACTGTATGCCTTTTGTGATACCTTGCCTTATAGTTGCTAGTGATATAACATCCCTGATACTGTGATAAAACATATGTACATCAGTATTTAAACACATATATAAATATTATTTGTCAAAATCTGAGTGTCGTTTATGCCATTGCAAAGGGTTTTAAAATCCTATTTTGTGACGGAAGGTTGGATTTTGATTCTGTTTGCTGCCTCATATCCCTGAGTCCCTGCTGCTTCTTTCTAGCCACTCAGAATTCGATCAATTGGGGTTTGACGGAACATTGCAGGGGGAAATCTTAACTCAGGTGCTATCTATCCTAATTGAAAAAGTGCTCCTATTCATTTGTGCTTTGGATATGTCCTTGTAGAAGTTTACCCAAGTGTATTTCAGTAGTTTTCATTGTAATTATCACCCCATTGGTGATTGCTGCCCAATATAAAAATTGTGTGATTTCCTTTGAAAAATAAATAAATAAATAAATATTGTATTCCCACCAACCGGCCTGGTTCATGGTCCATTGTGACCCGGGGTATTTGTAAAAGGGGGTGTGAGATGTGTTGGGTATCGGCTCAATTTGAATTCATAGAAAATAAAGAGAAAGTATTCTAATTGAGCGCCACATCTTAGGCTAAGGGAAAGAATCCTGATCCGGGGTGTGACGCCCGGTTAGAATCCTGCACATAATAAATCTGCCTTTATTAGATGTTGCCTACGTGACGACGTAGGCCTTAAAAGTTTCTGTCTTCTGGCATAGAACATAGGTGTTCTTTGTGTCTGAATGAACAATGAGGGGCGTTAGTTGCACCCTCAATCAATTTCTTCCCGGCTCTAATTCCAGTAGAGCATCTTGCCACATGCTCTTCTTCAATGGCCATTTTACAACTGTAATCATGATGATATTATGATCACTTCGATCTGTTTCCATGACTACTAATTTTGTTAAATCAGAGAATAATGATTCTGTTGCAAAAATATAATCCAGGACATTAGTCTCCAAACCCCTTTTCCATGTTTACCTTGGGGGTCAATCATCTTCAATATGTCAATTCACAAGAAGTATATTTCTTTCTGCCAATTCTTTTCTCCAGTGTAGCCCTTTCAGTACTTGCAGAGGTGTGAATAGAAGCGGATCCTCAATAAGATTTGAAGTTCCGTCAAAACAATGGATGTTTAAGTCCCCACACAACAGGAACTCTAAGTTGGAATAGGAGGCCATTGCTTCTTCAATAAGTCAGACCACTGTCTTCACGAAGTTCTTGCTCCAGGGAGTTGCCACGTTCCAGTAGAGGTTAACAACCATGACCTTTTTAAAACTCCCAGTTAGGTTCAGGCCCATTGAGATTATTGTTGACTGAATCAACGGTGAGGGTCGAAGTTCCGAAATTACCTTGAAGCCTCTATCTGATCTGAGAGCTATTAAGAGGCTCGCCACTGGTCTAAAATTTTGGCCTTTTTCCGCTGGGTTGAATAGTATATAAAAATAATCCAGAAGATGTGGGGACCTCAACCACGTCTCCTGCAGGCAGACTATGTCATACTCGTTAAGGGTAGGGATACCCTCTCCAACTAGATGTCTAAACCCATGAGTGTTCCAACTGCAAAGTCTCACCTGCTCCTCTGTGACGTGGTCTTCTAGGGTACCCCTACTTCCCCCACGTTATATGTGTGCATTTCCTTCTGCTAAAGCCCGCGTCAGCCAACCCCAGTCATCTTTTGCCACATTGTGGACAGGCTCTTGATCAACTTTTTGAAGCTTGTTGTAGCAGGAATTATTATGTGTTGTTGAGGGCCTTGACAATCGTAACACTGATGACTGGCGTGGCAGCCTGGCAGGCGCTCTTTCTTCATTTATCATCCTTCTCGGGGAAAGAGCATGAGCATTTGATCATCAAGCCCCCTTCGACGAGGAGACTCTTCTCTCATTTTTCCTTGAGGTTGGTTAGCGACCGATGGACTTTCCATGTCATGATCCTTTAGCCTGAAGCCCAAAGGTAGAAATGTAGCTCTGTCTAATAGAAGTATTTCTTTCTTACTCATTGACGATAGATGTATTATTATTTTGTCCAGTCGTACTTCATCCGGAAACTCCACTAGCAGCGGATCTTTTGATTTAATATGATCAAAGGCTGGAAAGGTTTCCAAGAGATGCATGACATTTGCTCTATTCAGTATTAGATTGTCCTTAATAAGAAGAATTATCTCCAAGGACAGTGCAAAACCCCTTCTCACACTATTAGTGGATCCTTTAGAAGAGGATTCGTCCTCCCAATCATGTTTTGCCTACCTAGAGTCTATACTGACCTAACAAAAAGCAGGAGGATTATTAACTAACTCTCCTCTAGAAGTATTTGTGCTTTTGCTGGCGTTTAAGCATAACAGTCTTTTCTCTTCAAGTGTTTTAAACCCACAGTCTGCTGAAAGACCTAACCGTTGCATGCGGAACGGCCTTCAAAGGTTCCTCCACCAGCACCTCGTCATCTAGAGGATCCAGAGTGCTGTATTCAGATGGACCATCTGAGGCAAAAGTGACCCTTGAAGTCCATTTCCTTGAAAGAGGATTAGCAGGCCTTTTGTGGGTGGGTCCCTGGAGGCCTATGTCCTCTCTTACATCCTCTCTCGGACTAAAGGCGACACAATGAGTAGTTTGGCTTGGCTGCCTATCAGCTTGTGGATGATTGATCCCATGTTTTAGGTTTTCATCTTCCTCCAATGAATAAGTAGAAAGATTGATTAAGTCTATAGACTCTTCATCTGTTGAAACATCCACCTGCCTTGATAAATCAATCAAACTCCCAGCCTCAGAGGGCAACTTAGGAATTGGCCTGTCACTCTCTGGTAATTTGGAGAAAATGTCATTTTTTTTCTTAATGTTTGATGACAGTGAAGAGGACGTGCCAGGCATCATCTGCACTCCAGCCACCCCCTTCAAAGTGCCTTGAGCCTTCACACCAAAATATATGACATATGGAGAATAGTTAAACCAGCAGAGAGACACAGCTGGGCTCTGCCCAGTGCCTATTGGAATAACAGCACCTATTGAAGTACCGACACCTGAGCAATCCTGGACAGTAAGGAACCCACTGAGATATCCATATCTACAGACACGACAAAAGGACGTTTGTCGGAATGAAATACCCGAAGAAACCAAGAAGATACTAAAAGAAGACGACTGGTGACATCATGAGAAATCAGACTGACGCAGATACAGGATATAAGGACCTAAGAATGCTGATAAAGAGACAAAATACCATGGATAAGTGACATTTTGAGCCTAGGGTGAAACAGTTGATTTCAAGAAGAAGAAACTTAGGCCATAGGTCCGATGGAGACATTAAGTCAGTTAAAACGTGTACATACGCAAGAAATCGCAAGAAGCAAAGAAATCGTGAGGCTTGCTTACGGTTATTAAAAAAATATATTGCGGCATGCCCCAACTATACATATATCTGCCTCAAAAGCACTTTAGAGATGAGTGAAAAATCCACTGCGCACATGAGCAGAATTTAATAGAGGTTACTGAAGGCCTCAAGAGGAGAGGCCCACAACAACAAATCAAGAAGTAAAGACGGAGAAAAACCCTGCTGAAGATAACCATGCGAAGAGGCCAAGGTTGTATCAGGCTGGAATAGGCTAGAAATGCATGCAGTTAAAGAGAAGAAGAACATAGTCTCCTGTTCAGCAAGGTCGAGATAAGCCGCGGATGGTATACGACTGACAGAACTAAATCAAATACACAAAACTGCATGAAGAAGAGGCCGATTTCACAGTGTCCTAGTCACGTGGCAAGGCGGCAGAAAGGGATGAGACTTTCACACCTACGCATGGAGCCTTGTCGTACCCAATCCTCCTTAACTTTCTCAGATCAAGAGGCAGACTCAAGGACAAACTACAAAGCAGTAATTGACACACGGCCACTGAGGTGATGAATGGTTGCAACATAAATTGAAGGAAAGCTGGGGTGCAGGCTTACTCCCTGTACCTGGCCAATTATTCTGCATGCTGCTAAGCGCAAGTGGAAAATAATGTGTGTGATCAATGCCAACCCAATCATAGTGGACCATGTAATCTAGGGTCCTATAGAGAGTAGAGCCAATGGGACGTTGTACTTTTAGTGATGTTTACAGTAGCCAGTGCAAAGGAAGGGATTAGTGGCACCACCTGACATTATTATCCAATCCCCTCTCGCCTCTCCCTGTTGCCATATACAGATATAGTCCTTATGTTAAAGTTACCTTCCTATATCCAATCGAGTTGCATGTTAGGTTTTTAAGATTACACGTCAATGATGATGAGTTTTTGGTATAAATGTTGTTGTTTTTCTGAAATTAATCGGTGTTTAAGCGAGAAGGAAGATCGAGCGGTTGCTGATGTTCATTGAACTCGTTTTTTGTACTTGTCATTAAACGGACCCCTTTTGCCAAACTACTGAGTTGTCATTATTATTTGATGCGAGAGTACGAATCCGCATGCCCGTCTATTTCAAGGGTGCTGCTTCTCATCTTAAAGGGCTGTTTGGAGACCCCTAGTCTTATGGGCCGGCTTGGGTCCATCCAGTTCACTTGGTAGCAGAGATTAGATGGTTAGATTAGATAAGACATAAGACAACCATTGACCAATGACATAAGTAACTCTCGGTCCTGGGCAATATCACAAGTCCTTTGCCATCCGGCTGATAGAACGAGAAGCCCCTCGTAAATATTGGCTAGTTTAATTAAAAACCCTGCAGGTTAGGTCTGAATGAACCTTTGTTTTTCCCCAAAAATCCCTTCGCGCTTCTACGAGGAGCTGATCGGATGAGCAGCACAGAAAGGCGGTAACGAAGGCAGTGAGCCCGAGCGTCCAGAGAGGAAAAACATGCCAACGTGAGTGAAAAAGACTGAATGCTTTGGGAAAAAGTGCATGCCTTAAAGCAAGTAAGGGAAGGTAACGGAGGGAGGCGGGAACAAAAATAACATCAGAGTAAAAGTATAATGTATATAAAGGGAAAATATTGACTCGAGGGTGGCTGCGTAATAGAGAGAGATACGGGGAGGAACTGAGGTAGAGAGTATACGCCCAGTTTCCTAGGTTTTAGAGAGCACTAGAAGAAGCCTTCATTTAAGGTCCTGAAGTGATAGGATGACGTAGAAGACCAGAATCGATTAAAGACGATCTGAAAGAAATGTGTTTACATTCGATGTCAGAATACAATTATGGGCAGAATGCATCTGAGGAAGCAGATGGCATGAGATTTGTGTAGCCGGCGGGAGACTGTCTTGTCCGTTTTATGTTTTATGTTTTTTCTCCTATGACGTTATACGGTAAACAACTTTTAAAATAGCAGGAGAATTGCGCGATTGCGATGATATAATGTTGCATGGCATGGATTGATGGTTGTAGTTAACAAAAGTAAAAGTGACATTTTTGTTGAAAAAACGGGATTGGAGCTTGGGACGATTGGTTCTTGCTCATACTGTTGATCTTGTTTGTGAAATGTAAAGCATAATAAAGTGTTATACAAGGATAAGATAAACAGGTTAAGCATGGAAGACATTACCCCATTGGAACACATGTGCAAACAGCTGCCGAAACATGCACCTAAGCTTAAACAGTACAGTGCATAATGAGTTAAAGGGACCACGGACAAAATGTTTATGCCATGGCCCCAGGGAGGATCGCTATCGAAAACGGTCCTGCAGCACATGATGACATATTTGCATGCCACATACACGGGCAATAAGTTAGACAAATGCCTAGCTAGTTTAGAACTTTGGAAAATGTACCGACCAGAAAAGGAGGAGGAGCCACCATTAGATTGGATACTGAATATATGCACAGAGGGGCGTGAAAAGCCTTCTGCGCCACCCGCCCCATTGGAAGCAAAACGCGAAACTAGTAAAGAAGAAGGATTATACCCATTGAGGGAACTTAAAGCAGCCACGGGATAAAGCAACCAAGCGTATAAGTCACCTATGCAAAGTAGTGACGAAAGCCCAGAGAAAGACAGAGACAGAGATATTACCTCCAAAGTCCTGAGGGTCAAGGAGTGGCGCAAAAAGGAAAACGGAGACCAAACACAAGCAAGTACATCTCTAGATATGGGAAGAGAGGGAAAGAGATGGAAAGGAGATGAGGATAGGACTGATGAGATGGCATTCGCACAGAACAAATGGATGGCAGGTCAGATTTTATTGAAACTCAATGGTAAAGGCATTGAGGATATGAGACAAAAGGGTGAACGGGACTAATTAGAAAGGAGGGAAAAGGAAAAACGATTAAGAGACGAAGGGGCTAAGAAAAAGGATAGGCAGAAACGAGAGCAGTTATATCATGATGAACAGGTCCGAAAACAGGAAAAGGCAGAAGAGCAAAGAAAACACGATCATAAGCAGAGAAAAGCTGATGACCAAGATAGAATAGAACAAAGAAGGATAGAAGAGGAACAACAAAAGATACAGGAGAAGAGAATAAAAAGACAAAGGGAGGAGGACATGCAAAGGGCAAATGAACAAAGAGATTCGAGGAGACAAGAAGGAGATAGGGTCAGAGCGGAAGCAAGAAAGTGTAGAGAGTTTGACAAAGACATAGAACGTAAGCAAAGACAGAGAGCACGGGATCTTGAATATCTGGAAAGAGAGGTTAAAAAACCTGATCCAGTAGTAGACTGGGAATATATAGAAGAATTCTTCCCTGAGTACGATTCAGTACCAGGCATGTCTAGGGCAAATATCGAAGATGACTTCGACACCTGTAGCATCGGAGAGACGATCAATAGAATATATGATGAGATGGGGCTAGAAAGAGTACCCCAAAGGGAAGGAGAGGATGAGCGTCTAGAGAGCACTCAGATGTACGATACTGAGGAAACCTCACAAAGTAGCAGAAACAGAGAGCTGTCATTAGATAGGCTAACCCTAACCAGAAATTAGGAGGATGAGAGAAGTTGCACGAGTTGGGCACAGACAATATCGGACGCAGTAAAAGAAGAATGTGAAGAAAGAGAAGACAAGAGAAGATGCGAAAAACGCTTCTCTAGGGGAAAGGGAGTAAGATGGTCAGATTCTAGTGGGTCTGCACCTAAGACATCAGGATCAGCCACACCAGCATATTGGCATGAAGGAGCATCGTATGGTCAGGGGGGGGTGTATTCACAACCCTATGTGAGCAGACTAAGGACATTGCCTGGTAAATGGCGATGCAGGAACATTACTCCTGCGATAGACAGGAGAACGATTAGAGAGGAAAAGGAGGGTCATGTGTCATAGTTCCCTCTACTATAAAAAGGAGGTGCGAGGATACATGAGTTACAAAAAATGACAGGAGGGAACACGTTAGCTATCAGGGATATTCAGGGTCTTTTAATCAGCATACTTGGTGATAAAGCTTACAATGTGTGGGCACGAGCAGATTACCCAGGAGTGACTACAGTTAATACCGCGCATGACGGAGCGCTGTTTAACAATTGCAGAACCGCGGTATGGAAAGCGCTTTGAGTGCTATACCCGCACACTTCTGATATGGGAGCTTTAATGACATGCAAGATGAAGGAGTCAGATGATCCTTTGCTTTACATTCAGAATTTCCAAGACGCCTGGGAGCTGATAACTCATGTATCTTGGGGAAAGTCTGTACCCGTATTTTACCATATACTATGCCAAGGGGCTACCAGAACAGGTGCAGAAGCAGCTCAAGAAATTGGTAGGGATTGAGGCTAAGCCATGGTCTGAAATACAGTTGACCATTGCACACTATTGCAGGCTATTGGAAGAGAAGAATCGCAAAAAGGATGCTACACGAAAAGGTGAAGAAGCTAAATTAGTGCAGAAAAATTTAACAAAGTATGACATTGAGGAGGCAATGAAAACTAATACAGATGGATCAAACATGCAGCAGACCAATAGACAAAGACAGTTAGATCAGAGCAATAACGGGCTTTATCCAAGGGGAAGAGGCTTTCGAGGAAGAGGATGGCAGAGTAATCAAGGAGGTTTTCAAAATATGCAAAATGGAAACCAGGGTATGCAAAATGGGCAAATAATCAGACCACCGGCTACATGTTGAACGTGTGGAATGACAGGGCATCTAGCACGTACATGCAGAAGTCAAGGCATGGTGCAGAATGACCAAGTCACAAGAGGAGGGATTGTGAATCCATCTGTGTTCTCACAACAGGGTGGAAATGGAGTTGCACAGAATCACACGGTGCAGCAGCAGGCACCGGGAATACAGCAAAGTCTGCAACCCCAGAATGTGACACATTTTCCACAGGGTCAGCCTCAACAGTCGCCAATGCAACTGTCACAAGTAACAGGTACAGGAGAGATACTGAATTCAGGAATGAGAAATGCCACAAGTGATGGAGGAAATCCGTTCACTCAAAATGGGACAAGATTATATATAGATTAGGCCAGCTCACTGGGAGACCTGATGTGTTCTATCCTATCAGTGACACTGAACCCTCACCAGGAACCAAGGGTAGATGTCTGTATAGTGGATAAAGAATATTCTTTCTTAGTTGACACAGGTGTGACACGCTCGTGTATACGTGAAGGCAAGTTTTCTTTGTTCGACAATGCCATAAGTACTCAGGGCTTCACAGGAGCAACACGTCATGTTCCTTTTACAACAGAACTTCCAGTCTCCATAGGAGAATGTGACATGAATGTGCCACTGTTATATTCAAGGCAAGCCCCTGTGAATATATTGGGACAAGATCTGATGACAAGGTTAAACATGAAGGGGGGCATGGCTTGGGCAGCCATGGAGTAGGACGTGCTTCCTGTGTAGCTCCGGAGGATCCGTACAAACTACCTTTGAAAGTGCGCCATTGGTTCCAGAATTGAGCACACACGCATGGGAATGGATGCTTCGCTCATTGTATGAAGATCGAGAAAATCGTAAGCGGGAGTCTGGAGGAATTGCTCGACGAGCGACGGCGGCTGTTCGGTCCATTGTCACACAAGATGGCCGACAACAAAAGAAACGAGACTAGGGTACCCGAAGAGGCCGAATAGAGGCGGCGGCCACGGGTAAAGAACGACAATGGCGAGGTGAAGGAGGAACAAAACCCCTGGGGGCTGTAAGCCTTGAGTTGTGAAAGCTGGGGTGCTGGCCCATACGGCAGGGGCCCGAGGGCAGCAGAGGTGCGAAAATGCAGGCCGCACCACGACAAGCGCTCGCTTGGCATTGAACTAGTAGCGGCGAGAGGAGGTGGAGGTTGCGACTGCCCGGAGACCACCGCGACAGTCGGTAAAGAACGGAAAGTACGGCTGGGGAGACACTCGGTCGCTGAATCGTGACAGGGGGACCCAACGAAAACCGAAAATGGCGGCACGAGGGGCCATGGGCAAGAATAAGAACAAACAACCCACAATGGACATTTTTGCGAAAGCACAACTGTCTCCTGCGGCTACCGCAACCAAAGGCCCGATGGCACAGGCTGAGGGCGCGACAGCGGCTGATAATCATCAGATTTTGCCATCCATTACGGAGCTGAAGGAATCTTGGAGGGTTGCGATGATGGACCTACGTACTTCCCTGGAGGCTAAAATTGAAGCAGTGGTCATCGAAGTCTCCCTGCTGAGACAAGAAGTCAGGGGACTGGTGGAACGCACAAGCAGCCTGGAGGGCTCAGTGAAATCTAACTCGGACACCAGCACCAACAATACAAAGGAGATCCATGTCCTCAAGCAACAGGTGGCCAACTTGGAGTCTCGAGCAGAAGAAGCAGAAGGGAGAGCGTCGAGAAACAACATTCGCGTGGTGGGTTTGCCGGAAGACGAGGAGGGCCAGGACCCGACTGATTACATCGAGAAGTTACTCCTACAAGGAATCGGGGCCGGTACACTCTCACAGGGATTTGTGGTCGAGCGTGCACATCGAGCCCTCATGCGGAAGCCGAGACCAGGGGCCCCTCCACGAGCGATAATTGCCAAAATACTGAACTACAAAGACCGGTAAAAAATATTGGAGTATTTTCGGAAAGGCGGAACAATCGAGAGGGCCTCGAGCACTATCACGGCATACCCAGATTACACTATGCTGGTCCAAAGGCAGCGGTATAGCTATGTAACTATCAAACGGAGGCTGCGGGCGGCTGGGATAAAATATATGCTGCTGTACCCTGCGAAATTGAAGGTCGTGTATAAGAGCAAAATGCATTTTTTTGACACTCCAGAAGAAGCGACGACGTGGTTGGATCTGCAGGGCTGCCCGGATCAAGACACGGAGGAGACACAAAATGGACGTGAAAAGTGACTCAGACACGGTATGCATTTTGCTATGGCGGCGAGGGAACATCCCAAGGGCGCTTAGGTGAAGGCTGAGAACGATGGGCCTGGCTGTAGGAGGCTGATGTTCGATAACATATTGCGGATTGTGAGAGACTTGATGGACTTGAATATAGTGGCGGTTACATATACTTAAACTGTATAGCAATGTGTAGTTCTTTGATGTGCTATTCGAGCGGCAGGACGGTAGCACCCTACCTCCCGAATTGTAGTTGTAGTTATAGTAGGTTGGCCACTAGGGCGGCCTCACCCTGCGGAGCTCGAGTACAGGCGAAAGCCGGAAAGAGCTAGATGCGGGGGAGCCTGAGATCCAGGGATGGAGCTGGGCAACAGTTGGGGGGGAGAGTGTTGGGGAAGGGATGGGAGGCGGGGGGAGAGGGAGCGGGAAGTTTGGTGTGTTTTTTGTTAACAGGGTTTTAGAAGGGGATGCGAGCCTATATAGATTGGAATGGAACTCAAGGTTACACTGCGCCCGGGGAGGAGGGAATGGGATCATACCAGGCCATGGGGGACCTTAAAATACTCACATGGAATGTGCGGGAGCTTAATAGCTACTTAAAAAGGAATAAGGTTATGCTGTATATGCGCAGGCAGAAAATAGATATTGCATTGCTACAGGAAACCCACCTTACATGGGAGAGGATGGACACGATTGCAGGAAAGTGGAAGGGGGTGTTGGTGGGCTCTTCGTACTCAAGAGGAGTACTTATATGGGTGGCGCCACATGTCCTGTTTCAGCGGTTGTAAGTGGTGGCTGAGACAGACGGGAGGATGGTTATGCTGAGGGGATTGGTAGAGAATAGAGAGATAAGTATTGTTAACACATACGCCCGAACCAGAACAAGGTGGCGTACATCAGGACACTGAGTGCGAACCTGAGCGTGTGTGTGGGAAGCACGGTGATCTGGGGAGGGTGCTTCAACTGTGTATTGAACCCGAGGGTGGACAGATCGGACGGGAAATTGGATAGACCAGCCCCTGCAGCCAGGGTGCTACAGACACTGCTTGATGACTTTGGGTTGGAAGATGCATGGAGAGTGTGGCACCCTGGGGAAAGGCATTATTCTGCCCCGCAGCAGTTATCAACAAGGTTAGACTATGTCTTTGCGTCACCTGAAATGATAGCGGAGATTGCGCACATAGAGTACAGGGCCAGGGTCCTCTTGGACCACTCGCCCCTGATTCTTGTGTGGCAATACTGCCTCCCGAGGGCGAGGATCCCGACATGGCGCCTACGAGCGGAGGCGTTGAGAGACCCCTTCTTTAGAGAGGATTTACGGGAGGAGATAGTAAACTATTTCGAAACCAACACTGGGAGTGTGGACTCGGCGGGGACACTATGGGAGGCCTTTAAAGTTGTTGTGAGGGGGGCGGCCATGGCGAAATCCAAGGGCCTACAGGGTGGGGTTTCAACTGAACTGAGGGAGACGGAAGCCAAATTGGAAGAGGCCTTAAAAGCCGGTGACGATACAATGGAGAAGCTAGATCTGATACTTAAACTGCAGCAAAAATGTGCGGACTACTGGGAGAGGTTGTGCAACCTTAATTATAAAAGGTACATAGACAGACAGCATGCGGGAGGTGACAAACTGGGGAGACTTTTGGCGTGGTTATATTAGAGCAAGACCCCCAGAGCCACAATCAGAACTATAGAGAGGGAAGATGGTAGCGTAGAGGACACCCAGGAGGGAGTTAATCAAGCGTTTGTGGATTATTATAAAGTGTTATACGGGGAAGACGGGGAAAGTAGCCGGGTAATGATAGAAGAAACGCTTGAGGATATGGGGCTGCCCAATATAAGTGAGGAAGAAAGAGAGGAGTTGGACTCCCCGATCACCCTGGAAGAACTGGGGAAGGTGGTGAGGCAGTTGCCTACTAGTAAGACCCCGGGGACAGACGGGCTCCCAAGCAAATTTTACAAGGTATATATAGAAGAGGTCCTCCCCCCGCTGCTAGAAATGATAAACGAGGCGTTCGACTGGGCCGCTTACCGGAGTCAATGAGAGAGGCTGTACCTCTCCCGAAACCAAATAAACCAGGGTGCAGCTGTGGTTCTTTCAGACCTGTGTCAATGTTAAACCAGGACGGCAAGATATTAACCGCGGTCTTGGCGAATAGACTAAAAAGGGTCATTGGTAAGCTAATAAATCCGGATCAAACGGGCTATGTCCCCCATAGGAACATCATCAACAATCATAGGCGACTTCAGAGGATCATTGAGTTTGGCAGCGGAAGTGAGGAGGAAATGGCAATCGTGTCCTTGGATGCGATCAAGGCCTTCGACTCCGTCAAGTGGCCATGGCTGCTGGCGGCCCTGAAACACTATGGGTTGGGGTCTGGCTATGTAAGGTGGGCGAAGATTTTGTATAGTGAACCGCTGGCCAGAGTAAAGACGGGATCTGTGATATTAGAGAGGTGGCAGCTTAGTAGGGGTACTAGACAAGGGTGCCCATGGTCTCCTATGCTCTACATACTGGCCCTGGTGCCTCTTGCGATCTATCTGAGGCAGCAATATGACACCATAGGCATCGAGGTGAATGGGGAGCGGCATTTGGTCTCCCTATATGCGGACGACATGTTGCTGTATGTGCGGTATCCGGCGGAGAACCTCCAGTACATTTTGGAAGTGCTGGGGAGATACGCTATGCTATCAGGCATAGCGGTGAACCCCCAGAAGTCTAGTCTGTTCCCGTTGGGGGGTATATAGGGGTTCCAGCAGAGAGGTTACCGGTTTTACAGGTACCGTGGGCAGTTAGTACTTTTCGGTACCTGGGAATAGATATATATCACACTGTGGGGGAAGAGCATAGGTGTAATACAGAGGTAGCAATCCAAAAAATTGAGAAATGCATGCGGTTTTGGGCGAAGCTGCCTTTGGCGATGATGGGGCGGGGAGCGATGCTAACGATGGTGGTCCTGCCGAGGCTCCTACATTTCATCGGGAATATTCCGTACCTGATTCCTAAAGGGTTTTTTACCAAATTGAATAGCATGTGTAGGGACTTTCTGTGGCATGGCACGCAAAACAGAGTGGCGTTGTGGAAGCTTCAGAACTTCCATGACAAAGGGGGAATAAAGCTACCCAATTATGAGGCGTACTATGTGGTGAGCCAGTTGCAATATGTTGCCAAATGGCTATCTGATGAAGAGACCTCCGAACTTAGGCTGTTTGGGCGGGATTGTGCACCCTTTTATTTGAAAGAAGTTATGTGGGCACCCAGGGCGGAGATGGTGGGGCGCCCTAAAATGATGCTGCTGGGGTGGAAGGTGTGGGGCAGGGCATGCCAATTGATGGGGAACCCGTCCCCATGCTCGCCGCAGATGCCATTGGTTGTATTGACAGGGGCAGACGCTCATCTGCGACTGATACTCCGGACCCACTGGGAGCCGGCTGGGTTGGCAACGATGGGGGATATTTGGCAGGGGGGCTCGTGTGTTACTTTTGAGGAGGAGGCTGGGTTGCACGAAGGCCAGTACATTACGTATCACAGAATGGTACAGAGGATTAAGAGAACGTGGCCCGAAACTGTGCTGGAGGAAGAACTGGATGACACCATAGACGTGATATATGATATAGCCGAGGGGGGCCATGAGGTTTCCAGGCTGTATGAGATGTTGATGTCCAAACTGGGGAAGGAGGTCACGCAGCTAAGAATGGACTGGGAAACGGAGGTCGGGCCCAAATGGGAGATGGGATGTGGGAACGGGTGCAAAGGTATCATAAGAGGGTGTCTAGAAACGCGAGGCTGAAACAGATACAGCTTTACATAACACACAGGGCTTATATGACGCCTTGGAGGATATTGAGGTTCGAGAATGCAGGTCGGCAAGCATGCCCCAAGTGCGACGAAGAGAACGCGGGCATGGTGCATATGTTTTGGTCATGCCCGATCATAGAGAGGTTCTGGAGGGGAGTAAAAGAGAAACTAGAAGGAAGAGGGGTGAAGATAGTAGTGGATACGGTATGGGCCTGTCTGCTGGGGGGGTTCCCCAGACCGCGGAAACTCAGGCATGTAAGCAAACTAAGGGACCTGGCTTATGTGCTTGCAAAGACAAGGATTGCCATGGGATGGAAGTCATGCCATGTGCCGAGGATAGAGGTGTGGTGGAAAGACTTGCAAAAATGGGCAGAAGCCGAAACCATAGCATGGCAAGAAGCATGTAGCAATGGGGGGGAGGAGGAGAATGAGTCCCTGATGGCCTGGAGATCGCTGATAGCCAGACTGTTTGGGTCATTAGATGACCCGACTGAACCTGTTGAGGAGGAGACCGAACCACAGGGTGTGGAATCTGATGGTTCAATGTAATAGACTCGCAAGGGGGGTGGGGTAGTGGGAGTAGTGGTTAGGAATTTTAAAAAAGTGTATTGGAACTGTTGAAACATGCACTGTCTGTTTGGTTTTATTGTTTGTTTGTTTGAAAAATGTTAATAAAAACTTTATTAAAAAAAAAAAAAGTTAAACATGACAATCTCGTTCACGGAGAAGGGCATAGTATGTTCAATTCCAGGAATGCATTATTTGAACGTGTGTGAAATGATTAAAGCATTTGCAGGACAAATGGCAATGAGATCTAGTCCATTTGAACCAGAAATATTCACTTACAGAGTGTGCATATTAAAGTCAGGGCTACCAGGCCTTGCAGACAAAGCCATGAGAACGCCAGATGAGTTTTTATTCAGACCAAGGATACCTATGCATGAGGAAAAGGGACAAGTGTTTCCCTTGAGAATACAAGCAGCCATAGTGCAAAGAGAAATGGCTCTGCTTGACGGTTGTGATGATGAAGGCAGACAATGGTATGCAGTAATCGCCATTGGGGAAGGTTACAGATTGACGGACGTCACTGATGACAATCTGTTCGAAGAACAAACAAGTGAAGATGAGATGACAGTTGAAGTTCATCTCATCTATTTGGTGAAAATGATCAACAGAGAAGTACCTCAGAGAATGATGCTGGCACAAAAACGTCCTGAATATTTTGATGACGACATGGCAAAGGTGCCAGTCTCGATATGGACTACCGGCCCTTATGACGTAGGCTTACTGAAAGGAGTTGGAGAAGTGAAGATTAAAGTGAAACCAGGATCAATTTTACCAAAGGCATGACAGTATTGCATGGCTATGGAGGCAGATGAAGGGATTTTTAAGAAAATGTATGCCATGATGGAGCAGGGCATCTTAGTGACGTCAGAGTCGTCATGCAATACTTTAGTTTACCCAGTCAAAAAGGGGAAATGTGGTCTTGGAGTCTAGTGCAAGATTTTCGACCAATAAACCCGATAGTCGAGGCTGAGTTCCCTCTAGTCTCTAACCCGTCCACGATCTTATATAATATACCTGTTGAAGCAGGGTATTTTACGGTGATTGACTTGAAAAATGCATTTTTCTCAATCCAATTGCACAAAGACTCACAAGATTTGACATCATTTACGTTCAGACAAGCTTGTCTGAAAAGCACAAAGTTGCCTCAAGGGTACTGTGAGCCTCCTTTGATTTTCAACAGAGTCCTGCAGATGGACTTGAGCAATATTGCATTAGAGAGTGTTGTCTTACTATACGTGGATGACATTCTAATTTGCAGGATGACAGAGGAAAAGTGCAGACATGATTCTTTTCAGCTATTGACTATACTGGCTGAGAAACGATATAAAATTGACAAGGAGAAGTTACAATATTGTCAACAAGAAGTGCTGTATATAGGCCAGCTAATCTCACAAGAGGGGAAAGGGAGTTTTCACAGATTATGCAACTATGTCAGGCCATGGGTCTTTGACTATAGTTCCTATGCCACACCATTGTTACACGCCTTGAAGAAAGCACAGGCAATGAAAGAAAAATTGTATGGACCGAGACCATGGAAAAAGGGTTTGTTGAACTAAAAAAGGCCATTTGCACGGCATCAGTTTTAGGGATTCCCAATTATGCAGAGAAATTCGACCTGTTTTCACACACGAATGGCAGTGTTATGACAGCAGTACTCACACAGAGAACCACGTTGGTTGAACCAAAAAAGGCCATAGGAATGAAAATCATGATCGACGTCGAGTCAGGATGGAAATCTAAGGATCTGACTGACGAAGAAATAAGAGACTTTGTGAAGGCCAGCATTTATGCACCAGAAGAAACAAAGTTTTGGTATCCAAAGAAACAGAGAAAATAGCAAGGGTGTTCTAAACAAGCCCCTTACATACTACAGTGGGAATTTGGACCCAGTGATGAGGGATCACTTCCCGTGCAAACAAAGTTTAGCTGCTGCAGCGTTCACCATAGAGAAGGCTACAACCATTGTGAAGGGATGCCCAAAGACGTTGTTTGTCGAGCATGCATTATTTGCCATTCTAGAGAAACCAAAAGGCACATTGACATCTCAGAGAGCTTCTGCTTATGAAGTGGTCATATCAAATCCAATGATTAAAATAGTTCAATGCAAAATAGTGCTATGTTTATAGCAGAGCCAGTCACTGAAGGAGAGCCAATACAGGATTGCACAAACTACAAGGAATTCTATGATGATATTCCCAGAGTGAAAGAAAATGCATTGGCAGGAGGAGAAATCATCTTCGTTGATGGTTCTTCAAGGATCGATCAAAATGATGGACAGAGGTATACAGGTGCTGCTGTGATGAAACACGGCAAATGGGGAATTTCGAGTACTCATTAGTGCACGATTACCCTCACACTATTCAGCACAAGCTGCAGAATTATTGGCGTTGATACTCGCACTCGAGAATCACGCAGACCAGGAAGTGACAGTGTACAGTGACTCCGCTTATGTGACGTCAACAGTACATGCAGGATTAGTGCACTGGAAAAGGAGGGGCTACCTCAGAGCGGACGGAACACCAGTGCAGCACGCAGCCTTATTGGACAGGCTCATCAAGGCACTACAGCTCCGAGTGGGCATAGCAGTCGTGAAATGCACCGCCCACACAAAAGAGACAGATATTATTTCACGAGGAAATAAAGCTGCAGATGCTGAAGCCAAGCGTGTGGCTACTAAAGATGAAACAATCATGAGTGTGGAAATAACTGATGTGCATGAGAGAATGACTGTTGCACGAAGCGAACCTGAAGGTTTAAGCAATCTGGCAAGAACTCAGTTAGTAGAGCTCCACGGGGAGGCACCACAGGAAGAGAAGAACCTATGGAAGTGACAAGGGTGTTCTTTAAACCTCTCTGAGAGCTTGTGGTGACAAGACAGCACTGGTAAACCGGTGATGTCTATAGCCTTATTAAAGATAACACTGGAACAGTTACACTATCCAGCGCACATGACGAAGGAGAATTTAGCAGCAACGATTGCTGAAGACTGGTTTATACCGAACTTGGCAGAACACGTTGCATTTTTTATGGTGAACTGTATAACGTGTGATTAGAGGAGTCATCCCAAGGCCTAATGGGCCTTTCCAGCACTTGCATATCGATTATGTTGATATGATTCAACTATGTAACGGGTACAGGTATCTAATTGTTGTGGTGTGTCCATTCTCTAGATGGATAGAAGCAGGTCCGTGTACACACTCAGACTCTACCTGTGCGGCCAAATTCTTGGTGAGGGAGGTGCTTCCCAGATGGGGAGTGTGTGAAGTCATGAGGTCAGACAATGGTCCTCTTTTTGTTAATGCAGTATTTGAACAGATTAACTTGTTGCTTGGTATAAAGCACAAGTGTTCTTCGGCGTATCATCCTCAAGGGAATGGCATATGCGAGAAGCTCAATGGCTTGTTAAATGAA
Organism: Ambystoma mexicanum; assembly: GCF_040938575.1. Taxonomy (NCBI): domain Eukaryota; kingdom Metazoa; phylum Chordata; class Amphibia; order Caudata; family Ambystomatidae; genus Ambystoma; species Ambystoma mexicanum. Next base: position 857,372,418 of record NC_090922.1, on the reverse strand, counting down.
AGGATAGCCAAGTTAAAGCTTACTCTGAAGATGGGATGGCTACACTGTCTTCCACTGGCACTGTATGCACTCAGAAACCAGCCTGGTTCTGACCATCATCTCACGCTGCATGAAATCATGACAGACAGAAGGATGCGCATGCCATTAACACCTCAAAATGGAGATAGATGTGATGCCCAGCCAACAGGAGAAGTGTTAGGTTTGGAAAAGCAAAACTACTTGAATTGCATGACATCTTGTTTTACTGTAATTTCAGAGCAGCTGCAGCGACGACAAGAAGAGTGCAGACAGAACACAGAAGGAGATACTACAACAGATGAAGTTCTGAAATTACATGTTCCTCCCACATTCCCTGGTCACACAGTCCTGGTGAGAAACCACACAAGAAAAAAGTGGGACGAGCCGAGGTTCAACAGCCCCTTTAAAGTAGAGGATGTTACAGCCTCTGCAGTCAAACTACAGGGAATAAGAGCTTGGATCATTCTGGGCGACATCAAACCGTACATCGGAAAAGACTCTCTGCCGGCACCCCACTGCGTAGAGATTACAGATAACGGGGAAGAACCACAGCACGTGCAGACGAGGTCCATGACGGGGAAAAAGGATGCATGACCAGCTAAACAAAATCAAAGAACATTTTGTGCAAGTTGTGGCATGATTTGGACAATTCCTTTGAGCAAAATAAGGGAAAAAAGGGACATAAAAACACGGACACTCTGTGTATCCTAGTTGCAGGGTAAAGAAGAATTTCACGTAAGCCACAAAAGTAGCTTGTTGATTTTGGACTTTTGACTAAGGCACAACGAAGCCTTGAAAAGGAATGATATGCCAGATTTTGATTGAGGATATGTAAATTGGAAGAGAATACAGTATCCTGAATCATTTGATACAGAAGCCTTATTTGGACTTACTCTTGGTGTCATGCAATAGGGACCTCACCAAAGACGTTCTGATCTATTTTGAGTTAGTATTGAGGTCATACCCATCGTTGGTGGGAAGAATCACAAGCATAACAGAGTTTCTTCAAGACCCTGAAAACGTAAAGACAATCAGGAGGCTGCTCACAGTGATTGCAGAGCAGTTCCTTTTGCTTCCGGAATACAGCGAGGACAAGACAAATGTCCCTGTCACGAGAAGATATCAGACTCGCTAGTAATGTTTTCTTTCGCTTAATTGAAGACTTTCCAGAACTTGTGGGGAGACATGCCAGTGTTGATGCCCTCACTTTAATTAGAGCCCCAGCGAGCTCTGTACAGCTGAGTATGCTCCTGCATGGTACCATAATGCAGGTCGAACTTTATAACCAGCAGCAGAATCACTGGAGAAAATCGTAAAACTTTCCATCGGGGGACAGATCATGAAGGTGTTGCCAAGGACTTTTGGGTTTTGTTTATGCTGACAAAAAGGAACGGTATGTCATCCGGAGCGAGACAGAAAAGAGACATCGACTGGGAACTGGTCTATTTTGAACACGCAAATTAAAAGACTTGCTGAACTTATTGCCTCATTTGGAACTTTCAGTTTTAGAAAACAAACTGTTTCCAGAGACAAGAGACTGTCTATTATTCAGGCAAAAAGGATAAGCACTTAGCATCTGTAACCTGCAAACAGAGACAGCAGAATCCAGATAAAAAATGGCAAATGTTAGCATGTATTACAAGTTAGTTTTGCTCTTTAAATGATTGAGATGGGAAACCAGAGCAGTAACATTGTCCTCCCTCATCAGGAGAGACGTTCACATTGGCAAAGTAACAAATGCTGTAAACTCACTTATAAATGCATTATTTACATGTGTATAATATTCCTTATCATTTTACTGTCATTGACGATTAGAGCTGCATTTTTCATTGGGGCACAGAGCGTTCAGGTTCCTGTGCACCCACCTAATGATGTACGCATGCAACCTACAAAGGTACCCAGACCTTACATAGGGCCTCATCACGAGTCTGGCGGTAACCCTTAAATGCAGCGGTAGCGCTATTAGCGCCGCATTTAAGCGTCCGCCAGATCATGGCTGTGGCGGATTTAACTCTGCAGCAAAATTGCCAATTTTTGGCGCGATTACCGCTGGCGGGAAATCCGCCAGCAGTAATAGCGCAAATTTTCACCATTGGGCCCAATGGGGAATGAGGAATTCCCAAATGGGCCCAATGGGGAATGGGCAATAACCCTTCCGCCAAACCCATGATCCGCGATAATAGCACCGGGGGGTTTGGCGGTAGGCTATTACCGCCCAACTCGTGATGAGGCCCATAGTCATTCCCGTTCCTAGAAAGAATGACAGAGTGACTGAACTTGAAATGGATGTGATAAATAATGACACACACACGAAACTTGGGGTAACAAAAGAATTGCAACGCCAGAGACAGGGTCGGCAAAGTAAACCCGGAAAGGGGTTGGGGGAAGATACGCATACACAAATAATGAGTACATACACACCTGGTCTAGTGTCAACAACTGCAGAATCACATTCCAGAGAAGAGGAGAAGCTTGGACAAACAACAATGAGAAGTTACACATCAAGAGAAGTTGAGAGACAAATGGAGAAAGCTGAACCTTTAAGGAGACAAAAGACTGTCGAGAATGATCGAGCAGAGACAGCACCAACGAGCACGCCTGATCCAGTGATGAAAGGGACGAGCACAAGGCCTACAAGACAATCACGTGCAGAAATGATAGCACAATCAATATGGCCGTTTATAGAAATTGCCAGAAAGAGCCAGAGGGATAAAGAAAGACTCACTGAACTTTCTCTTACTCAAATAATACAGACGAAAAAATGCCTGGATCATTGATGAAGATACCTGAGAATCCTCCACCAAGAAGAAGCTATATAGATGTGTTTAAGGATGTGGTTATAGCAAACTACAGGAAGACCTTAAGACTTAGAAGGAGCACACAAGAAGACAATAATGAATTGAATGATTACTTGGACAGCACAGCACACTTGGGGAACAACATATGGTAGCTACACATGAAGGAAGTGGTGAGACGAACTTCAGAGGAAGAATGCTTTATGTGTGCGCCCCTACCTTACAGCATGGGGAAGTCAAAAATCTTTGTAGCTGTTGAAGTAGATGTGCAGACAGCACACTGTCTGTCACACATAGCAATGTGCAAGACCAGAGGTCAGTTCATGGGAAGTGATGCTTCACTCAAGCGGGCAACTGAAGCAACTGATCCAAATGAAGATGATTATGTAGAAGACATAAAGTCAAGAATCAATGGCAAAAAAAGAAGATTATGATAAGATATGAAAAGCCTGGAGTTAAAGGAGCAGAAATCAGAAGAGAAACAAACAAAAAACTGAATGTCAAAGGGAAATCTCCAGAAGAAGTGCGAAGATGGAAGAAGAGAGGTCAGATGCATATCTGGGGAACAGTGCTTTCACCAGACAGATGGGAGAAAGGAGTAGTGATCTGCAGAGCATGGATGATAATTGGACACTATAAGGAAACCGTTGAAAATGCACAGAGGGTATGCAAAACATTATGGCCGAGACTAGCAAAACTGTTAACATGGGCCAAAGACAGAGGAGGACCCCTACAGATAGTGGCATTGGAGAATTCCAAACTGTGCTTCAGGAACAATGGTACAAGGAAAATGGGAGAAAATCAGAACTGTGGACAAATATTCAACACACCAGGAATGATGCATGGAACAGTAGTAATCATGGATCACTATTGGGCTTGTGGATCAAAAGCCTACATCAGACTGCCTAAAGATTGGGGAGGAATTTTCACATTGGTGAATGTCCATGTTCCAGCATTGGTGATCCCAAAAGGTGACCTGAATATGGACAGTTTCGCGAATGCAGATGCTCACATGAGAAAGAAGAGATCTGTGGAGCTGATGAGCTGAATGAAGAGAGATAATTACTTCTCTGCCAAGTCAGAAGAAGCCTTGCATGCAATCCCATATGAACACAGGTTGTTCAGCTTGACCTCATCAGTGTTCAGTACAATCCTGATGCCAAGAGTTCAGGTTGGAGCCAATACTAATTGTTTGCAGATAAGCAGATGGGAGTTACTGCAGGCCATCAACACCACAATAAAGGGATTCAATGCAATCAAAGAAGAGTTAAGTTTGATTCGACTAATGACTCTCCAGAACAGATATGTCCTAGACATGATCACAGCTATGGATGGAAGTGTTTGTGCAAAAATCGGAGAATCATGTTTCACATTTATACCATCTCACGATGATGAAAATGGAACCTTAACAGAGGCCATAGCTATGCTGACAAAATGACAGAATCAGATGATTGATGAAGCAGACGAAGTTGATGATGACAGTTGGTTTGGATCACTGTTTTCATGGGTTCTGCAATGGATGGCAGACGCATTCAAGTTCCTAGGAGCCCTGTTGGTGATGATATTGCTTGGATTCTGTGTTATCAAGATAATAATCTCTCAGTACAAGAAAGCTGCAAAAAAAGGCAATAGGAATGAAAATCATGATCAACGTCGATTCAGGATGGAAACCTAAGGACCTGACTGACAAAGAAATAAGAGACTTTGTGAAGGCCAGCATTTATGCACCAGAAGAAATAAAGTTTCGGTATCCAAAGAAACAGAGAAAATATGTGGGAAAAAGGATCTATTGCAATCCAAGTGGAGAATGTCAACTAATGACATGGAACAAAGACGAGCATGTAAGAACAGCAGGATGTTTAAAGGGAGTGATAAAGATATGGACCCCTAAGGAACAGTTCTGCAGACCTAGATGCCTAGATCCAGAGGATGACAGTAAAGTAAATACAGAGAAAGAAGTAAGGGTGGTCGATGAATCACCCAGAGGGGGGGAATGAAGAGGAAGTGCCAGGCATCATCAGCACTCCAGCCACCCCCTTTGAAGTGCCAGGAACGTTCACACCAAAATATGTGACGTATGGAGAACAGTTAAACCAGCAGAGAGCCGCATCTGGGCTCTGCCCAGTGCCTATCGGAATAACATCACCTATTGAGGTACTGACACCTAAGCAAACCTAGACAGTAAGGTACCCACTGCGAAATCCATATCAACAGACACAACAAAAGGACGTTTGTCAGAATGAAATACCTGATGAAACCAAGAAGATACTAAAAGAAGATGACTGGTGACGTCATGAGAAATCAGACTGACGCAGATATAGGATATAATGACCTAAGAATGCTGATAAAGAGAAGTAATACCATGGATAAGTGACATCTTGAGCCTAAGTTAAAACAGTTGATTTGAAGATGAAGAAACTTAGGCCATAGGCCCGATGGAGACATTAAGTCAGTTAAAACGTGTAAATATGCAAGAAACCGCAAGAAGCAAAGAAATCGTGAGGCTTGCTTACGCTTAGTAGAAAAATAGATTGCGGCATGAAGCCAACTATACATATATCTACCTCAAAAGCACTTTATAGATGAGTGAAAAATCCACTTCGCACATGAGCAGAAATGAATAGAGGTTACTAAAGGCCTCAAGAGGAGAGGCCCACAGCAACAAATCAAGAAGTAAAGACGGAGAAAAACCCTGCTGAAGATAACCATGCGAAGAGGCCAAGGTTGTATCAGGCTGGAATAGGCTAGAAATGCGTGCAGTTAAAGAGATGAATAACAGTCTCCTGTTCAGCAAGGTCGAGATAAGCCATGGATGGTATACGACTGACTGAACTAAATCAAATACACAAAACTGCATGAAGAAGAGGCCGATTTCACAGTGTCCTAGTCACGTGGCAAGGCGGCAGAAAGGGATAAAACTTTCACACCTACGCATGGAGCCTTGTCGTACCCAATCCTCCTAAACTTTCTCAGACCAAGAGGCAGGCTCAAGGCCAAACTACAAAGCAGTAATTGACACACGGCCACTGAGGTGATGAATGGTTGCAACATAAATTGAAGGAAAGCTGGGGTGCAGGCTTACTCCCTGTACCTGGCCAATTATTCTGCATGCTGCTAAGGGCAAGTGGAAAAGAATGTGTGGGATTAATGCCAACCCAATCATAGTGGACCATGTAATCTAGGGTCCTATAGAGAGTAGAGCCAATGGGACGTTGTACTTTTAGTGACATTTACAGTAGCCATTTCGAAGGAAGGGCTTAGTCGCCCCACCTGACATTGGGCCTCATTACGACCCAGGCGGTAAATTACTGCCTGGGTCGTACCTTTACCACCATGGCGTAAACTACGTTTACGCCATGGTGGTTGGCGGATTTACCGCCCCATTCCGAGGTTGGCGGGGCGGTAAGTCCCCATTAACCCTTCCCCATTCCCATTTTTGCCCCATAGGGCATAATGGGAGTGGGGAAGGCGTTAATTACGCCACCGTAAATTACGGTGGCGTAATTAACAACAAGGTCCCTTAGCGCCATGGATTTTAACACCTGCTAAAAGCAGGTGTTAAATCCTCCTTGGCGCTAAGGGACCTCGGAATCAGGCGGTAAGGGTCGGCGCTGTTTACGCCGCCGTAAACCCCTTACCGCCTGGGTCCTTATGAGGCCCATTATTATCCAATCCCTTCTCCCCGTTACCATATACAGATATAGTAGCTATGTTAATGTTACCTTCCTATAACCAATCGAGTTGCATGTTAGGTTTTTAAGATTACACACCAATGATGACAAGTTTTTGGTATAAATGTTGTAGTTTTTCTGAAATTAATCTTAGTTTAAGCGAGAAGGAAGATCGAGCGGTTGCTGATGTTCATTGAACTCCCCGTTTTTTGTACTTGTCATTAAACGGACTCCCTTTGCCAAACTATGGAGTTGTCATTATTATTTGATGCAAGAGTATGAATCTGCATCCCCATCTATCTCAAGGGTGCTGCTGCTCATCTTAAAGGGCTGTTTGGAGACCCCAGTCTTATGGGCCGGCTGGGGTCCATCCAGTTCACTGGTAGATCCCCAGCTACTCCCGACTCCTGTGAAACAATAATACAATCGTCTGACATTGCAGTAACTAAAGACTCCTTAGTTGACTTCCACAGGGGAGTACCTGCCTGAACATCCGAGACTCGTTCAGTTCCTCCCGAGCCCTCTTGGATGTTATTCGACTGTAGAGGCCTTGTTGCGGGCAGCTGGACACTTTGAGATTGCACCTTACTTCCCTCCTCCAATCCAGTGGCTATTGGATGGTAGTCACTGCTGTTAGTCTCTCACTTGGAGACTGGCGAGAAGGACACATCACCTGAGACACATCACTCCTTCTTTTATTTTTATCTCTTGTTGCGGTGGCAATGATTGAGTGGAGGATATTAGTGATCTCTTCCTTATTTCTTTCGAGGTTCCCCTGAATCCCTGTCACAAAGCCCTCTAGAAAAACCAGCTTTTTATGCAACGTAGCAATACTGTAGCCTGGTCCCTAATGTGTTCACTCATGGTTTCATGAAGCTTCGTGAATGGGGCCAGAGTCAATGTCAAAGCTGCAATAAGGCCTGTGTCAACCGAAGAGGAACGCAGTGCCAGGTCTTCAAACTGTGCTGCTGCCAAGTCCAGCCAAAGATCTTCATCCGTTAGTTGACGATCCACAAGAGATTGAGCTGACATATGTCCTGTCTGGAATTAATCCTTCAATGAACAGGCCGGGGAGTCCCCCAAAGGCAGAGACTTTGAAGAATCATCCCATTGCGGGGCCAGAGCTGAAGTATTTCCAATTGAGTTTGTCTGCATTCTTATTATTGATGTAGCCATTTCTACCTCCGTAGGCTCTGCATGCCTTTTTAAGGGGGGTATTCTACTGACTGACTTTCATGAAGACTGGACTCCTCCCTTGATATTTCTCAGGCAGGCCCCTATCCTCCGGATGTACCACCTGTGAACAGTGTCCCTCTGACCAAGTCCAGTCAACTTGTTGTGGACCCGGAGGGGGCAGCTTATTTCCCATTGTCGCTGACACTTTTGGCGCCACGAATGAGGTTGGATGTATGAATGGCCTCTGATATAAAAAACGAGACACCACAGAGCTAGATTCGGGGGCCAAACCTCTCGGCTGCCAATACTTTTTGAGAGTAGACTGATCTTGTTTCTTGACAAAGGTCTTGCCTGGAATTTTTGCAAATCTATAAACTCTTGTAGTGGCAGCACCATCAGAATTGGAAGATAAGGATAAAGCGGACTGTGTTGCCTCCGCCGCTGGAGTAAGATCCCCCTCCTGGGTGATAGGTTGTAATGTAGGTACGTCATTTTGGGGTTCCATAGACTGAAGCTCTAGGCACTGCTCGATCACCTGCACCATACCTGCGGCCACAGAGCATGGCTCTTCTTCTGGAGAAACTGGTCGAAGATCCGGGCGTGGCCTGCCAAGTGTTGCCGCACCCTCCTGAGACCTCCCTTGAAGCTGCAGGTCTGTAGATATTATTGAATTTAATGCCGTACAGGATGGGTCCAAGATGTTCACCGCCGAGGTAGTTTTAGCTGTAATTTGAACTTCAACTTTAAAGGGATATCCCTTTGCTGTAGTTTCTGCCTCAGTAGTGGCCAGTGAGAGCGCGTCCAGTGCCTCCTGCTCCTCATTTTCCGCACAGGCTTGCATGTGCGAGAGTTCTTGTATTGAACTAATGTCTTTGTCTGTACGAGCCTCCACTAGGCAGAATGGGTACGCCAGCCCGTCAACCTCCACTGTCCCTGTCGTTAAGCCAGCCTCCCAAGGTTTGGCACCAGAAGTCTCCAAGTGGTCTACCAAAAGCGTAGTCATGTTTCTCTGACAGAGGGATTTTCTAGAAAAAAGTACCATTCAAATTCAAGTAAGCTGCCCACGGGACGCGCTGCTTCACGGCTTCTCCTGTGACTTTGGCCGCACCTGCTGGATACAAAAAAGGCTCTCGGTCAGCAAGGGCCCAAAGTATAATAAAAGTACTTACACGTGTAGTCAATATTTACAATTTCTGCTTAGGCGGCTCTGCGGACTGCAAACTGACACTTGCCGGCACTTTGAGGTCACTTCGTGGTCCCACGAGATTATAGGTGTCCGCTGGGGGGCAGAGCTCCTCTTGTGTTCTACACAACGGCCCCGGACAAGTCTCTGCCTTAAAGGCACAGGTGTTGTTTGAAGGGCTCAGCAGCTATTCCGGTCACAATTTCAAATGATCCAAAATTTGCCACAGCAGCACACAAGCAAAGCACGACCAACAGGGTTCTTGCCAACTACAGACTGAAACTTGCTGGCACTTTGCGGCCGCTTCGCAGTCCTGCAAGATTGTAAGTGTCAGCTGGAGGGTGGAGCTCCTCGTGTGCTCTAAACAGCGTCCCCGGGCAAGTATCTGCCTTAAAGGCTTAGGTGTTGTTTTAAGGACTCCGCAACTATTTCGGTCACAATTTCAAAAGATACAAAAGTTGCTACATTAGCACACAAGCAAAGCATGACCAACAGGGTTCCTGGCAACTGCATACTGACACTTGCTGGCACTTCGCGGCCGCTTCACGGTCCTGCGAGTTTATAAGTGTCAGCTGGGGGGTGGAGCTCCTCTTGTGCTCTACACAGCGTCCCCAGGCAAGTCTCTGCCTTAAAGACATAGCTGTTGTTTTAAGGACTCCACAGCTAGAGCTCAACAGAAAAATAAAAATGGAATCTGGCCCAAAGAGGCAAAGTGCCAGAGGGAATGGGGGTGGCCACAGCAGGCACCATAAAGGCTTGCACCACCTGCCACACAGTACACCATCTGTGCACAGTTGCATCCTATACAGGAGGTCTCAAGATTCCAGCCCTAGCCATAGTTGTGCTTCTAGTTGTTGACCAGTGGACAAAAACTTAGGTATTAGGGCTCGGACAGAAACTGCATAGAAGAAAATGCAGGATGGTTTTGGACTAAAGTGTGGGACTCAAACAATATTACACATCATACGTTCAAATGGGTTATTTTTGAATTTACACTAAGCTCTGAGGTCCCGTAAGTTCCTTATCTACACTCAAGAGGTAGAGGTAAGAGAATGACAAAAAGGACAGAAAATAAGGCATGAAGTATGGGGCATAAGGCCATTGGGAAGGGAAAATTCATACACAGATGAAGGGTTATTGAATCAACAATCTAAATTAACATTAGCTCAGGATAATCCCACATTGGTTTTCTAACACGTTCTCACCCTGCCTCTCACCCCAGCTTGCTCACTACACACCACAACCCCCACCCCCATTCCCAAGCCACTAACCATGGTCTTGAGTTAGTCTCAAATCACTTACAGTTGTATGTATGCCTAGGATATCTGCCTTACATCAACCTTGCATCATGAACAATTTGCCTCCTATCTCTTTCACTTAACTTTCACTCAATCGACAATGTACACCCAGCTTGCTCAGATGATGTCACAATTCACTTGTCTAATCAATTGTCTGCTTAGCTACCTGCCCATCTCCTCATCTTCTTCTTTCTACTCCTCCATCATATTTTATGGCTTTAATTGCATGTTGCACAACACACTCACAACACAACCATCACTAAGTAGCGGTAGGTAGCATAACATGCTAACACTGGCACTTCCAAGTAGCCCTGCTAGTTGATTGAAATTAGTTTCTTTAGTATCAGTTATTATTAAAATTACTTTTATTAGGCTATTTATTGAGTGTGGACCTAACTGCAGGAAGCAACAACGCGCCTTACAAATCATAGGGGAAAGGACACAGGAAGGGAAGCAGAGATGCAAATAAGAAGGGAGCTAACAATGGGAGAGGGGGAAAATTGAATAATTTGACATCAAGGGATCTGCAAGCAACCATGGGATGAAAAATTGGGGAGTAGATCACCCATTCTTGGTTATGGTTGGGAGTGGAGGGCATGTGGACCTAGGTGTTAGGGACTAGCCATTCCTTGAGGAGGACGGTCTTGAACTCCTTCCTGAAATGTATAAGCAAGGGGGCAAGTCTGGTTTTGACAGGGAGGAAGTCCAGAGTCTTGTGTCAGACAGAGAAGGACTGTCTTATGGTTCTTTATTTCCTTCCTAAAGCAGTGCAGTTAAAGTCTGCACATGTCATTCTTTGGCCTCTGGAGATGCTGAGTTTCTTAGTGAGATAGCTTGGCCACTTCAGGGCAATAGCCTTGTACATCATACAACAGGAAACAAAGATGGTGCATTCTTACAGTGGGAGCCGGAAGATGGTGCATTCTTACAGTGGGAGCCAGCGCAGTGGATAAGGGTCATGGTCATGTGGTTTAATTTGTGGAGACCTTTGATAAGCCGGGTTGCAGCATGCAGGACACATTTCAGGGATGCCAGGCTAGTCGCCAGAAGGCCTTCCGAAAAGGCATTGCTACCATCCAGGTGGGAGAGGACCAAGGCTTAGAAAGCAGCCTGGAGTGGTTTTCTCAGATAAAGGGGTTGATTTTCCACAGTAGAGAAAGTTGGTCCGAAGCCGTTTGTGTCTTCCTTGCTATATGTTGTTTGAAGGAGAAATGTCTGTCGATGTCAAACCCAAGGGACTTGGTGCAGGTGGCCAGCTGGGTGTGAAGCCCTGGAGGTTCATAGCAGAGAGCCAAGCCTGGATGTCAATGTGTTCAGTGTTGTTAGTCAGGAGTACAAATTGTGTTTTGGAAGGCTTGAGCTTCAGGTAAGCACTGGACATCCAGGACTAGGTCAATGTGAGGCATGCCTAGAGCCTGTGGATGACTTAGATGGAGGATGTCCTGTGGAGGAGCTGTGTGCCATCTGCATATTGGTGGATGTTTTGTGGATCCAGTAGGGTTCAGAGTAGTTCCAAGTATAGATTGAGGATCAAGGGGGAGAGGATGGATAGCTGCAGGACTTCAGAGGTGATGAGTAAAGTTAGTGATCTGGAGGAATCCCTTTTTATGAACTGGTGGTGATTAGCAAGGTAGGATTTGAAACATCTGAGGATGATCTCCTGATCCCCATTTGGTGATGTGAATTGTCTGTTGGTCTACTGCGTTGGATGCTGCTGAGAGGTCAAGGAGAACCAGGAGGCAAGGATGGCCATCATCAAGGATGTTAAGGGCATCGTTGATCACCTTAATGGTTGCTGTTGCTGTGCTGCATCTGGGTGTGAAGTTAGAGTAGTAGGAATGCAGGAGGCTGTTAACTTCAATGTGTTGGAGGAGCTCTGTGGATGCTGCTTTAACAAGGATATTACCCAGTCAGGGTTTTCTTGAAAGCAGGAAGATTTGTTTGATCTTCAGGGTCGAGGGCAAGTTGCCTTGAGTTAGGGTGCTCTTGATGATTGTCAGGTAAGGGATGAGTGCTTCTGGTGGAAAGGTATTGAGAACAGAGGAAAGCAGGATGTCATATGCATATCATGTGGTCTTGAGGGATGCTAGGGTGGCAGTGAGGTCTTCAATAGTGTGAGTTTGAAGGTTTTCCACGTAGTTGTGGTTTTAACAGATGGGATGTGTAGCATGCAGTCAGATGCAGTGTTGGTGTCAATGTGTTGGCAGATTATGCTCAGCTTGTTGATGAAAAAAGAGTTGATGGTGGTGGATTTTTCAGTGGAGTGCGGTAGCAGTGTGTTGGTCAGAGGGTGAGGTGGAGGTTGGAGAGGTCTTCCTTGAGAACCTCCACTGGAAAGTTGTTGAATGATCTGAAGGATTGTTTGTTGAGTTTCTGATGAGTGTGCTTGTCATGGGTTGTGAGACCAATATCAAAGGGGAAAGCCGATGATCTGACCAGTCAAGCAGGATTAGAGAGCTGTGAGGGAGGGTAGGCAGGGCATTGATGATGTGGTTGAGGATATTATGTTTCCTGTGAGTTGGGTCTTTTGTGTGCTGTGTGAGGTTCAGAGTGTTGAGAAGGCAGTGGAGATCTCCTTCCATTGACTTGGTTGCTGGGGTGCCAGGGATGTTGAAGCTGCTGATTAACATGTGATTTGCATATTTGAGAGATACATTGGTGACCAGGCCCATGAAGTCTTCATTTATTTACAATCTATACAACTAAGTCATATTTTTTCACACATGCACATAGAGAAACACACACCCAGGTTCTGCTATGCCTGTGAGGAAAACATATGTTTACCAGAGAAGAATTAAGGGCTTGTTTACTGAGTAAAGACTTGAGCTAAAAATAGTAAGTACATTGTTACATATACTATACATGAGAGGACACTGATCCTACTATTGAGCAGCAAATGCATCCTCAATGTGATAGACAAACACAGGGTGTGTGTTCAATCATGTTGCTTGTATAATTTACTATTCTATACTCTATGCTGTATGCATTCTTCAGATGTACCTTTACTCATATTTTACCAATACACATCTGGCCATTTTGTAAGGGCTATATGGCACACCAACACACATACACAAGCACACAAAGGCACACACACACACACACACATACTCCCTCTCTCTCTCTCTCTCTCTCTCTCTCTCTCTCTCTCTCTCTCTCTCTCTACGCTGCATTTCCCGTTAAACTGCTTTTCAGTTGTAGATACATTGGTTTAAGAATGTGCATTTTATTACAATGATAAACACAGATGTATGCACATATAACATATGTTTCTTTTGAATTCTAGGGTATGTAAACATATAGCTGTTAATTCCAACATGACTTGGGTTAATTAGTAATATGAAATGTAATACAAAGCAAACCATAGCAATTCTGAATGTAAACCACAAACATGCCAAATAAACATTTTTAAAAAAAGTCCTTATGTGGTTTCAAATGTCATTTTATCAAGTCAACATGTTCAATTTTCATTTATGTCTGCACCTCCTCATTAAATACTGTTCAAGGCAGTCTGATACAAATACCATCAACTAAATGTCATGCTACACTTTACTACTTGTCAAATGATCACTCTAAGGTTCATTATGAGTTTAATTGTAAAAACCCTGTCTAATGGTTCAGCACATTTCTTGTTTAAAGATCGAAGGCCTGGTTGTTGTTGGTGATAGACACATCTCTTCATAAATCTCTTTGTGGGCTCTACCCAAAGGCTAAACCATAAAGGTCATATTACAGGTTACAAATGAAATATTTCTTTAAGATATTTTCTGTATTTAAAGTTAAAATAGAATGTCACGGTACACGTAGACATGGGAAGGATTATTGCTTACAGATGGTAGTTTTCTCCATGTAGCTTGTTTGTTTTGCAACTGTCATCCAAATAACACCTCTCAATGTCATCTTACCTGCTGGGCCTTTTCTCGGCTTTGTTGAGCTGTCTGTCGGCTGTTCTTGTTCTTAATAGTTTTTTTCTTCTTTTTCTCTTTTCTCTCTATCTGTGTGCCATCTGGTATCCTGTTCCGGCCCTAGGAATCCCATTCTTGAGTAAGGCTGTTAGCTCGGGATTGGAAATGAGATACAGGATTCATAGGTTATTTGCACCATAAAAGCGTTACTTAGTTTAGACATTAACTGTTGACCCATGATATTTTCTAAATACTAAGAAGTTGCAGTGCCTATATAACCCCAACGTACATTTGGAAATAACATTGCAGCTGAGCTATGGGTCACCCATACATGTATGATCTTATTGACCAATTTAAGGTCTAATTTCCTCAGTTTCATCGCAGCCAACATATGCCCTTTCCCCGACAATCAGCAAATTGTAAGACAATGTTGTCTTATGTTCTTGTCAAATCAATGACACATTAGTTATCTGGGAGGGTGCACTCAGTGTGCTTGGATGATACACAGACAGAATCAATTGTGCTGACTTCAACATAGAACTGACTTGTATAGTAAATTCCTCTGCAATCACTTTCCTAAACACCATCACATACATTGAGAATAACAAACTGCAAACTAGAACCTTTTGTAAACTCACAGAAGTACATGTTGTGCTACATGCTAGCAGTAGCCACAGGATAAGTACCATACACAATATTCCAGAAGGAAGAATGTGTTATTGCAAAATGTAATTGCATTAATCAAAAATATTACAGAGCAGAAGAGGACATAATTACAATCCGTTTTCACAGCACTATAATTATTTTTAATGCAAGAAGAAAATGTACCAATGTTCCTCAAAGAAGTCTCTTCACCCCCAACAATAAAAAGAACAATACAGAGGAACCAGAAGCAGTTGAATTTATTATGCGCCACTCAGGCCAAAGTGCCAAGATCTGTAAAATCCTTATGAAAATGTATACCTACGTGATTTAGTGATACAAGAATTCATTGACAAGAAACCCAACAATGTATTTTGAAATAGCAAAAACACTAAGAGATCACCTATGTCCAAGATATATGGCACAAATGAAAATATGTGAAGTGGCTTAATGAGAATGTGGCTGTTTTTTTGAAAAGTGGAACTTGATCAATTTGCCCATCTGCTATGAACAAGATTACTATCTACAAACCTGAGGGTGCCAGAGAAGGAAAGTTTTTAGATTTCATTAACTGTAACATCACTTTTGTGGTTTATATAGTTTTTTAAATGTGCAAGAAAAGTTACATTGGTCACACTAAAAGGAAGCTTTGCATCTGAAAGCAATCAAAAACAAGGACCATTGTTACCCGTTATCACAACATTGGCAACAAGAACTTGCAATGTGCAAAATGGAAGATATTAGATTCCTGGGGCAGAAAAACTCCACAGAGAGAGGTGGCAATAGAGAACTACCTATGTATCAAAGAGAAACCAAGATGATCATTTATCTGAGGACAACTAAAAGAGGTCTCAAGTCAGAACATGAAAGGTCATCTTTTTAAATAATAATGATCATCTGACTACAGGGACATTCCTTTGTAACATTCCTTTAATCAATTGTTGTGAACACACTCTTTAAATAATAGGTAGGCATCACATTTTAGATAATATCCAACATTTTTTTTAATAATAATTCTGATATGTGTGCTTTTCTCTTTTGTACCTAACATTTATTCAATAGATATGACTGCTGGAGTTGCAAACACACATCTCTACCATCAAATTTTTGGGAAATCAAGAATGCCATTTTACATGGTTTGGTTGCTGGTTCACTCTTTTAAAAACAAGTCCACTCTCTTAAAGTGTTGGTAACTTATTTCCCTATGCATTAGACTTCCCCAACCTGTATTTGTTTCCCTGTCCTTATCCCAATGGCTGCTGTTCCAACCTAAACAAGTATGGTAGCTGCCATAATGTTACAAGTATAATAACCAACACGTACTTCGAGAGCTCAATCTTTCATTTAACATTTGAATCTTATTTGCATCTAACAATTACCTTATAGATGTATTTGCCCAAATTAAAAACACTCATTTTGAAAGTTAGGGCAATGGTACACTCAACAGCATTTCTGTTGCACAATTTTGGAATTGTAGATTGAAAACCGAGGACTGAAACAATGCTGCCTGATGGTGGCTACATTGTTCAATTTTTTCATTTCTGATATGGCAAAGGAGTTTGAGAATACCGAAGCTGACACGCCTCGCTTAGGTAATGCCAAAATAAGGGCGCTGTTTTAAGCTGATGATTTGATTTTAATGTCCAAAATGCCAGTGGGGTTACATAATCTACTTAACATCTTAGAAAATTACACTCATAGAAATGATTTGGTGATAAATGTCCAGAAAACCAAAATATTATCGATACACCTGATAAAGACAGTAAGAAAAAAGAAAGCTAATAAATGGTACGTGGACACCAAACTACTGGAAGAAGTGGATGTCTATAAGTACCTGGATTCAACATCAGTAACTGCAGCAAAGAGCAGCCCTACAACGAGGACATTCGAGCGAAAGTAAATCATGCTATATCTCAAACCAAAATAATTCTGTACAAATTCTGAAAGTTTTCAATTGAACCAGCAATCATTTTCTATTTACAAAAAACTGTTTCAATAGTCTTGTATGAATCAGAGATGAAACTAGTTAATCGGTAACAATGGTTAAAAATCGAGAGCCGTTATTGGAAGTCTATCTTAAACATCCCTAAATCTGACCCAATGGTTCAACTACACTATGAACTGGGCTTACCTTCATTGTACAGACTATACAAATGGAGGATCTGCTCGAAGCATAAGAGGTTTATGGAACATGAACAACAACCGCCTGTTCTCACTATACTAGCCGAGTATATGAAAAAAAGTGGACCAGGGATTTGCGCAGATTTGTAGGAAAACAATAAAGCAGATTCTAGAAGAAGCAGATATAAATGAAAAAAATCTTCTTTCTAATCTCACCCGTGCAAAAAATAAGATTCTCCGGAGTGATTGAATTACTACCATGACTCAAGCAAAAAATTATGAATGTGGCCATATCACAACATTTATTGATAAGAAGATGAAAGTTATAGAGGGCTATCTGCTTAAAGCTCCCAGCGCAGATTACAATTTTATGATTTCGACTAAATATTTTCTATACTAGAGAAATAAAAGCATGTCAGAAACAAATTAATATTGAAGACAGCTGTTGCAGATTTAATTGTGGCTGCACAGCAGTCAAATCGCTTCAACATTTAATAAGTGAGTGCCCAAAGTCGGGAAATATGAGGACTTTATATTTTAAACCCCTGTTTGAGAACTGTGTAATAACTACGTCACAGGAACTATGGACCTTGGTACTCTTGACAAGAAACAGGAGGATCCAGACGGCTATTGTAAATTTTGTTTGATTTTTCTTAATTTGATATAATACAGCCGAATGGCTTTAGGAATACAATGTTTAGATATTTGTAAATATGAATGTTAATACATTTTGTAAAGGTTTATATTATACCAAAAACAAATAATAAAAAAATATATTTATATTGAAAGTTATAGTGTGTGAATATTGGTTCATATTTCAAAAATGAATCCACTGCATTAACGCATGTAACTCACTCCCATATTTAGAGTCTATTGCCAACCTACTTTTATCAGTTCTATTCACATTATGATTTTTGTTCCAACCAATACATCTTAACACATGTGCTTGAAATTCACCATCGTTCGTTTCATTTTTTGAAGACCTATCTTTACCTTATTCTTAAATGAATAGTATACCCTAAAGTCTTGCCACACCTAACCAAGCTGCCAACTAGGTAAGACCTATTACCTATTGCCACATCTTTGATCTTGCAATTGCACTTGCTGTTGGGTTAGTTATTGCTCCATATTGTCAAACTACTGATTTACATTGTATGCTATACAAACAACAAACGGCACTTCAATTAAATTCATTCAATGATATCCTTGCAAGAATGTTGTTATTACTATGGAAATTGCACAAGATATTAGATCGATTCTCAAATCTTAATATCTCTTCTCCTTTTATTTTACAACAATTCCATTTAGGCCCCTTACTATGAACTCAAAAGTACTCCCTCTAATGTATCATATAGAATCCTGCCCAGATGGTCTTGAACCAACTGCATCATTTATCTCATATGTAACCACCCCTTACCTTGCATCCAGTTGACAAATATACAATAACTTTTATTTTTGTATTTTTTGTTACTTTAAAGATTCTGCCATACTAATACAATATTATGTTTCTTTTTATGTTATGTTATCTCTCCTTTCTAATATTATTTTCTTTTTTCTGTTCAATTTCCCATCTAACTTTGTAATGTATTTATTTCTGTGAATGTTGATGTTCTCACTTAAATTTATTTAAACATGGATACTGACAATATGTACATATAATTTTGTTTTCCAGTATTTAGAATAAAACCACTCATAAATTGTCTTTAAGTTTCCTTACATCGCATTGAAAAAGTGCTGTGGTGCGAAACACTAGCCATCTGTCAGCACCTTATTTTGATGAAATGTGTATTGAAATAAACACTTAAATCTATGCATCAGACTACGGTCTGTGTGTCGAGGCTAGGGCATGTAAAAGTACTTTTTGGGACTAAGATACTCAAATTCTGTTTACACCAGGATACAGGACATAGTGTTCTTCCTAAAGGAAGATATAGCCCCACTAAGAATAACCAGTGCATAGTGGAGGGACCACAATTGCCCTTTCTTTTCCATTTCTCATTTTGGAAAAGTGTTGCTAAGTAACTGGAACGGTATGTAGTGCAATCCTGGCTCCCTTCCACTTCTTCTTTCACCACTCTACTCCCCATTCCAGCTAATTGTTTGCTTTTTTCCCATATTTCTCCAAGCCCACACACCACTCACCTACAAACTCCCATACTCTCATGCTTCCTCATTGGTTTAGATGCCTCCTCTACCCTTACTTCTTCCTTCTTGCTCACCCACATTTCCTTAAGGTTGCTATGACATCAGTTATGGACTTGAAAGGATGTAGGCAATCATCTTTGAAGTTGTGATGTACCAAAGCGTGCTGACATACAAGACAAACTACTGGATCATGTTTACATAATAGGGACATTACAGTAATTATTTCTGCTGGATGGGAAGTCATTTGTGTATGGGAGTATTCGTAAAATGCTTTCTTGTAAAACGTAGCATTTCAAAATTATATTCAGTTTAGATAATGCCATAAATATCCTCTTTTTCTGTAGTTGATGGTAAATGAAGATCAGTGCATCAGTCTTAGCCTACAGTGCCCTAATATGTAAAGGGAACAGCACATTTTGTTTATTCCAGGGGATGAAAGGTCTCTTTCCATTTGAACTTCCACTGCATAAGGAAGCAATTGTGATGATTTAAAGGCTTTCTTTTCATCCCGTTGCCCAAAGCAGGATCATCCATTTCTATTGCTAAACTGTAGTCCAGTAGGTCAATGCAAGAGATCATGTGAGATGCCAATATCATAGCACACGTCTTTCCATACCCAAATATTGTGGGACGTTTTTTTGTCCCCACTTGAAGCTGCAGGAAACCAAGGTTCCATTACCACATTCTGTGCCTGGGTTTTTTCTTTATTTTGGAAATTACCATGGCGGTCTTACATTTGATTGGGTGAAGGCTGAAGGGAAATGGTGTTGTAATTAAATACCAGTAAAATATCAAAACATGCCCTTCCAGTTTGGATTCCTGTTGGACATTAGGTTTCAGCAAGCCCACTTCATGCTTGCTAACAGAAGACACAAAGGTAGGACTATCACCAGCAGCTATTGTGTCGATGCCCGGTGTCTGATAATTCTGAAGGAAGTTTCAATAAAGCTAACATTAATTTTAAAACTTCGTATGGCTTGATTGGTCTGTCCATAAAACCTAATTCATTCAGTTGAAAAGTGGTGACAAGCTCTGAACTGCATCATTTTGGCTTACTGCACAAAAACCCAGACTCATTTAAAAGTGGAAAAGGTCGCTTTAATGTGACAGGCCAAAGCTTACAATTCAAAATGCTTAACTGGCTCCATGGCCTAACAAACTAAATAAATATTACAACAAACAATTAAATAATTAAACATTCTCCTTTTTCATTTTCATCTTCCCAATAATTAAATAAATAACTCATCTCTCTCCTCCCTACTTACCCCTTGGAGCCTACCGTCTCCTTGCCCTTTTCCCAGGCGTCCCGCTTTCTCCCAGGGGCCATGCCCCTCCAGGCTCAATACCTGCTCCCCCGGGGTGACCTGCTTGTGCAAACAGCGCCACCCCCTCCTTTCCCGTGTCATTCCCATTGTGCTTCCCTCCCCTCACATCAAAAGGGGCCATGCCCCTGGCACCAGAAAAACCCTCCCCT
This sequence comes from Ambystoma mexicanum, assembly GCF_040938575.1. Lineage (NCBI taxonomy): Eukaryota > Metazoa > Chordata > Amphibia > Caudata > Ambystomatidae > Ambystoma > Ambystoma mexicanum. The sequence continues at coordinate 857,351,993 of NC_090922.1, read as the reverse complement.
GAGGAGTTCTTTCTGCCCCACTCCCCCTCCCCCTTTTTCCCTTCCTATCTCCAACTTCTTACCCAGTCTCCCAGCCAGGAACTCAGATCCGCCAGGTAATGACTATTCCCATACATGGACAAGTGTACTCCGTCCTCTCTAAAAATAAGGAGCCCTTCATACGTTATGTCTTTGTGGTCCATCACCTGTACCGCCACCGAGGCACAAAACTTGATCATTTCCCTGTTTATCCCTTTCCTAGTCCTCTCTATTGCTCCCTCATTTCTCGCCCCCCTCCAAACTCTCCGCGGCAACAACTTGGTCCAAACCACCTTTGCTTTATGCCACATTTCCCTCATCCAAACTAAATCCCTCTTCATTTTCCTTCGCAGAGAGACCCCCGCATCCTTCACAAGGTCATTCTCTCCCGCATGAATAATTACCACCTTTGGAACCCCATAGCGTTCCCTCATCCCTGCTAATATAGGAAGCAGCTGATCCCAGCGCAGACCCCCCAAACCATGCCATCTCACCACCACCTCCTTATAGCTGCATCCCAGCTGCCTCCCAAACACCCTTTTTTCCGCCTCCTTCCCAGCCCACTTAACAATTCAATGGCCAACAATCCACACTTGCGCCAACTCCCCTTCCTTTCGCGCAGCATCTGAAACAAGAAAATTAACAATCACTGGCAAGTCAAAACATCACAATAAGAGCAGTCCTCCCCAAAATCCTTTCCCCCATCTCATCACACATTCCCCTTATCAAAATCCCTGATGTACCCCTTGTATTTCCCAGACCTCCAACGCCCCAAGCTTTTCACTTTGTCTTCGGAAAATCCCAACCTACTGCCTTCAGATGCTGCGCCCATCCTAAAAAAATGAGTCCCAAAATCCTCTGCCTTTTCACCCACCACTTCCAACGCCTTCCTCAATACCCCCAGCACATGTGCCGCTGCCACCGGCGACCCATCCTCATGCTGAAACACCAAGCCTGCCCTACCCCCACAACGCTCCTTCCACACCAATCCTACCTCTACTGGACATAAATTCCTACTCCCTCTACCCAGTAGAACCCAAGAACCCCTCCCCTTCTGGTCAGTCTTGGATCTTCTGATCTTGATGTCCAGACCTTCCTCTGTAATTCGTACATCATCCCATTGCAGTCCTCCTACCCCACCTTTTCCCCCTACCAACTCAGAAACCCTGAAAGCCCCAAAAAATAACCAAGTAAAACAAGTCACAAACAGTTCCCCCTCCCATGCTGACCAGCAAACTCCCCCCACCACCTCAGTCAGCCTCTGCAACAATTCTGCCGATATCGGCCTCCTCTTATCCTTGTCCCTCTTACTCTCCCTAGCCCAACCTTCCAACATCCTATTTGCCATTCCCCCCCCCCACTTGGTTGAAAACCCCAAAACCATTTCCCATAGAAAGAAATCCCTGCTAACTTCCCCAAAATCGTTGCCTTTGACCACCCCCTGTCCATACACCTCAGGAGAAAATTCATAACATCATCTCTCCTCCTCTCTTCCGTGTCCCATCTATCCTTCCAACTACAACCTCCCCCTCTAATAAAATCCTCCCAGGCCCTCCTATATGCCTCCTTAGATGCCGAGGCCAATGAACCCTCCACCAGTGAAAGCGCTCTCAGCTTCCTATCTTCCACAGCTCCTCCGGAATCTGTTGCCCCTCCTGCTCTGCATCTGGAGCCAATCCACGGAATTTCTGCCATTGAAAACGAGATAATGCATCAGCGATGCCATTATCCTTCCCCGGCACATGTGTTGCCTTAAACACCACATTCCATTCCATGCACCGCAGCACAAATTCTCTCATCAATCTCATCACCCTCTGATCCTTAGCTGACTGCCTATTCACCACATGAACTACGCATTCATTGTCAACATTAAAATTCACCTTCTTATTCTGAAAATCCTTCCCCCACAATTGCAACGCAACTAGAAGTGGAAAAAATTCAAGAAATGCTATACTCCTTCCTTCCTTCAACCACCGTACTGGCCATTTCTCCGCACACCACTTTCCTCCCCAGAAAACTCCAAAACCTCCCGCTCCTGCTGCATCAGAAAATATCTGAACTTCCCAAGTCACCGGGTCTCCCTGCAACCACATTGTCACCCCGTTGCAATTCTCCAAAAAACACAACCAAATTCTGCAATCCTCCCTCACTGCCCCTGACACTCTTATTCGATGATGTGGGCACTTCGCTCCCGCCATAGCCCTCGCCATGTTCCTGCAAAATGTTCGCCCTGGGGCCACCACCTTGCATGCAAAATTCAGATGCCCCACCAAACTTTGCATTTCAACCAGCGTCATTTTCTTGGCAACCACCACTTTTTCCAACAAAACCACCAATTTGCTCACCTTGTCGTGCGGCAAGCGTGAGGTCATGGCCACTGAATCCAGCTCAATTCCTAGAAATGTCAATACCACTGCCGGCCACTCAGTTTTATCTTCCGCTAATGGCACTCCCAGCTCCTCCATCAGCTCCCGAAACAACTGTAGCATTTTTTTACACTCATCCACTCTTTCTGCCCCGCTAATGAAAAGAAAATCATCCAAATAATGCAGCACACTCTCCCAACCCGAACTGAATGAGAAGACCCACTGTAAGAAAGAGCTGAACCGCTCAAACAAAGCACAGGAAATTGCGCACCCCATTGGCAAGGCTTTGTCTATGTATATACCTTCCTCAAACTGCAAACCCAACAACCAAAAATCCTCCGGGTGCACCGGCAATAGCCTGAAAGCCGCCTTGATATCACACTTGGCCATGAAGGCCCCTCGCCTTTCCTTCCTTATCAGTTCCACCGCCTGGTCAACACTGGCATACACAACTCCGCACTCTTCCGGAATAATAAAATCATTGACTGACATACCCTCCGGCCATGACAAATGATGTATCAGTCTGAACTCCCCCGGAGCTTTCTTCTGCACTACCCCCAACGGGGATATTACTAAATCCCCCGGCAAGTCATCAAATGGGCCCACTATCCTTCCTGCCTCTATTTCTTTGGTCAATTTATGTCTCACCACGTCAACATTTTCTCTTGCTGACTTCAAATTTTCAGCCCACCTGCGCACTCTTGGGCCCTGGTACCCTAATCTAAACCACTGACAGAAACCCTCACTCAAGATCTTTGCCCCTTCTCTGTCCGGATAAAATTGTAACCATTTTTCGAGCACCCCCATTTTAATTGGAGTAAAAGCTTTTCCCCACAACCCCTCTACCTGTCCCCCTCCCCCTGTCCCCTTGCTGGAAACACTGCGTGAGAGGGTGTTTTCCACCACACTTGCTACACTCGTGCCTGAACCTACACAGGGTCCGTGCGCAGCCATCCTTATTATACCCCCAGCACGCTGATGATGACTGCCCCCTACCTCCTCCCCCCGCCCCTTCGTGGGCGGGGCGACCAAGAAAGGGCCCGAAAGGTACGGGCAGCCCGCTCGCCGTGTGCAGCGTCGGAGCAGGCCTCGTTGGAGCCATCCATTGCAACCAAAGATCCATATCTATCTCCCCCCAGACCACCTGACTGTCCTCCGCCAATCTCGCTCTGAATTCCTCATCATACCTTACCAATGCAAAACCCCCAAAACTCGTGAAAGCCTTCCTGATAACATCCATATATTTAAGCAGAGCCACGCAACGCTCTGGAAATTTTTCACAATAAACGCTGGCATAAATGATAAATGCCGACGTCCAATTCTCAATAGTCACCGGGACCCTCGGGCGCGATGCCAGTTCCCTTTCTTCCTCTTTAGACCCCTCTTTTGCTCTCACTTCCCTATGCAGCAATTTGAACACATCTACAAACTCCCCTGCCTGAATCTTCTCCCTTGTCGTCGCCATCAAGTGTGCCCCCAATGGTTTTGTTATCCCCATGTACGGCAATTTTTTCTCCTTTCCTTTCACTTCATTCTCTTTTTTATTACCAGCTTGCACTTCAGGCACCAATGGCTCCATCGCCTTGTCCGTTTGGACCTCCACTGAGCACATGCTCTTTTCAACCCCCAAGGCTCCAATGGCTTGCACACCAGCTTCTTTTCTTACCCATGCAAACTCGTCCCTTCATTCCCCGTCCCCCTTCTCGTGACCCCTCTCTGCCATGCAGAGGACCATTCCCGTTCCTGCTCACCTCTTTCCACGCCCGCGTCTGTGGTCTGGCGTCCACCCCGATGCTCCTCATCTCTTTTCTTAGAGGGCTCCTACTGCGGGGACAAAACATGTCAACAGACTCACCCAACCAATAATTTCCCCGACCCCTTACCCCCCTATCCCCTTGCCTTTCCATATCCCACATCAAACTTCTTTTCTCTTCCCCCCTTTCCCTTGCCGATCTATGACCCTCTGCCTCCCACTGCCCCACATATTCCTCCAATCCAACTTCATCATCCCTTATGTACCACTGCTGATGCGAGCTCCTGCTCAAGTTGAGGCGATCTTCTTCTTGCGAGCCCGGGCCGTACGCCCCGTCACTCCTTTGCCGTCTTCTCGGCGGGGCCGGGGGGACCCCTGCCTGGTCCTCTTCTCTCGGGCGAGGCGTTCCGTCCTCCACCCTGTATTCCTCATTGCTAGGGGCCGTGCTGCACCCTCTAGGCTCTCCTTGTGCTGATCGAGGTGGGGCCGTACTAAAACCCTCAACCTCACTCTGACCAGTGGGGGCTGCGCAGCGCCCTCCACCCTCCATCCTCATACCCCTGGGGGCCGTTCCGCGCCCCACTCTACTATCCTCAATTGATGGGGACCTCTCCCTCCTTCTCCCTCCCGCACTCTTCTGCAAATATTTTCCCCCTCTTCCCCTCTGCCCTGCCACCCCCCTCAGCACCCCCTTGCTCGGGTCCCCAAGAGCCCTCTCCATCTGCGTACTCCCCTCTTCCCTAGGGCTATTAATCACTCCCTCCCTCAGAGGCTCCCCACCTGAAATCATCTCTCCCTCCGACGCTCTCCTGTCTATCTCCCTTCTCATCCTCCTTCCCCTGGATTCCCATACCTCCCCTCTCCCTGCCGCGGGGGTGCAAGCCACCACTGCCGCAAGAGCCCCATCTGCCGCTGCTCTCCGCTGCGGCCTCCCTCCACTTATCTCCCCCTCCCCCGTGCCCTCTCCCCCAGTGACCTCCCCAACTGCCCCTTCCAATTGGGTCCTAGGTGCCCTACTAATTATTGCCAAGGCCTCCTTAAGAGCCTTGGCATCAACCAACCCCTTCCTGTTGGCTCCCTGGCCCACCATTGTGCACTACTAATAAATTGTTTGTGAACAACAAATATATATATATATACCCCTTGAACAATGACCTAGCAAACCTAAGCCCCCGAGCCGAACTACCCGTGGAAATCTTAAAAAATTGAAACTGATAACTTCTAACTAAACTTTTATTATTATTAATTTATTATTATTATTTTTTTTTTAAATATGCCCCACTAAATACCCCCAAAATACTACCCTATCCCTTGTAGCCCCCTGCCCAGGAGCTAAGTGCCTCCCTCTAGAGAAAAATCCCACAAAAAACCAACCTAACCAGTATCCGGGACTATTTCCTTCCCTGACACACTGCCCCCTGGCGGCTAGTGAGCGCCACCGCACCTCAGGCCCACAAAATAGCCGAGGCCCCTTTAAATGGGCGCGCTCTGCCCCCTCTGTCCTACGACAGACACCGCACTCACCGTTCCCCTCTCCCTGCTAGCACAACACGGGACCGCGGATCCCGTATCAAACGAAAATGCTCCGTCCCCCACCCGCTCCCAAACGGATGCCGCTTCGTGGAAGCCTGATGCTTCCAACACCCCGCCCCCCGCCGGCGAGCGAACGGAGCACGGATGCTCTTCTACCAACTTCCCCCCGCACGCCCACGGCACCCCGCGCCCTCGATCCGACACAAAAACCCCTCACCACGACGCGGACCCGGAGATACGGTAGGTCGCAGGGGGTGTCTTATTTACGGCACCCCCAAAAAAAACCTTCCCCAACAGTATATACTAGTAATGTTATTATTATTATTTCTTTTTTTTTTTTTATACTAACAAAGCTAAACTGACCGCCTACTATACCACCACTACCCTCGCCAATCCCCCACCTCACCTGCTCTACCCCTCACACTCCTAGGCCCAGCTACACAGGGAAGGCTCGGGAGCAGGCGACCAGGACAATTTTCAAGTCCTAACCGTCGCCTGGCTCCCGAACCTTCCCTGAGCCCCTTAAATACCCCGGGAGGCACTCTGCCTCCCACGGCCACTCGCTGGCCGTGTGCAGCGCCAAAAATCTCCCCGGGGGGAAACGCTACGCGTTCCCCCCGGGGCCCCCCTTCTCTAGTTAACGGATGATTCTCTGCTGGCCCACCCCGGGCTGTTAAGTCGGTTGTTCCAATGGCCACACGTTGTTTCCCTTCAAGATTCTGTACATTCCAGGGAAAGGTCGATCTTGAGTTTGAGGGGCACCCTCAGCATTGGAAGAGGGAATTGGAGCATCTTCTGAACCATTATCCATCAATACCTCTGTGTGCATCTGATTCTAAACCAACACAGGTGCCTAACAGAAGCATTGCTGAGAGGGTATGGGGGGGGCTGAGGGGGATATAGCCCCGTGTCTTTTGTTTGTAGCCCCGGATAGAAGCCCAGGAGCTACAACCAAAAGGCTAGCTAGCCCCGAGTGCCAACAGTCTCAACATTAGCTAGCCCCGGACCTATTCCTGACCTAGCAACACCCCTGGTGCCTAATGTCACCATTCGTTTACTGATAATTTGCACAAACAACTATGAGATCTTAAGGACTCGCGTATACTCTTTTATACTATTTTGATGATTTCGTCTCGTATTTGTTAAGGGGAAGAAATAGCAGTGTTGGTATTTTGCACATATTCCTCATTATTGACTGATTATTCTTCACTTTTTTTTTGTTTATTCGCCGAATATCCAGTGTTTCTTGGTCTGGAAATGTTGCATTTATTTTGCATGTTATTATTGTTCTTTCCTGTGACATGTGAAAACAATGCCCCCACTATATGCTGGGTGGTCTGTAGTCATAAGCATATAGCTTGGCATTGACAGATGTGCTCTGAACAGCACATGTCTTCAAAATGCAAACAATATTTGCAGCATACTGATTTCCCTACCGCCCCTTTTCGTTGGTGGGTCCGCGCATTGACCAGTCACGCTATATATGGAGATCAGAATCCACCACACATGGTCTTCTCACTGGCTGCTTCCTCTCTGCATTCAGTCTCCGGCTTTACCCTTTTCTCACAGGGAGGCTCTGGATCATTTTCAAAGAGAACACTTATTTTTATGCGCATGTGTAAACTTTGATGGAGCTCCCTATATTCTATATTGTTGCACTGCATGGGTTTGATTGGGCTCCAAATCAATAGTGTAATTCTTCTTGTTTGCATTTTTCCTTGCATAGACAAGAATTGGTTTAGCTGCCTTTTCTCCCTGCATTCGGGGTGGGGGGCTGCAAGCAGGAGGGAACTTCCAGCATGAGTTCATACCTTTCCCTGGTGGTTTCTTGCAGTGAATCTCTTTCATGCCTCATTTATTACTTGTTTCTGACAGTACACACCTCTAATTGTGGGTGCATTCCTTGATATAGAATCAGATTATCCCTCACCACCCTGAAACTCTGATTATTTTTGTGAAGTATCTTAATTTGCTGTACCCTCTCCAACATTTGTCTTACCATTTTAGCTAAGGATCAAACCTTACTCTCTGTTTTATAGGCCCTTGAGGGAGGCCTGTGTTTGTTTCAGGATGGTTCACTGGGGGAACGTTGTCCTCTCCTGTGTAAAGAATTACTGCGTCTGTGGTGGGCTAAAATGTCACTGGTCTTCCGGGCTTTCAGGCCATGGATTAGGATTCTGATGTTCTGCTGGTGAATTCAGCAACTCACCAAGAGCAGGAGATTATTGACTGAACCGTGGGGTTGCAGGTGTTGAGAAGTCTGACATTATTAGAGTCTCCTTAACATAGGGACAAGTACCCCAGCGCAGGCTTGCTTTCCACTTGCTACTCACATGAAGTCCAGGAATTGGAGTTGTTGTCTTGCAGTGCGTTTTGGTATGTATTTCACTGGTTACTAGCTGGAGATTTTTTCCTGTCTCTGGGCTTTTAAAAAACACCGAATATTTTGGAGTTCCCCGACTGTACCCCCAATAACCAAATTATGAATACATTCTGAATATTTTTGAGTGATTTGAGGAACTTTATTTATTTTGGGATTACTCTTGCGCCCGCCCCCAACCAAGAATAAGTGTCTTACTGCGACCGGCTTAGGGCTACCGGTTTCCCCTCCTTTTCATGCAGTTTGCTTTCCAGAAGGCTTTTCCATTTTCTCTGCGTTTGTGAAGCGAACACAGCTTTCTTTTTTCTCACGTCGCAATTTTTTGTATTGCTTCTTTGATGGCCTTTTGCTGTTGAATAATGTGCGGTGTTTGTCTTGCCTGTGTGAAATGTTGTCAAATGCTACTTGGTAAAGTGTTAAAGTGTTCTGATGTTGCCACCAGGAAGGACTCAAAACAAGAATCCGGGACAGGAATATTTTCTCTCTGGTTCAAAGACAAATCATTTTTAGGGAGATAAGAGTAGTTCTCATTTGAATTGCTCATGGTTTTTGACAGATTAAATGAAATGTGACATTAAAGCGTGTATGTTTCTGCAGTATTCCATACTTTCTTAATGCCTCATGCTTCCCAAAGGTCCTCCTCAGAAGCGGCGGCACAGCTGTAGAATGCCCCTTTGTGACATGAGCTACCAATGTCTAAACACATCAATGAAGCAATGGAAGTGGACACCTGCTTATCTCTTACTCCCCTTTTGTAGGCAATCTCATCCAGCAGTGCAGTGTTCGTGTTCCCATTATTCCCATACTCCATGCCATTAGTTTTATGGGTAAGGAGAGTTGATATTTGCAATAGCCACCCACTACAGCTTAAACTGCATTAACGTGAATCACTCTGTGTGCAAAGAAAGGTTTTTCCTCATGTAAGGCCAGTTTTGATACTTTTTATTGGACTAACTGAAAATTAATATGATGATATTGCATTATACATTCGCTTTAAGATGAACATAGCTTTCAAAGTTGCATAGTTGTACATATACAGCTGCAAAATCAAAGGGACATTTTTTGATAGCTTTTGTCATAGATTTATTTTTCACCACATGCCCATTTTAAGTGTTCTTGAATACGAAGAGGAAAGCAATTTAAGAGTTCTATCATGTAATAAAGTTTACATTACACAGGCATGAGGAATAACGCAACCCATTCTCTCGAGGGAATGAACTAACGCTGGATTACGGAACATATATGGGGCAGCGGCATATATTACTTCGTAATTGTTTCAGTTGTACGCCTGAGGGGTAACGTATTGTTCGTAATTTCCGCAATTGTATCTTGTGTTTGTGTGTGTGTGTGGCAGGGTTGTGCTTTGGAACGGACCTATGGCAAAGTACTTGAGAGCTGAGCTCCTGCCTCCCTCACACCCTAGGTGAAGACCACCCGTTTGTAAACCACTTTTAGTGGCCTGTCTTCTCTCTAGTGTATAAACCCAGCCCCCCAAACTTCCAAAAGACAGAATGGGGAGGCGGGGAAGAGAGACCCCAAGACGAGGGAGGACAAAGTGACGGAAATTCTAATCAGAGTGACTGCAGGTGCAGCTGAAACTCAAGCTGGTTTGCTCTAATGGGAAGCCGACTCTAGTCACCTCAAGGGTGGACTGTCTGGAAAGCAGAGTGCCATCCTCTGATGACTAGAGGGCAGTCCTAGCTGATTAGGGATCTCTGAGCTCAGAAGGAGAAACTTTCCACTGAACAGTAAGTACCAAAGAATTTCTCCTGCAGGAACAGCAATTGTGATGTAGGCTTTCCTAAACTGAACTATCTAAGAAACTTAATTCATAAACAAACAAATTGCTAAACACTGAAAGAGCCCACAGGAGTGGGTGCCCTAAGCCACAGCAGGGTTAGAGACCATGTAATTTCATTGGAAATTATTTAGCTGTCCATTTAGGGAAATGTCTTAAGGAAGGCTCAGGTGACATTAACTAAGGAGGAATATAGGTTATGTATGATCTTTGGAGCCTGAGCAAGGATGTTGCGGAAAGCATGAACATCTTTATTAGGGCGAAGGAGACTGCTAGATCCCAAAACCTGAAGTCCTATATGCTTTATTCAGTACCTTCTGAGTGGTCATGGAGGAGCAGGCCCACTCCCTCCAGGAGCACCAAAGGCCAGAAGCTTTCCAAAATGACTTAGATCCAGAGCCGATGGAAGAGGCAGGCCTCTCTGGCATTCAAAAGATAACTGGTGCAGTAGGTGGAGACTCCCCTGAGATCCAGAGGGGAACATGCTGGCTCGAACTCTTGTTTGATATCTGCTATTTGTGCACGTTTTAAGCATATGCTGCCCATTTAAGTGTTTGCTGTTCTGCAATGATATGTTTGAGTGCTATAATCCTTTGGTGCAAAGTGCTGAGTGCTATAATCCTTTGGTGCAAAGTGCTGTGGAAGTACAAGTGGGATTTGTTAGAATCACGGCCCTGCTTGCCCTGTGCAGCAACAGCCTGATGGGGGGGAAGAGGGAGGCTACCAGAGCAGTTTTTTTAAAGAATTTAACTGGCCTTTCACTATGCTGTGTTGCGCTTTTTTTTTCTTACTTGGTGGCAGTTGCTTAACAGCGTTAGGGCCATGCAGAGGTCCAGTTCAGATCCAGGAACAGCTGAACTAAACCTCTGTGTGGTGTATCCAAACGGGCCCCGATCACCTGACGAGGGGAGACCCGAACCACGTGACCCGGGCGTATTAAAGATTGGCGCGGAAGAAGTCATTCCGGCGCCAGCAACCGCCAAAGCGTGCCGTAGTGTGTGAGCGTGTGAGACGAATGCAAGCGTACCGACCTCCCCACTAGCACCGGTGGTCGGGAAGAGAAAACAACACTCTGAGCAGCTCACCTGCGGTAAGAGGAAAGGCCCTAGTGAGAGTCATACTGGCATCCGGAAGGCAGCGGGACTCCATGGTGCTGTTGGATGAAATGCTGCGTGCATGGCCTTCAGTCTAAAGTGCATCCCCTTTGTAGCCTGTGCATCCAGCCGTTTGAACCTGGGAGGTGATTTTGTTGCATGAGGCATACATTGTCCACATTAATATGTGCCAAAGGCATGTCCTGGTAAAGTAGATGACCTGAGACAGAAAATAAACGGACTGTACAGCAGACGGGCGGGAGCTGCAGCAGAATGTAATGACTTCCAGATTCGTGAATACTGCAGCTCATGAATAAGGGCAATACCTGAACAAAAGAAATGTATCAGAATAATAGGAATTGTGGAGTGTGGTGTGAAATGACTAATCTGCACAGTGTGCAGGATGCAGGTTCGATTCCCAGTGATATTCACATAAGGCTCTTCCAGACACACCTCTGCACGTCTTTTATTCACTGGCCGTACTTTAGGGAACGTGAGGAGGTTTGGAGACTCTGCCTTCATCTTTCTCTGGACGATTCCCCCCCCCCCCCCCGCTCCTCTCCCCCACCATGGGTGTCTTTGGCACTGCAATATTGGGTATGTGGGGTGTGGTGCTTGCGGCTTCTAATGCTCTCCATTCACAGGAGCCAAAGTTGGTTCCTATTATTCTGATTATGTCAGAATTGGCTCTGGATTTTTCGTCAGCAGTCTCAAAGTAGGGGGTTATTCGGGGATACCTCACAATCATGTTCAATATGCTCCAATCCTTTGAGGGGCTGGGCGGTCAGTGTGGGGCTTGCTTGCTGTGAATTGTTTTGTATATATTTTCTATGTTCTGGGGGCTAAACGTTCTTCAGAGGATATCATCTCTACTGCTATGTTACCAGAGTTCTCTGTGGGAGGGGCTGGTTTCATGTGGATTCCAATTTTAAACTGAAAGGTTTGATGCTGTTTGGGTGGGGGGAGCTGCTCTTTTTCCATATATTGTCTAGATCTGCTGTTGTTCATGTAAATAGGAGGAATCATCAAAAAGAGCCTGGGGTGTCTGACCTCTGCATCCTTGAATGCTCCTTTTGGCAGCACACCTATGACACCACTGTTAATATAATATCGCTGGATGCTCTTCCGGGTAGCTAGTATCTCATTGGCATTGCAGGTCCTAGTTAAGCTATTTCTGATCTGATCCAGACATGGTCATCGTGGGGAATGTCGAAGCACTACATAGTTCCTAATAGCCTGTCCAAACTCGCCAGGATAAGGTAAGGGCTGACATTATTAGTTTTTGCAGGCTACCCATCTGGTTAAGCAAACTAAGGATTCAATCCTAAGCAGCAAGTGTGATGATGGGACATCTAGTTGTTATGAGAGTAGGTTGAGGGGAACCCTTATTTCCTTTCTGAAGAACTTCCATCTGAAAAAGTGGACATACTGCGGTTGATTAAGATGGGCAGTATGTGCTTTCTGAAGAGTCTTTGGATAATCTGAACTTAATTTTCATTTCGTTTGATGGGCAGTGGTGATGGGCAATTGTGCTAGAATCCTCTCCTGGCTCGCGAGCCAACTGACAGGGGACATGATCACCATAGGAAGTGATTTTAACAAGTTCATAGGTATATGGTCCGGCCATCTGATTCCAGATTGTGTGGGGCAGCGGCGTGCAAGGAATTAAAGTTGCTAGTTAAGTCCCACAACTTGATTAATGTTTGGAGGGTACAGCAGTATGTCTATTTCCCTCTACACAGGCCCCACTCACGTATTGATTACCTCATTGATCGAAATATTCATATAAATAACATCTTAAATACTGAGATGTAGGAGATCGTGAATCAGGTCAACCGAGCACAGATCTGGTCATGAGTCCAGGGAACAAGGGGAAGAGATCCAGAAGATGGATGATGGGGCATGGTGATCTGCAGGATGCGGACTTTGTGGCCAGCCTAATAGGAAGCTACTTTGAAACTAACCTGGGTTTGGTGAAGTATCATGCTATCTGGGATGTTTTCAAGACAATGGTTATATTACACTGGATAAAATCTGTTTTTTTATCTGTTCTCCTGAGTGAATGGAACATTTTCCCCCTCACTCCTTCTTTTGCTCTGACATGGAACCCTGTTTCACTGCTACTGTAGTTTATGTTTACTTCAACGGAGTCATGCTTTCCTCCATGTATTTTACTACAGGCATCTGTAATTGATGTCTGTAGCACACAGCACCCTGTGTGCAGTGTTACTGGGGAGTCCATTGGGCTTTCCTTCTTATTTTATTCTACTTTGCCCTGAGAGCACATGTTCTCAAGGGTCGTGAGATGTATTTTATCGTACCTTTTCTTTTGTGGAATCAGCACACAGCACTGTATGTGGGGTGCTGAGGAGCTGCGCAGTATCTCATTTCCCACTGCTCCTGTAACACTTTAGTTACAGTAACAGACAAACGTAAATGGCTGGTGGCAGGGGGTACATTATTATACCATTGTCTGTAAGATACTCAGAGGCTGTTTCCAGAGCTGCTGTACAACACCCTTGGGTGACCATTTCCCCCAAATGGCTCCATTCTTCTTTTATCACAACTGTTCATTTTGTATGTTCCTTTGTAGCCCTTCTTCTACCATTGCAGGTGGGGGTGGGTCTTCTTTCAGTTTTTCCTTCGGTCTGATTCCTTTGTGGAGGCTGCCAAGGCTCCAGTGTGTCTGCTGAGACGATAGGAAGTGAGGGAGGAGCCTGAAACCTCACTGGCATTTGTATGAGGGTATGCCTGGAAGGACACAGTATGAACTGGGTAGCTGGCTGTCCTGCATGAACAACCACCCCAAGTGATTGACAGCTCCATAGGACTGATTTTGGTCTCGGTAGGATAGCTCAGGTAGAACGTGCTTTCCTTAGAAACAAGAGGGCACAGAGCAACACAGGTTCAATCCCCAGGTCCGGGCATTATAAATAAACAATTACAATTACTGAATGAATGGGTTCCTGCATAAAAGGCAAGGCTTTGGAACAGAAGGCTAAGTAGACCACTGGAACCAAAGCTCAGAAGAAGAAGATATATTTATTCATATAAATGAATGAACTAAACTAAGATCACCAGAGATGCATGCAGCACCTCCCACAGACGCACTGTAGAAGCACCTCTGATGTTCTGACGCCGTTTTTGAATCACTAGGGAAGCTCCACCATGGATGACTTCTTCCTTTAGGCTGGTGGACATAGCCAGCCTGAAGACAACCTTCAATGTGAGCCATGACCCCACATCCTATGACCTTCCTGGGCTGCATAATCCCAATACCCAGGGTACCTCAACCATTGTTGAGTTCAACATCCTGGCGTGATCGAATCTCACTGAAACTTCGGTGGCATCCGTGTGGACTTCCAAAAGCAAGAACCCTTTCCACAGATTCCCCTCAACAGAGTGCAGGACCGAGTAAAAGAGAAGAATCCAACAAGCAGTGACCATTTGCTCCTGGTTCTGATAAAAAGGTGCCACACCTGCAGACTGATGCAGGAGTTAGAGGATAGAAGAATACATTGCTGGGGAGTCCCTCTCTTGACTACTGCTGCAAAGACCCATCCAGTGTCCCTAATTTTGTAACCATGACCAAGGAACAGGAGACCGGGTCTGCATCCGTGCATCGGGAAGGTGTCCATCTGCATCATCTTCATCACCCTCCAGGTATGTGAGGCTCTCAACAAACTTACATTTGTGTTGCTCCTTTGTTCTTGGAGTGTTCTTTCTACTGTTTGGGTGTTTGCCCAAATTCAGTCGCCCAGGCCTAACAGCTTGTGCACCTACAGGGAGGCTTCTCCGAAGTCCCTGTGACCTTTCTGAATCTAACTAGCTTGTTACTGACCTGTACAGAGAATATTTCCATCAGAACTGGTGCATACCCAATGACTTTGTCCTTGATGGTTCCCTTCCAGAAAGCCTTCCATTCCATTGAGTTTGGCATTGCTTGTTTCCCTCCAAAACCCTAAACCGTAGAACTCTTTTCCCAAGGGAAAGACTACCTGAGCCTTCTACATTTCTTGCTTGCTAATGTTGGTTCTTTCCATTCTTGATTAACCTACAACAAAGCATTGCTGAGTTATTCCAAGGAGTGCTTTTGCTAACCTATTTGAAGTAATTCACGATTGGTTACAAGAGTATATTGTGACTTCCCTGCTTTACTCCTTCATATTAGCAAGGTGTATGTTTAATGTTATTGGTTGATATTGCCTTTCCGTTGATAACTAGTGCCTTGTGCAGAAATAAAATAACTATTTCTAATATAAAAAGTGTTTCTTTGGATCTCTGTATGTTTGGATTTCTTTTTACTGATTTACAGCTCACATTCCTCCTCTTGATATAAGTCTGGCTGCTCTGCCATTCTACCAACCTTGGGTAGTGCAGGCCTACATTGCAAGTTGGGGCCTTGAAACCAAGGGATAGGTCTTGTCGAGTCTAACGATAACTATTCTTTAGAAACACTTACCTAACACTTATTTCATGCTCTTTCCAGAGGCATTCTTTTTTAGATTAGGTACAGGTTTCCTGTCAAAATTCTGTACTTTTGTATTGATGAGGACATCGTTCCTGCAACCCTTGTACCTCACGTTGCGTTACATGGGGGAACATCAGATACTTTGTTGGATTCCGGGATGACTTTCATTATACCGTTGGGTGGACGATACTTTTCAACTTCCTGGAAGGACTGACTCCTTAAATTAACATCATTATATTGAGTAATGTGAACATGTATTACTAAATACTTAGAGGCAGGAGGAATACAGCATGAAGCACTACATATAATACTTGACATTATTAATCATGCTATATATTTCACTAGCTCAGACTTACATGGTCTTGTAAGGGTTTAAGGCGGGGGGCAATCTGCAGATAACCATACACATGCCAGGTAGATAAGTAATTAAACTGGAATCAGATGGCATTGCTGGGACATGTGAGACTGTACCAAGCATTTGATGACAGCATGTGTACATGTGAGGCTTTAGCGTACATACAATAAATGTGCAAGCATACTACGTTAAATGGAATTACTGTGGCATTTGGTGCTGCCTTTGGCATATGATGGCAGCCCCTACACACTTGTAAATGTCACTTGCACACTGTAAGTCGACTGTAGCGGGGAGATCCTCACCTGCCATAAAATTACATTACTGGGGCTTTCCAGGCTGTACTTGGCATATGTTGCCAGCACCTTGCTATGGTGGCCTGTACATTACATATTACGACTATATAGTGTATGTGATCTGTAATAAGCATACAATAGTAGTATCTGCATATAGAAAGCGTCAGGTGGCATATTATGGCAGCACCTGGTAAAGTGGGGCTGCATTTATCATATAACGTCTATGACTGGCGTGTGAAGCCGTAAATGGTGTAAAATGCCAGCAGCTGGTCATGTGCTGCTGTACTGGGATATGACGCAGCGTCCCCGACCTATGATAGCTTTGATGTTTCTACCCCTGGATTATCATGACCCCACTCATTGCATATCAAGACAGAGAATTGGTTAAAATATAGTTGGTAACAAAATATTCTTATGCCTACTTTAGTAACACAGTTTTTTTGTATTAATCTTACATTGTGTACTTTTATTTTTACAACTGCCATGTCACTTCCATTGTTGTCATCTGGATCAATTACTGTTATGTCATTCAGATTGAAATGTATGGGATGTCATTCCCTGTGTTGTCATCGAGTGTGCGATATCACTTCCACCACCTGTGGAATGTTGGTGAACTGATGGTCAATGTCTTCATTAGAGTGCCTGGCCAGGAGAAGGAACGTTTGAACATTGAAACGAATTCAATGCTATGAAATACATTAACAAGCCATCAGGTTGTAGAGCATTATTTTTTTCATGAGGCAATTCATCAGAATGCTGATCCCACTAGAGACAAGAGAATATAAATGCCAAAGTACTTGTAAACAAGCTGTGTAATGCTGGTAAACTCATGCCCCGGATGTGAGGGAGATCCCCAGTTGCCATAGTAGCATTTACAATATGGCCGGCTGTGCATAGAACAGTGTGATCTGTGGCGTCCAGTAGAGACTGGACTAGAGGAACTGGGATGAAGTGGAGAGATGGGAGGACCGGGCACATTTGATTAGGGCAGTACTCGACATCCTACTGGACTGTTGGTTTTAACATACATTTCATTTTACAAGATGACAATTTGAGTCAATCTTCCATTGTAATAATTTTTTGTGTTTTTTTTATATTACTTCTCCCGTTAATGAAAACACATTTGATTTTTTTGGCTAATTAGTTCTATCATGGGCCCATGCTCCCGCTTGCAGCTCTCACGATCCAGAGGTGAGATATTCCAAGACGCGCCCAGTGCTACATTTTACAGTTCAGGCTTCCAATATGTGAATCTGTCACATCTGTTAGACCCACACGTGCAATTAGAGGGCTGAGTGTTAGGTGGATTTTTGAGAGCACATTTTATATTAACACATCACGATTCATACGCATTTCCTCTTTTAAAAAATGTCAAAATATTTAATGAACATATCTTCTCTAAAGCAATGGCTCAATTTGTTTTGTACATTCAAAACATATGTTTCACTGAGGTACAGGCGAACTTCAGAAATCAATCAGTTAACAAGTGAGTACTTACATCATGTTTTGACATAGCCAGCTAAAGTGATGTTGGCAAGTATACATTCTATTAAAAAAAGGAGGTGCCATCTCATTGACGATTAGAAGATGACATTGCTTGCCATGTGCAACCTAATATATATATATATATATATATACTTTTCTGGAGTTGGTGAGGAAAAAATGGCAATTTTCTATCTGTGGATATGTGTATTGTAAGAAAATCCTAGTGGATGGATGTCAGCTTTTGAAAACATTTGGTGAGAAGGAATCGTTTTAGCATGTGCTGCTGCTGGTAAAATAGCCAAGCAGCTGCCTTTGACAAGTGAGTCTATTTTATGCCCCGGTCCATTGATCGAACATCGGTAAAATTGGAAATATACAACACCAGTACTTTGTTGCGCGTACATTACGCAGGGAAAGCACTAACATTGTGATATTCATATGAATATTCTGACATAGTTGGCTAATCAAGCCCACCGTCAAATAAACCTGCCTTTCATCTTTTTAGGTTTTGTTGAAAGTTGAAAGGCAAGTGGGATAGTTGGTAAGGCCAAAATGAACCCACAGTGTGAGATTTCTAGTTTGGTCATAGGATACACCACTTTAGCTGCTTTTTCCATTTTTGTGAGCATTCATCCAATCCGGATTTTTCCTGACACAGACGTGGCAAGAGGTAACATGATTGCATGAAGGCCTCTGTCCTTGTGTGTTCACTCCCACTCTGAACCATAGGAAACCCGCTGGTTGCTATTTGCATGTACCCTAGACATAGACAACACGTACTTGTTTGCTTTCTTAAAATCTCAGTGTGAGATGAAGGGGAAACCTGCCTTTATCAAGCAGTCAGCCATCGTTAAGGTTTTGTTGACTACATGGGAGTTCAATTAATGAGGTTAACGACCAGCTCGCCTGCATTTGGTCATGTGAAATCCTAGAACTGTCACGGAAATAAGTGCATTATCTCTCGATTACCAACGACCTGCTCCCTTTGTCAGGTGTATGTCTGTGTATAAAGGACCCAGTTATAGAGTCGCTCAGTGCACAGTTGTCAACGTATCCGTCATGCAGTTTGTTGCTTTACACAACCTGGGATAACCGTATTCTTATATTTAAAAAACATACATTGACCCACAAAGGGATATTGAATTTAGAAGTAGGTGCTTCTATGGGAAAGTTCTGCTGGCGGTTTAGTGGGTTACAGAAAATCATACTAATATATGCCAAAACAAAGCGGAAAAAGATAACTGATGCACGACCCGATAAAGTATCACCAATTATAGTGAAAAAAACACATTTTTTTTATTAAGGTTTTCCTATAGACAATCAAAGCGACGGCAGAACAATCGCTCCGCACGTTTTCTGAACTGCACACATAACTCCAATACTGTGCTAGATAGCAGGTTTTTTCAGACGGGGTGCCCCTAAGGACACCTGGAAGACGAAAGGTGATGAACTGGGAGTACAAGGCACAGCCTCACATTCCTCCACTTATCATGGCCACTATCAATGAACTGCTGTTTAAGTTGTCTTACATTTTTACTGCGTAACCATTAAAATAAAGTCAAACGCTGAGTTATCAAGCTTTTGACTTTATATACAGGTGCGTGTCAGTCTGTGCACGATTTGAGTTGGATAATAGTGAATGGTGCTAAATGCAACACGACTAAACTCCAAGACCTTGGCAGTTCATGCCAGTGTTATTATTTTTGCTATGGTTTAGTTTTTTTTTTAGTGCTATCATATATGATGGAGAAGGTGTTTCTGCACATTTGAAGTTCCATTCCGTTATTCTTATATAATTTTCTAAGAATGCCTTTGCATTTGCGAATGGGGATCCGAACAGCCCTGGAAGCACACACATATTTATCCTGACACCCAGACAGCCCCTTTCTAAAACTCTTTCAGGCTTGAGCTTCACCATCGACAGAAACATATTGCCAAGAAGGCCCAATCGCCTGGCTACAAATCTCCACCCTTCAAAAAGTCCTCTATAGGAATGTAACTTTTGATGTGAGAAGTAATTTGTAAACAGCTGAAGGTCGTGCCATTTAACAGTGGGAAAAATTAGTTAAATGAATAATGTTATGTTATGTTATGTTAAAGGTCTTTAAATATAGCACACCGACACTGTTAGGCAGATTCATATGCAGTACCCTTTGGGACCACCACACACAATTAAGACTACAAGTGACAGTACAAATTCACCTTTCGTACAAGCCTGTACTACACAGTAAAGTGGTAGCGATGGCTGAGCGGCCAGACTTACCTCAAGAGTAAAGTGAGCAGTATCAGAAGTTACACAAAGGACCTTACTCTGCACGAGGGGATATTCTGTACTGGGCTACCCGCGGGAGAGTGACTTCCGGAATAAAAGGGATGCGAACAGGTTTAGCAGAGCGAATGTGTCCTACATAATTGGCATGTGCTGCCCAGAGGGGCACTGGCCCTGAGTCAGTAAGGTGTTCTCCCTGGTAGCTTGTGTGGGGGTGAAGAGTGAAGGAGGCTCTGTAGGAGGCTCCTGGTGAGTGGGATGTTGGAGAAGAAACATTCAACTTGCCTAGATTGTGGAACCTCTAGATAAATACCATCAGGGGAACAATACATGGTACAATGCATTTTGCATAGCAGATCAATACCCAACAGATTTTCACGTGAGCAATGGATCAACAGAAAGGCATGATGTTCAGTGATGGGATCAATAGAAACAGACAATTAATTTGATACCGGGTGTGGAATAGTGGTGGCAGATATCCCAACAGAATTGTCAATTTCCTTTGAAACATCAACATTTGTAAAACCAGGGGCTTGCAGCGTGGAGTGCCTGGCACCAGCGTCAATCAACCAATTCATCATTCTCTCTTGGATGTCACATTTGAGATAGGGACCAGAGCGGTCCAGTGGGAGCAAAGCAGCAGACAGCATGGCAGGGTCCATCTGGCAATGTCATTGTGGACAATAGGAGTTATGGCTGTCCTGGTGGCCCCTGTTAAGAGAAGGAGGAGGTGCCGCAGGAGGTGGTGGGGGTGATGGGTAGCAATTAGAACTGCTAGGTTAGGAGGAATGGAATCATTGTGTGGAGTATTGGGACCATATTGCTGTGGTCTGGCAGGTTTGGTAGGGCATTACTGGATTAGATGGCATTTCTGCGTACAATAGCTGCAGGAAGGTTGCCCTGGCTAGGGCTGCTGGGCAGCCAAAAATGGGTGCAAAAAAGTCTGTGGTGGCTGGTGGCCCTGGTGAAAAGGTGGTGGAGGATTCTGTTGGGCATAGGGCTGGCGTGAGGTACCCGGGTGTCCACGTCCCCCAGAGGCAGTCTTCTGTTGAACATGCTGGATCCGAAAAGCCATGAGGTCGGTAGCACCATCTTGCTTTTGGCATTTGAGCTTGTCAAATACATTTTGAGCTGCTTGCATTGCCTTTTCAATAGTTTCAGCTTGCCATCCAATCTGAACATTTTGAATATTGTTTGAAATTGCAGGAAGGAGACCATTCCCAAAATGAGAAACTAATGCAGGTCTAGCTTGTTCCCCAGCGTTTGCAATACCTGAGTATTTAGTGAAGCAGTCAGTCAATCTAGATAGATAGTCAGAGAGAGATTACGACTGGTTTTTCTCGCAAGCATCAATATTTGACCAGTCAGATTTGACCCAGCATTTGTTCTTGATGAGGGTGGCAAGAGTGTTAATATTACCAGTAATAATATTATCTTCTGCCAGTGTGTCAGGCAATTGTAGTTTGTCCATAATTTGTATATATTGTTTTTGAAAACAGCTCGTAGGAGTTGTTTAAGGTACCCAGTGGTGGGATCATAACAAGCAATCACTGTGTTCAAATGTTCCATGAAAGCAGTAGGGTTGTCAGGCAGCATGGGGTAGTGTTGTGCGATATGGTGTAAGTCAGTGGAGCTCCATGGGGTGTGAATTCTCATAGGTTCAGCATCAGTATTGGCCTGAGGGTAGGTGCACATTTGTATAAGGGTGGTGGCAGCAGCAGAGGATGTTGAGGCATCCTTAGTGTGCAATGAGGGTGACTCAGACATGGATGAATGTGACAATTGAATATCTTGTCTGGTAAGTTGTCCCGGCCTGGAGTTAAAAGCGTAACAGTTTGACAGTGCCTGAAAGTCATACATGTATTTTTGGCAGATTGAGTCAGACATGTGCCTGTAGCACTGGGGGGTAGGCAGAGGGAGTGGAAGTAGATTGAGGTGGGAATAGACTTGGTTGGGAGCGAGTCCAGGGTGGTGTGTACGTTGAGGCCGCTGACAGCAGAAGTGTAGGTGGGGCAGGGGGAGGAGCTATTGTGAAGTCTCCTTGAAGAGTGGACAGAGAGGTCATGGTGGGAGAGGAAGATGGGGTGGCCAGGGATGCAGGCGGGGGTGTGAGAGGCAGGGAAGGGTGGTGGGGGAGTGTTGCGGGTGGCTTGGCTGATATGTCTGCTTGTTGTGGCATACCGGGGTGTGTGTCCGCCTGGTGTGTTGTAGATGGTGTGTGGACACCCAGGAGATGTGTGAATGGTGGTAGTTCATCTAACAGGTCCACAGTTGGTGCTGTAGGCACTTCTGAATGCTAGTCTTTAATAGCGGTTGCCGAAAGACTTGGATAGAAGCCTGTTTTGCGAGTATGATTACTGTTTGGCTGGCTGGCCTGAAGGGATGATTGTACTGCTCTAATACTTTCTGTAGCTTAGCCTGAGAGTTCCTCAGTGATCTAATCTGACTGCCCCGCAATCTGTCTGTAGATACTTTGTACCAGGTGAAAAAGCAGACCAATGAGCATCAGACACCTTACAATTTCTATATTCCGAAGCCTTGTGCAAGACAACAAGGTGATCCGCATGAAATGAGCCCTCAAATGGCCACTGAAATTCCATTTTGAACTTGAGACAAAACATTCTACTGTTTCAAATATTTACAGGTGAATGCCCCATACATTGAAAACATGAAGAAGTCATTAGTCCCTACTGCAGGTGTAAGTGTTGTTGTGGATAGCCCTGAGCCCATGGCTAAGTCTAGGAATTTGAAAGAGCAGTGAGACACAAAGGGAGATGGGACTGCAATTAGTACAGGCCAAGAGGAATGCAGCAAATAACCTCCCAGTAATTGGTATTTACCAGTGGTGACATCGTAAAGAGAAACCGCAGAGGTGGTACAGAAGGGGAGACAGGAGCAAGTATTTGATAGAGGTTGCTGAATATAAAGATTAATTAAGACACAAGATGGACAAGAGAAACCATCTCAGGTGTAGCTCAGCAATAAAATGTGGCACTTGACTCCCAAATGGCCACGTTCCATCAGCATTGCCTCTTTATTTGAAACAAGAACATAGATATAGACTGCAAGGCTTTGAGTGTTGAAGTAGGTAAAGTAATAAAGGGGGAGCAATCACGAAAATGTAGTTATGTTCAAAACAAATCCTTGCGAATCTTGGCCTCCCCGAACATGGAAGCCAAGTATGTAGGTATGTTTGTACCCTACATTGCCTGTATCATGGTCAGGGCACTAGCGAATAGTAGAAAAAAGTCTTGACAATGCCCAAAACACCTCCAGAAATACAACACAGAGTCCATTTATCAACCAAAATCATAATGACAAGTAACCCCAAGACAATATGGAAATCCCAAAATCACGGCAGGCCTGCAGGCAGTAAGTTAAAGACATCTGGAGTTGGCAAATGATATGTGTGGTAATGGCGTACCACGGAGCCATTCTGAATGAGTGGCAAATGCAAGCCACAACACGGATTAAGTAAAAATAACATGGTGGCGGAGGACACACACAAGGCAACCCTATCAGCTGCGACCATATAAATGGCAGCCCCAGGAATGCACAACAATCTTACAGTGATGTCCAGCTGAGAAAGCACTCTTAAAAGACGACAAGGGGCAAATGCGTCAGAACCTGCGTCTGATCCTGGTGGTGTGCAGTGACTCTGAAATTCACTCTATCTGAAGACAGCAGCATGTCCCAATAGTTTACAAAACAGAAATAGACTGTGACCTGGAGTTAGATGGATAAGCTATGAATGTTGTCCATTCCTCATAGACTGAAGAATTAGAAAACATCTGTTGGTCAATTAAAAGTGTATAAAGTCCATATGAGATAGAGCAAGTCTCTAGAGGCCAAAAGAAGCAAGTGCATTCAGCATAATTAAATAAATTAGCAGAAAATAGAAGGCTGAAATTGACAAATTCATGGGGCCTGGTTCCGACCCTGGTGTTAACCAAGGCGCTATTAGCGCCTTGGTTGACGCCAGTATTTTTCCAACTCCGCCATGGTGAATGGCGTAATTACCGCCCCATTCCAAGGTTGGCGGGGGCGGTAACTCCTCATTCACCATGGGCCCTTCCCCATTCCCATTTTTTGCCCATAGGGCTCAATGGGAATGGGGAAGGCGCTAATTACGGCACCGTAAATTACGGTGCCCTAATTAGCTCCTAGGTCCCTTTGCGGGTTGGTTTTTTAACGCCTGCAAAAAGCAGGTGTTAAGTACCAACCCGCAAAGGGAACTCGGAATACGGCGGTAAGGGTTTAACGGCACCAGTCTCGTTACCGGTGACCGTTAACCCTTACCGCCCTACTCGGAATGACCCCCACGGTCTGCTAACACGTGATTTCAGAGCAGAGTACAAACTTATTATTGAGCTATTTATTAAGCCTCAGACGAAGATAGTGGTGTGTTCACACACCCTTGAATGTTCGAGACCAGTGAGCATTCAACAAGGTCAACTACAAAAGGAAGATGTTGGCTTATGGCCTACAGATGGGAGGTGATGAACTAATTGGGAAAACGGGGAGTAGTCTGATGTGAATCAAACACCTACGTTTTGTTTTGCTTATGTGCTGCTAAAATAGTCTAAAGTCCAAGGTTGGAATAGTATGCCAACCAATCAGTGGGTTTGAGGGACAACCTAACATACAATGTTGCAGCGACCACTCCATTGACAGCTTGTCCATTATAATCAGTGCTGTACGTATGTAGAGGGAGTTCAAAGCATGCCCTACAAAAAAGGGGTTGCCAAAGATGCACTAATCTTTATATATTCTATTAGTATATATTTTCCCTTAACAAATCCCTCCCCTCGATAGGTTTTGTATTTTACCACATAGAATGACATCATAGATGAAGCATATTGGGGCATAAAGACCTCTATGTAATCAAGCTGCTTTGTGAGAGTACATGCATCATTCTGATGTTTGTCAGGTCTCCCTACTTTGAATAAAGTAGTGTTTAGCCTTATTATTTGAGTTTGTCTAGTTATTTGGTCTGTGATCTTTATTTGTAATTCCATCTAGCACAAGAGATGCTTCAAGGTTCTAGAGAACATTTGGTAGCACAGGATGGTTATGGTTTAACCGACCCAGGCCCAGATCCAGACTTCCAGACAATTGACTGCTACCGCCATTAGCTAGAAGGTTGTGGAGCTTCCTGCGGAGAGCGGAACACAAAAAACACGTGTTATAAGAAACGTTGGCAGGTGCCCTTTGACAGAATTCCTGTCCGGTCCCTGCAGGCGCTCTGTGGATGAAAAGCAAACTGGTCGATTGAGGTAGAGTCGATGCCAGGCGACTTCAGCTGAGCCACAGACGTAAGTAGAACATTGATAGTGGCAAAAATAGGGGTAGGGCTTCTTTTGTAAAAAATAAGTATAACAAGTAGCAGAATTTTTTGTGGGGGGGGATTATAAAGAGAAGAAGTAGTTACCTCAAATCCTGTACAGGGACAGAAGGGTATGCACTAAAAAAGTTAAGGATCCTGAGGCAAGGCCCCCAGATGAGTGCATATAAAACTCCAAAATGGAGTAAAACAGAGAAGGTATGTGCAGGTGCCTCTCTCTATAGCAGTCTCCCTGCCTCTCTCTGTCTTGAACCAGATCTCCCAAAGTTCCAGAAGTTTCTCAAGACCTTCCTTTTTGCCTCCTACTTCTCTCTCCCTCTCCCCTGCTAACAACCTCTTTCTGCTCTCTCGCTCTCTGCCCTCTACCTCTGCTCAGTTTCACTGACTGGCTGCATGGTGTACCTTTCAGACCCTCAAAGGTCATAAGCTCTCCTCACCAGTCTCCTGCACTTGCCCCTCGACCTTGCACTTGTCGCAGCACTACTGAACTTCATTTATGACCCATGAGTGTGGTATCTCTCTGCACTTAACCTAGGTTCTGACGGGACTGGACGTACTTGCTGCCAACCACCCCCTCCCCCGCACTTCGTTTTCTGTTCACCTTTATTATCTGAATGCGCCATGCCTAGTAAGCTGGTCAAGTGGCACAGCGAGTAGAGCGCTCGCTTTGACATCCATGCAGAGCTTGCTAAGGCATGTTCGAATCCCGGCGGGGCCAAACTCAGCCTTTCATCCTTCTAAGGTCGATAAATGAGCACCACACACCGTGGGTAACAATAAGCAGCGCTCAGATACCTGAGGGTTCGTAGCACTATATAAATGCCCAATTATTATTATTAACCTTTCTTCCCTATGTCTTCCCCTATGTGCATGGTTGCACTTTGAAACACTTGTGTATAAGCACATAATAAATAACAAATCAATCAGTCAATGTTCTAAAATAGTAAAGGAAGGCGTGCAAAGTAAAAGTGAAAAAGTGCACATGGGTGGGGTTATGTAAAATGTTACATTGTCTTTGTGTTTAAACCAATAGATAAAAAAACAATAGTAAAAAATAAAGGTGATTGGTAGATTTTTTGACCAAGAGATTGACATCAATCAGGAGGGTAAAAAACAAAGGAAATTAATATATAAATAAAGAACAGACTCTTAAAATACTAATAATAAAATAACGAGATAAGAAAGTGTAAACAAAGGAGCAAACAGAATATTATTGCATACATTTTTAAATAAAAAAGTAAGCAGTTACAATAGTTCCTTTTGGGATTATAAGCAGTGATTGATGGTGCCTACCCCATTCGATTATCATGGTATATTGGATAAATAAAGAACCGGTAAAACATCAAGTGAGTATTGGCAGTCTAGATTTACTTTCTACTATGGGGGACACTCCTCTTTTACATTTGGGTAGGACACTGGCAAGATATACAGCGAAGATAAGGAAATATTATTCTGAATGGTTTGAGGCACGAATAATAAGATACTCATGCCATGGCCTCAGGAAGGGTCTCTATTGTGGCATATGACAACTTATTTACATGCCACATATAAGACAATTAGTTACTAAAAGGCTGGCCATTTTAGAGTTATGGAAGATGTACCAGAGTGAGGAAGAAGATCCAACCGAGAAGGGGTGGATGCTTAATCAGCATAAAGTGGAGGATAAAACGCCTTCAGCTGCCCTCTCCCCTTCTGAAGACAAGCGCGTAGATACAGAGGAGAAAGGATTTTACCCTTTAAAGGAATTAAAAGAGATGGTGGGGCATATTAATTCAACATATACATCCCCCGCTTATGACAGCAAGGATAATACAGAAGAGAACAAAAGTAGAGAATGCAAAGATATATTAACACGCAATGGAAGTAAACAGCGTGATGAGAGAAAGGACAGACAAGATAGGAAAATGAAAATGGAGATAGAGGAAGAAACAAGGACGAAGAAATAAATAAAGGATAAAGGCAAGGGAATAGCATTAGTACAAAATGAATGGATGAGAAGACAAATATAACTTAAGTTAGATGACAAGGGCATAGATGGGGTGTGAGAAAGAGAGGAAAAAGAAGAGTGGGCAAAGAAAGAGAAGGAAGAGGAAAGAGCATACAAAGGAGAAAGGATACAAAATGCAAGCAAAGGGAAGAACAAAGAAGATATGAGGCAAGCAAAGGAAAGGAGAGCTTAGAAGAGAAGAGACGAGAAGAGATAGAAGCCTAAAGAATGAAAGTACTTTGGTTGCAAAGAAGGCAAGAGGAAGATAAATTGAGTGGGATGAGGAGAAGAGAAGAAGAAATGAACAGGAGTAAGGGATTAAAAGATGACAAGTTAGAATATTTATGTCATAGGAGCATAGTGCC
This sequence comes from Ambystoma mexicanum, assembly GCF_040938575.1. NCBI lineage: Eukaryota > Metazoa > Chordata > Amphibia > Caudata > Ambystomatidae > Ambystoma > Ambystoma mexicanum. The sequence continues at coordinate 857,324,482 of NC_090922.1, read as the reverse complement.
GATTGATGCACGAGAAAGATTGGAGGAAGTGAGGGTCACAGCGCCCTGTAGGGAGCTGCAAGGAATGCTGAGATCAACATGGGTTGATGGACAGGATACAGAAGACATAGAATAAAGGCTTGGGAATTTATACAGGGAAATGAGAGATAAAGATGGGTATAAACCCAAGAGAATGCAGAGGGATCCTTATTAAGGGGCACTAAATGTAGGTTAGATGACATCATAACAGATGAGTACGGAGCATTGACTTTGAACAGATTAGATCTTGATGATGAGAAGAAGGACAATAGTCACACAAGTTGGAGCATAATGATGTCAGATGAAGAAAGGGTGGAGAATGAGAAAGCACAAACAGAGGGCCCATGCAGGTTTTCAAAAGAATCAAGCATAGAAAAAGTGGTAAAATTGTCAGATTTAGAAGACCCCAATTGAAAAAACAGGTGGGAATGGAAGCAAAACCATGGCTAGAAATGCAATTGACAATTGTGCATCATTGCCAATTAATGCAGGAGGAAAATAAAAAGAAAGTTGAGAATAGAAAGCAGGAGTAAGCTCAGAAGTTAAGAAGAAATTGTCAAAAAAAGCCACATAAGCAGCGGTATTGACTAGTAATGAAGGAAGGGTGACACAGGAGACACAGTCAGGGCAGCAAAATAACGCTGAGTGGGTATCATTTTTGGCTAAGTGGAAGAGAGAATGGTCTAGTGTAGTAGGACGAGATGGATTTCAAAACACTCAGGGAAGGGGAGGATTTAATGACGGACAGACACCACAATGCTGGAATTGTGGAAGAATAGGACACATAGCTAGGACATGCGGAAGCTGGGGAGGCATGCAACAGAATTGGTAAGCTCCAAAAGGGCGGGTGGGTTATGCTACACAATATAATGCTAAACCGCAGGAATATTATGCCCAAGATCACACACAGGCTCAGAAATATGCGCCACAACCCCAACAAATGCAGTCAGTGCCGCAGCAAATGCAACTACCCATGCAAGAACAACAGGTACAACTACAGAAAGCACAGACACAACATGCTATGTTACCACAATGGAATATGACTAGAGGAGCTCAGCAAGAACCTGCACCCAAATTGGAGAGGCTAACTGTGGTAGGAGGAAATCCTTTCACAGGTACAGGGATGCATTTATACCCACAATAGGATAGCCCACAGGATGACCTGATGTTTTCAGTACTATCAGTAACACCAGACCACTAAGAGGAACCAAGGGTCAAGGTGACGATATGAGGCAAGATATTTTCATTTCTTGTAGACACTGAGCAACCTGTTCCTGTGTCCGTGAGGGAAAATACCCAATGTGAGGTACCTCCAGGAATGTTCAGGGATTCTCTGGGGCGATTAGTTGCGTTCCTCTTACAGACAAATTACCAATCTCTACAGAAGAACATGATATGTCGATGCCATTATTATATTCTAGGCAGACTCAAGTTAACATATTAGGGCGTGACTCAGTGATGAAACTTAACATGACAATATCTTTCACTGATGATGGGATAGTGTGTTCAACCCAGGTATGCATTATATGAATGTGGGAGAGTTTGGGGGCGCCTGGCCTGAGCTCATGGTGTGAAGATGCGTTGAGACTGAGCTCCCGTCTCGATCCTGTTTTTGATCCTCGGAAACCATGGCAAAGGCTGAATAATGAGCAGGTAAGCAAACATCTACAAAGAGAAAACGATCCTGCACACTGCGTGAGAAACCACGAAGAAAATCGAAGCCGGCAAACCATCAAACGGAGTTGCTAAAGCGGAGCCCCTGAGACATGCAAGATGGTGGGCAGCGCCACGTCCTTAGGCCAACAGTGAAGAAAGGCTGCGCATGAGAAGCAGAGTTTGGGAAAGAGCGCGAAGCGAAGGCAACCGCCACAGCAGACCCGCCCCGAAAACACAAACGACCCACCTCTCTGTCCCTGTAGCTGGCAGAGACGGCCTGAGAGACCCAGAGGAGCGCGGTCTGGGCAGTACATCACCCTGCAGCAGACAGAGAGAGAGTGCACCCGCCGGCTCGCCGCGGATACAACTAAGGGAAGCCAGAGCTGCTGCGAAGGCCGGCTACAGCGACGCATCAGGGCCGACGGCCCAGAGAGACGACAGCTCCCGAGGGCAGCGCAAACCCATGAGACCCGTGGCTGGACCTGAGACGAGCCAGACACAACGTGAGACCCCAGCGCCCAGGTTAAAGCATAGACACCTCGAGGGCTACCAGTCCGGGGAGTGCAGAGGGGCCGTGAGGGCAGGGTGACCATCGGTTGCCTCGCAGCAAAGACAGCCCTGGGAGAGACACGGAGGGGACTGGCAACTGCTGGAGATGGCGGGACGGAAGCAGCAAGTACCTTCGGCAGAGTCACACAATGAGGCCCCCGGGCAACATAACAGACATTATCATTCTGGAAGGGGCAAACTGCAGCCATAACACCAGTTGACAAAGAACAACGAACAACAAAACACATGCACTACTCCCCCGCACGCAGTACACTAAGCCGCGGATGAACAGAGTGAGTAGGAAGGCAGAGTGAGAGGCCTGTGCGACGCGGCAACACCTGGATGAGCAGCTGCCCAAAGCATGGAGAACATAGCACCCAAAGAGAGTGCAGTCGGGCACCACGCTGGGTTTGTTCACGGACGCCTGGGTAGATAACAGCACTAGCGGATACGGACAAGGGGCACAAGCTGAACCGCAGGCACTTCTCTTGGGCAGGCGAGCACAGGGGATGGGGCCATCGAAAAACAATCCTGCGCAACCACCCACAGGATAAGGCGGGATACCTATGCAGAGGAACGGATGGCGAGATAAGCCAGGTTGGGCCCAGATATCGATATTGGATGGGCGACCAAAACACAAACTAGCCCCACCAACTCAAACAGCAACTCAGTTACGCATGAACTAAACACAAATCAACAATCAGGAGTGGGGCACATTACCCCTAGGGACACTGTACCCCGGACGGTTTGGGAGAGTAACTGGTGACAAGCGCATGTTAAGTGCACAAAGAAGACAGAGGTCGACGCTGCCTGCCCCAACACAAGTAGCCGGATAGTGCAGCGGGCAGAAGAAGTGGACCACTATGGCTGGGCCCAACCGTGAGGAGGACCTCCAACAGCTCGCAACTGCCACAAGCTAGCAAGTAGTAAGCAGCAAAGGCTAAAGATCAAGAGACTACAAAAGGAAGCTAACAGAAGCAACCACACATGCAGAGACCCAGACTGCAGGGGGTGCAACCCCGGCTGGCAGACCACAGTTGTTCCAGTCCACGACACATGGACCTATCCCTTCCCAAGGGAAGAAACAAGGGCAATATTATGGAGTCCTTCGGCACAGCCAGACCAAAGGAACAGCGGCAAGAGACCAAAGGGACTGAACCAATCCAACAGGCTGCAGGCAAACACACCAAAGACAAACAAATACTGGAGGCCATATCTGGGTTGCGCTCCTTCATCGACACTAAAATAGAGGAGGTGAAATCAGACATGCAGCTAATGCGCCAAGACATACGCAACCTCACGGAACGAGTAACAACCACAGAGTCGGAGCAACGTGAAACAACCGCAACACTGAAAGACGTACAAAACAGGGTATTTGAACTGGAAAGACGCAACAAAATACTGGAAGAGAGGGTAGAAGATGCGGAAGGACAATCTAGGCACAACAAAGTTTGCCTATTCGGAATCCCTGAGGGAATGGCATGACCCAACCCCACGAACTTTGCATAAACCCTGCTACAACAAAAAATTGACGCTGGCCGACTCTCACAGGGGTTTGTGGTCAAAACAGCACGCATGGCCCTCCAGAAAAAAACACCACCCGGCTCACATCCCCGCCCGATAATAGCAAGGATCGTTAACTTCCAAGACAGGGAAGTTATACTACACTACTCAGGCGAGGGAGGTGAAATAAACAGAGACAATTCTAGGGTCACCATATACCCGGACTACACCCCGGCAGTCCAAAGAGCGTGAAATTCTTTCGTCCCAGTCAAAGCCAGGCTGCGGCAACTGAATCTAAAGTACATGCTCATGTACCCGTCCAGATTCAAAGTGATATATAAAGGGAGAGCAATCTTCTTAGAGACGCTAGCAACGGCAAACATGTGGCTCGAGCACAACAACATGGCAGGCGGAGAAGAAGCGGCCGCATGAGTCACACGCAGAAGTCAAATAAAGAAACGCCCAGCTGGAAGCAGATAGACACTTAAAGGGACAAAGGCTAAGCCAATGTTTTCATTAACGACAGGGGACCTGCTACACAGTCTGGCCTGGGCAGGATGGCATGGCCCTGCAAAAGGACTGGTTCCAGCCTGTTGCTGACACACTGCAGCCCACCCGAGATGGCCTGGAAAGGTCGAGATGCAGCGGGGGCACCTGAGCGTTGCCCACATGGCGCAACTGCTGGGTGCAGTAGGTTGAGTTTAATTTGTTGTTGTTTAAAATGTTTTACAGTCTTCACAATGATAGGTACATGGGAATAGTGGGCACCAGACCTGCAGAAATGGAAACTATGGTACAGGGATGGCGGCTGGTATTAAGGTGTTGACATGGAATGTTAGGGAGATGGGCTCCTACATGCGCAGGAATAGGATTAAATCCTAAGGCAGGGTTGCCCACTATCTCCAATGCTTTACATCTTGGGTCTACAGCCAACAGCTGTATACATGAGGAAACAATTCTTCGATGCTGGTATCATAGTAGGGGGAGAGTATCACATTGTCTCCTTATACGCAGATGATGTACTGCTGTACCTGAGAGACCCGCACCTTAATGCAGGGGCTCAGGAAGTCAACAAAGTTTGGGTCCAAATTGCCACTATCCGTAATGGGTAGGGTTGCAGTGGTTAAAATGATAGTGCTGCCGAGGTTTTTATACTTTATTCACAATGTACACTATTTCAACCCAGCCTCCTTCTTCCGACTACTTGAAAAACTACTGAGGGAATTAATATGGGGCATCACTAGACACAGACTATGCCTGAGCACACTAATGCTACCATACAAAGTGGGCGTAGTCCAACTTCCAGATTTTGAAAAATACGTTCTGGTTGCTCAGCTAAGCCACGTTGCCAAATGGCTTGTGGACGAGGCTACCTCGGAAACTAGACTGCTGAGACAGCTAGTGGCACTGGCAAACTTGAAGGAAGCGTTATGGGTCCTGCTGTGATGCATAGGGGAATCCCTGATGATCATAAAACTGCACAGGAAAGTTTGGGACAGGGCCCTGAAACTGGCAGGAGGTGCCCACCCCTACTCCCCAGAAATCCCAATTACAGCCGGGGTATATCTGGGAAAAGCAGATCTGGCTCTGATAAGGAAATGGGGGGGACACATATGAAGATAGGGTCTTCAGAGATTTTGAGTAAACGAGGGAGAAAGAAGGTCTACCTAAGGGCCAATTCCTGTGGTATGCGAGGGTCAGGAAAGTGGCTAAAGTGAAATGGAAAGAGTGGCCAGAAGAGACTGAACCAGACACATTGCTAACACTACTTTACAATTTGGGAGATAGATGGAAACCAGTGTCCAGGCTCTACGCTCAACTAGCAGACAGGCTCAACCCTAAAAGTGACACACTGAAGCAGAGGTGGGACAGGGACTTGGGGAACAGCATAAAAGAAAAGGAATGGGAGTCAATCCTGCTATACCCCTGGGAAGTGTCAAGAAATTCCCGATTTAGACTAATCCAACTACATGTCCTGTATAGGACATACATGACACCGGACAGATTAGCCAAATTCAGTAAGAGCACCAACCCACTGTGCGCTTGGTGCAGCCCAGAGGGGGCAGGAGTGTTACGTATGTTTTGGGGGTGCCCGAAGATACAGAATTTCTGCTCCAAGATAGAACAAACCTGTAGAAAGGCGGGGGTGGTGAGGTATGATTGGTCCCCGAAAGAGTGCCTCCTGGGGGCCTACCCAAGAATAAGCAAAGTAAGACATATTGTGAAACTCATGGACCTGGAGTGCGTGCTGGCCAAAAGAGCGATTGCAATGGCGTGGAGAACTGCGAGGGGCCCACAGTTTGCCAAGTGGCACAGGGAATTGGAGCATTGGACAGGGGCAGAAACCAGAGTTTGGAGTGATGGAGTGGCTAAAGCGGGAGGCGAGGCAAACCCCACTTATTAGGGCTGGAAGGCATTCATCTGGGACATGTTCCACCCATGGGATGATAAACCCCCGTGAGAGACCCCTGTTCACTGGAAAAGTGACTGATTGGCGCCAGTGTCTGAACCCCTGTAGCCAGGCAATCAGACCTGCCAGACCTGGCCACTATAACGCCCAAAGGGATCCTGGGTGCCTGGACTGTTTGGAAGGCGGGGCTGGAGAGCCTCTACACGATTAACCTGCAAGTGAAGACTGGTTGTTCGGTTTTCTTTCTTTCTTTCTTTTTAGCTGTTGCATAATTTAATGTTACTCTCAATTTCTTGAGAACCTGTTGATCAGTTCCGCTATGTGAACACTGAATTGGTAATATGCAACATAAATGCTAATAAAAACATTTTAAAATAAAATGAATGTGGGAGAGTTTAAATGAGCTTTTACAGGCCAGAAGGCATTACAAAGAGTTCCTTTACATCCAGAGGCACTCCTGTATGGAGTGACTGTTCAATTATCATGGTTATCCAGATTGAAAGGTAAAATATTGTAATATCGGATACATTTTTGTTTAGGCCAGAAATCCCTATGGATGATGAAGAAGGGCAGATTATTCCCTTAGAATTAGAAGCAGCAGTGGTCAGATATGAAAGGGCGATGCTCCATGGGACAGAAGACGAGGGAAGCAGATGGAAAACAGCGATAGCTCTCAGTGAAGGATACAGTCTGACAGATTTTAATGATGAAGAGCTGTTTGGAGATGACTACTCAGATGATAAACTAGTATTTTGTGTAAGTCTCACATATTGGATTAAAGTAAAGAATAAAGAAAAACCGCAGAGAATGGCGATGGTAAGCATGAAAGCGCCATTTTTCCAGGAAGATTTAGAGAAAGTGCTGATTATTCAATGGACCACAAGCCCATATGATGTGGGTCCATTAAAAGGAATAGGAGCAGTTAAAATTAAGTTTAAACAAGGAGCCCTTTTGCCACTGGCAAAGCAATACCCCATGTCTAGAGAAGCGGATGAAGGGATATTTTAGACTATTTCTGGTTTAATGAAGTAAGGCATATGAGTGCCTTCTGACTCACCATGTAACACAGCCATGTACCCTGTGGAACAATCAAAGGGGGGTTGTGGAGATTTTTCCAGGACTTTTGCCCCCTAAACAATATAGTCGAAGCAGAGTTTCCTTTAGTTCCACATCCTGTGACAATATTGTGCAATATCCCATCTAAGGCCAAATATTGATAGTTATAGATTTAAACAATGCATTTTTATCAATACCCTCAAGATTTGACTTTCATTTCCTATAGAATGATCCACCTGGACCATACTCGATTTCCCCAAGGGTACTGTGAGTCCCCTTTGATCTTTAACAGAGTCCTTCAAATGGACCTGGGTAATGTCCAACTTGAAAGTGCGATAATTCAATACGTGGATGACATTTTGGTGTGCAGTGAGACAGAAGAAAGTTGCTCAGTGTTTGATTAAAGTACATATATTCAACCACTTTTAAAAAGACTTAAAGAGAATCAGATAGACAAGAGCACATTAACATGGACAGATGAGATGACTGAAGGATTTGAAGAATTAAAAAAGGCCATTAAATCAGACACTGTGTTAGGGATTCCAGATTGTCATTGAGAATTTTACTTATTCTCCCATTCAAATGGAGAAGTTATGCCAGCAGTTCTCACACAAAAGACGACATTACTACATGGGCACAAGCCATTAGCTTATTACAGTGGGATTTTAGATCCAGTTTTGAAAGGGCACTACCCTTCTGAACAATCTTTAGCAGCTGCTGGATTCACAATAGACACAGCTTCCAGTATAACAATGGGGTGTTCAATAACGTTATTTGTAGAGCATGCATTATTTACAATTTTTGAGAAGCCCAAAAGTACATTGACCACACAAAGAGCCTCTGGCTATGAGGTGATTATTGCTAACCATGTGATTAAAATTGTTAGAACCCGGAAAAGTTTATAGCAGAACCAGTAGAAGAGGATGATTATGTACATGATTGCACAACGTATGCTGAAAATTATAATGAAATCCCCCAAGTTAGAGAAAATGCTCTTGGGAGGTGGGAAGTTGTCTTTATTGACTGGTCATCGAGAATTGATAAAAAAAAAACTGGGGAAAGGCACACAGGATCAGCAGTAGTAAAACTGAATAGAGTGGGTGAAATTGAGGTAATGAAAAGTCAAGATTATCCTTGAGTTACTCAGCATAAACTGTAGAATTAGTGGCACTCATCGAAGCACTGCAGAGCTTTGAGGATGAGGAAGTGACGTGTACTCGGAGTCTGTCTATGTGACATCAACTGTGTACACAAGTTTGTCATGCTGGGAAAGGAGGGTCTACCTTCGTGCAAATGGCACTCCTGTGCAACATGCAGCCCTATTAGATAGGTTTATTGAAACATTAAGTCTTCCATTGCCCCTAGCAGTCATAAAATGCTCTGCGCATTAGTAAATAGCAGATGAAGTTTCCTGCAGAAGTGAAGCCACAGATATGTTAGCAAAGGAGGGCTTTAATTTGCTGTGTATTGTCCAGTTAATTGAAATACAAGGACGAGCTTCGCAAGAAGAGAAGCATATATGGAAAAAGAGGGGGTGTTCTTAATCCCATACTGAGGTAATTTGGAGACAGGATAGCACTGGAAAGCTAGTTATGCCTCTAGCATTATTAAGAGTAGCGCTGGAACAGCTTCCCTACCCAGCACACATGACTCAAGAGAGTCTTGCTGTTACAATTGCAGAAGAGTGGTTTTCCCGGAATCCGTTAGAGCATGTGGCACAGTTCATTGTAAATTGCATTGTGTGTCAGAAATTGACTACAGGACATACTTTACGAACAGTGAGAGGAGCTATTCCTAGACCAAATGGCCCCTTTCAGGATTTGCATATAGATCATGTGGATATGCTGTGCACATACAACAGCTACAGATATATGTTGGTTGTGGTATGTCCATTTTCTAGGTGGATTGAGGCAGGTCCATGAATGTACACTGATGCCACGTGTGCTGCCAAGCTCCTTGTGTGCACAAGGTGTTCCCAAGATGGGGTGTGTGTGAGGTCCTGCGGTCTAACAATGGACCATATTTTGTGAATGAACTCTTTTAACAAGTAGTTCTTTTATTAGGGATTAGACATATGTTTTCTTCTGCTTATCACCCACAGGCCAACGGTGTCTGTGAGAGATTAAACAGATTAGAGAGAATAGCCAAATCTAAAATAACTCTGAAGAAGGGATGGTCATATTACCTACCCCTAGCCATGTATGCATTAAGAAATCAGCCCAGCTCAGATCACCATCTAACTCCTTATGATTTTGTGATTGGACGCTGTATGAGAACCCCACTTGCTCCTCCAACTAGAGTAAGAGCTGATGCCCACAGTGTAGCAAAGACAATAGGTGACGAGATGCATGATTACCTAACAACAATGACTGCAAGTATTTATTTCATGTCTCAACAGATAAAAACCAGAAGGGAGGGGTCAAAAAGAAGAGACAAAGACAATCAACATATTAAAACAGAGGAGTTGATGAAACCTCTTATTCTGTATACAGGAGACCAGGTGTTAGTATGCAAGATTGTGCGCACCTGGAACACAAACAGGTTTTGAAGGGCCACATAAGGTGGAGGAAGTTAGTCCCACCACAGTCAAACTGAAAGGGTAGACGTGCCTGGCAGTACCTGCATGAGATTGAACTGTATAATGGTAATATTTATTCAATTATTACTTTATTCTTAGAATTAATCCAAGGTAGTCGGTTTTTTGAGTTGTGCCTTCAAGGTTCCACAAATTTTATTTTATGTTATTTACTGTGTTGTTTTCCAAATAAACATTCACTTTTTATTTGCGTTTCTTGGATTTGACAACTGGTTAAAAAATATTTTCTTTAAAAGAAAAATTAAAAAGGTGTCATGATGCCTACCTCTAAGGAGCCAGGCCGGGCCCAGCAACCCCAGAGGCAGACATCATTTTCCCCAGGGAAGTCTCAGCGGGCCCAAGTCGGGGTCCTTTGGACTCAGTCCTGGCGCCTTAGGCGCCAGGCTCATAGCGGACCCCAGTCCTGGCGCCTTAGGCGCCAGGCTCATAGAAGAGGATATGTGTTTAAGTGCTTGGGTGCACACTTACCTGATGCAGACCTTGCTGCTTCATCCAGGCCCTCTTGAGGCCTGAATGGGACTACTTAACCTGTAGGACTACTTCACCACCCGGGTGTGGTCGGGGAAGGATACATACCTGATTGGTGGAAGGATACATACCAGGAACTTCTTCCAAGGCTATTTAAACCCCACCCGAACAGCCACACATGCTTCGCGTTGTTCTGCACTTAGCAGCTGGACGCTCACCGTGTCAGCTCCTGCATCCTGACTTCAGCCACGCCTGCCAGCACCCTGGAACACCTGCAAGGGGAAAAAGGAAGAGAATAGGAGAAGAAAAGCCCTTACCTGCTAAATCTGCATCCCGGAGTCATTTCTCCAACGGCCCTGAAAAGGAAGACATCATTTTAAAGGCATTTCGTTTCGATCGCTGCAGCGCTGGATTTTACTCACCTTTGCAAGGCGCTTCCATCTTCAGCAGCGATCTTCCGGATTCAGCTACGCCCCGGCGCCTAGAGGAAAAAAGACAAGAACAAAGGTGAGAGGGAGAAAAGGAATAAGGAAAGCTCAGTTTCCTTTTAAGTCTTACCTGTTGGATTATTCCCACTGCATTTCGGGTCCTGCCGCTTCCTGGCATCTCCGGACCCCGGCCCCTATGGGGAAAAAAGACAAAGACATTGAATGAGCGAATGCAAAGACATTACCTGAGCGCTCATCCAGAACTGTTTCACTTCGGGTCGGCGCCATATCTCCGGCACTCCGAACCCCGGCCCCTAAGGGGAAAAAGACATAAGCATTAGCGCTTGCTGCAAGTAGACAACGAACATTATTATTAAGCTTGAACTTTTGAACAGAACTTTTACAGCGCCTTACCTGAACAGTCAAGCTTACCTGAACTCCCATCAATGCTCAATCCAGTGAAGTAACTGGGTTTCAACGTGCCCCTGCATCAGAAGCAGGATGGAGAGCTCATCCTTCCAAACCCTAAGGTGAGGCTTCACGGGGAATCGTGGAGGAGGTATCGTGGAGGGTTGGAAGGGAGTGGGAGGCTTGAGCATTGTTCCACAGTTGGTAATACTCCCTTTTCACGCACAGGAGGGTATCCAACGAGCCAGGGAAGCCAGAATAGAGGGGCCCTTCCTGTCCATCTTCAGAGTTCTGCGCCTTCGACGCCGCGCCTCCGTGGGAACCAGGTGAGCGTTACAGAACGCGAAGCCTTACCACAATTTCCCACCTGGGCGCTATGGAGACTTCCGAGACAGATCAGCTGGCCCATCTTTTAGGGGAATTATGGGCAGAAGTGCACTAAGCCCGCCAGGAGACTAATGCTCTCAGAAGGGAACTAATCCTATCCAAGGAAAGAACTGATGATCTGGCCAAAAGGTTATTGCAGGGCCAGGCAGAGCACACTCCTTTACTTGTTTCCGGAGATATTTCTACAACAATGGGTTCGAATAACCCGGTACAAATCAATCTACCTGGACACATGCCTTTGGCCCCGCCGGAACGTTTTGCGGGGGATCCCAAGAAATATGCCGTTTTTATGAACCAGTGCCGTTTACACTTTTTATGCAGGCCCGGGGCCTTCCCCAACGACCAGACCAAAGTAGCCTTTGTACTATCTTACCTCAGTGGCTGTGCTGCCAATTGGTCTATTCCATTGGTAAATCAGGATGATCCCATTCTCCGGGATTTCCAGGGCTTCCAGGCCAGCATGTAAAGATTGTTCGCTCGACACTCGCAGGGACAGGCCCTTGACAACGAACTGCTATCCTTACGACAAGGTAATCAGGATCTTTTGTCCTATATCGCCACCTTTAATAGACTAGTTGTGGAAACCGGATGGGCTGAAAATAAAAGGATCACATTGTTTCATCGAGGCCTGCGCGGAGAGCTTAAAGATGTTATAGCTCAGATAGTAGATCCACCCCAGGCCTGCGCAGACTACATAGACTTAGTGGTTCAACTTGATCACAGACTTCAAAATAGAAAAGCAGATCGGCTCAAGTATGAAACCAGAGTACCTATCAAGACCCACGTTAACTCCAAGAGTACTGACGTTTCCGAACCTATGCAAATTGGCAGTGTTAAAGGACCATTAACGCAGAAGGAACGAGAGAGAAGGCGACAAATGCAACTTTGTCTGTATTGCGGAACTTCCGGTCACTTTCTTCAAAGTTGTCCAGTTAAACCACCCAAGAAGGTGGTTGGAGCCACTGATAACGAGTTATTGACACCTGGTTCGGGAAACGACCTAGCCCGACAAGCATAGGGGTCCGCTTGCCGAGCTTGAAAACAAACTCTTTGACCTCGCATTTTGTCATGCCAATGGTGCTTGTGAACCCAAAACAGCCTCAGCAGTTGCATGCTATAAAAGCATACATAGACAGTGGAGCTATTGGAAATTACATAGACTGTGAATTGGCTTCCAGGATTAAGCTTCCTCTCCGCCCGAAAGTAGCCCAAGATGTAATTACTACAGTTGATGGAACCGAAATAGCCTCAGGGCCTGTAACGCATTCCACAGTTGAAATCACTCTGGTGGGTCAGGACGGACATCGGGAAGCAATCGTGTTTGATGTGATCAAGGCCCCACAATTTCAAGTACTTCTTGGAATCCCTTGGTTAGAAACACATAATCCGAGAATAGACTGGCGAGCAAAGAAGATAACTTTTCCTGATTGTGAACCAACCTGTTACCCAAGGAATCCAGCTATGGGTCTAGCCTCTGTAACTTCTACCCCTGTACAGCTACCATCTGAATACCAAGAATTCCAAGACGTTTTTCAGAAAGAGCAGGCTAACACCTTACCTCCCCATCGATCTTACGATTGCCAAATCGACTTGGTACCCAATGCACAACTACCTTGTAGTAGGATTTATGCTCTTACTGAACCTGAGAACCTGCATTTGCGCCAGTATTTGGATCAATACCTGGCCAATGGTTTCATTCGCCCATCAAAGTCACCAGTCTTTTCCGCTTTGTTCTTTGTACCTAAAAAGGAAGGAGACCTTAGGGCCTGTATTGACTACCGCGCCCTAAATCAGATAACGATTAAGAATCATTACCCTTTGCCCCTGATACCTGAGCTTATCGACCAAGTAAAAGATGCTCGTGTGTACACCAAGCTAGATCTCCGAGGAGCTTACCACCTGGTACGTATAAAAGAGGGCGACGAGTGGAAGACTGCATTCCGCACCAAATTTGGGCTCTTCGAATATCAAGTAATGCCCTTCGGTTTGTGCAACGCACCTGCCGCCTTTCAGTACTTCATGAATGATGTTCTTCGGGAACTTATCGATGTTTGTGTCATCGTTTATATTGACGACATCCTGGTGTATTCCTCCTCAGAATCTGATCACAGAAACCATGTTAGGGCAGTTCTTGAGAAATTGCGCCAGCACAAATTATTTGCCAAGCTCGAAAAATGCGTTTTTCATACCACAGAAGTGGAGTTTCTCGGATTCATCCTGACACCTCAAGGAATCCGAATGGACTCGCGGAAAGTGGACGCCATTCTCAAATGGCCATCTCCTAGCTCTGTGAAGGGAGTGCAAAGCATGCTTGGCTTTTGCCAATTTCTATCGAAGGTTCATCCCGGAATTTTCTCGAACTGTTCAACCCATCCCAGCTCTCCTAAAGAAAAACAAACGCTTTGAATGGACTCTTGAGGCTGAACAAGCCTTTCAGGACCTGAAAACCAAATTCACCTCTGCACCTGTATTGAAGCACCCGCGCCCAGATCTCCCTTACATCGTGGAAACCGATGCATCCAGTTCGGCCATGGGAGCTGTCCTGTCGCAAAGAGACCCAGAAACTAACCAACTACACCCTGTAGCCTTTTGGTCCAGAAAATTCTCTCCACCTGAACTCAATTACGCAATTACCGACAAAGAACTACTTGCTATTAAATCAGCTTTCAAGGCTTGGCGTCACTATCTTCTCGGTGCAAGACACACCATCACCGTAATTACGGACCACAGAAATTTGCAGTATTTAAAGACGGCCAAAGCTCAATCTTCGCGACAACTCCGATGGGCTTTATTCTTTGCGGAATTTGATTTTGTAATTACCTATCGCCCTGGCTGCAAGAATGGTAAGGCAGATGCCTTATCCCGGATAGGCATGGAAGAACCCAATTCGAGTTTAGAACCTGTGCCAATCATACCGGAACAAAGAATTCTGGGCTTGACTTCATTGCAAACCATTGAGGACATCCAAGCTCAAGTAAAACAGCTTTTTGACTCTTCTGCCTTACTGGAATGGAGTCAAAAGGGTCCTCGCTACACTGTTAAGGATGATTTACCCTACTTCCAAGAGCGGTTATTTCTGCCAAGTAAAGAATTGCAGGAACTTGTCATTACCCGTCATCATGAATCATTAATGGAAGGACACCCCGGTATCGCGAAAACAGAAGAAAAGATCAAACGCCACTTCTGGTGGCCTTCTTGGAGAAAAGACATAAAGTCATTTGTGTTGTCTTGCGGAATCTGTGCCCAAAATAAGAGTCAAAAGAAAAGGCCAGCCGGCCTACTTCAACCTTTGGACATTCCACCAGCACTTTGGCACACCTTGTCAATGGACTTTATAACTGACCTGCCTCCTTGTGGTGGTTACAACACGATTCTCGTAATAGTGGATCTATTCTCCAAAATGGCCCATTTTATCCTTATGGAAAATATAGTGCGGTTACATGGTTTCCCTTCCATATTAGTCTCAGACCGCGGAAGTCAATTTATCTCCCACTTTTGGAAGAAATGTTGCCAACTAGCACAAATAGACGTGCGGTTATCCACCAGCCACCACCCCCAGACCGACGGACAAACCGAGAGAACCAATCAGACTCTCGAGCAATATCTGCGTTGCATGTTACACCAATCCGAGTTGAATTGGAAGGACATCCTTTGGATTGCAGAATATGCATACAACAATTCAGTGCATTCTGGAACCGGACAGAATCCTTTTTATACCCTGTATGGTCACCATCCTCGGACCTCTGACCTAGATCCACCTCTGACCCCGGAGATGCCTGCAGTAAATCACCTACATTCCACAATAACCCAAGCCTTCAAAGAAGCTACAACCCACTTACAGCAAGCCAAGAAAAAGTATAAAGAAAACGCTGATTTGCACCGAAGTAAAACTCGTCCTTACCAAGTAGGAGATCAGGTATGGCTAGCAACTAAACATCTACCCCTCAAGGGTCAGCAAACTTTTAATCCCAGATTCATTGGGCCTTACCCCATCAAAGCTATTATCAACCCAGTGGCCTTTAAACTCGATTTACCATCCAACATGCGGATTCATCCCGTTTTTCACGCATCTCTTCTAAAACCAGTACAACCTGGAACCAGACTGTCTGAGCCCCCAGGCCCTGTCCAAATTGATGGAGAATTAGAATTCGAAGTGAAAGACATTTTAGATTCCAAGATAGTTAAGTCGAAACTCTTCTATCTTGTTGATTGGAAAGGATATGGACCTCAGGAAAGATCTTGGGAACCCAGTAACTATGTTCACGCACCACGATTAATTCAAAGATTCCATCGAAGATTCCCGCACAAACCAAAACCCCCGGAGGAAAAGACCTTGGGAGGGGCCTTGAGGGGGGGTACTGTTATGATGCCTACCTCTAAGGAGCCAGGCCGGGCCCAGCAACCCCAGAGGCAGACATCATTTTCCCCAGGGAAGTCTCAGCGGGCCCAAGTCGGGGCCCTTTGGACTCAGTCCTGGCGCCTTAGGCGCCAGGCTCATAGCGGACCCCAGTCCTGGCGCCTTAGGCGCCAGGCTCATAGAAGAGGATATGTGTTTAAGTGCTTGGGTGCACACTTACCTGATGCAGACCTTGCTGCTTCATCCAGGCCCTCTTGAGGCCTGAATGGGACTACTTAACCTGTAGGACTACTTCACCACCCGGGTGTGGTCGGGGAAGGATACATACCTGATTGGTGGAAGGATACATACCAGGAACTTCTTCCAAGGCTATTTAAACCCCACCCGAACAGCCACACATGCTTTGCGTTGTTCTGCACCTAGCAGCTGGACGCTCACCGTGTCAGCTCCTGCATCCTGACTTCAGCCACGCCTGCCAGCACCCTGGAACACCTGCAAGGGGAGAAAGGAAGAGAATAGGAGAAGAAAAGCCCTTACCTGCTAAATCTGCATCCCGGAGTCATTTCTCCAACGGCCCTGAAAAGGAAGACATCATTTTAAAGGCATTTCGTTTCGATCGCTGCAGCGCTGGATTTTATTCACCTTTGCAAGGCGCTTCCATCTTCAGCAGCGATCTTCCGGATTCAGCTACGCCCCGGCGCCTAGAGGAAAAAAGACAAGAACAAAGGTGAGAGGGAGAAAAGGAATAAGGAAAGCTCAGTTTCCTTTTAAGTCTTACCTGTTGGATTATTCCCACTGCATTTCGGGTCCTGCCGCTTCCTGGCATCTCCGGACCCCGGCCCCTATGGGGAAAAAAGACAAAGACATTGAATGAGCGAATGCAAAGACATTACCTGAGCGCTCATCCAGAACTGTTTCACTTCGGGTCGGCGCCATATCTCCGGCACTCCGAACCCCGGCCCCTAAGGGGAAAAAGACATAAGCATTAGCGCTTGCTGCAAGTAGACAACGAACATTATTATTAAGCTTGAACTTTTGAACAGAACTTTTACAGCGCCTTACCTGAACAGTCAAGCTTACCTGAACTCCCATCAATCCTCAATCCAGTGAAGTAACTGGGTTTCAACGCGCCCCTGCATCAGAAGCAGGATGGAGAGCTCATCCTTCCAAACCCTAAGGTGAGGCTTCACGGGGAATCGTGGAGGAGGTATCGTGGAGGGTTGGAAGGGAGTGGGAGGCTTGAGCATTGTTCCACAGTTGGTAATACTCCCTTTTCACGCACAGGAGGGTATCCAACGAGCCAGGGAAGCCAGAATAGAGGGGCCCTTCCTGTCCATCTTCAGAGTTCTGCGCCTTCGACGCCGCGCCTCCGTGGGAACCAGGTGAGCGTTACAAAAGGAGAAGAGACTAAAATCTCGGACCTAAACCAAAACGATGGTGGTCATTAATACTGACTCCTGTTATTGGATGGATTCGGAGGTCTGTTTCTTTCGTATATGAGCTCCGTTCGTCAGTAGGTTTTTTTTGGGGAAAGAGAAAGAGAAAGGTGATCCCTTCTTGATGTTGGGATCTACAAGCAATCTGATGTAGGGATCTTATCTGATCCAAGTGCATCTACTCAGGTTGCAAAAGAAGCCGACCGGTTTCAGTGGTATGAGAACAGATGTCACCACTTTCTTCGGGCTATGGACACGCACTGGTTAGTATTGTGCGGTCTGATCAATTCTTGCTGGGAGACCTGAATCTCTAAAATCCAGGAGTGGAAGGTCCCCCCTATAGAGTTATAGAAAAACTCCCATCTATCAGGTCCTGAATTCGGATAACATTCGTTTTCTGTTTCTCGAATCCAAAGGGTTCACTTGCCCACCTCTCAATCATCGGCCTTGCCTTGTGGAACGGGCCTGGTGCGCCTTCCCCGTCAGAATAATTAGCACCAG
Organism: Ambystoma mexicanum; assembly: GCF_040938575.1. Classification (NCBI taxonomy): domain Eukaryota; kingdom Metazoa; phylum Chordata; class Amphibia; order Caudata; family Ambystomatidae; genus Ambystoma; species Ambystoma mexicanum. Next base: position 857,306,709 of record NC_090922.1, on the reverse strand, counting down.
AACAGATGATTCAGTTCTCCCAGCAAGAATTGATCAGACCGCACAATACTAACCAGTGCGTGTTAATAGCCCTGAAGAAAGTGGTGACATCTGTTCTCATACCACTGAAACCGGTCGGCTTCTTTTGCGACCTGAGTAGATGCACTTGGATCAGATAAGATCCCTACATCAGATTGCTTGTAGATCCCAACATCAAGAAGGGATCATCTTTCTCTTTCTCTTTCCCCAAAAAAAACCTACTGACGAACGGAGCTCATATACGAAAGAAACAGACCTCCGAATCCATCCAATAACAGGAGTCAGTATTAATGACCACCATCGTTTTGGTTTAGGTCCGAGATTTTAGTCTCTTCTCCTTTTTAATTTTTCTTTTAAAGAAAATATTTTTTAACCAGTTGTCAAATCCAAGAAACGCAAATAAAAAGTGAATGTTTATTTGGAAAACAACACAGTAAATAACATAAAATAAAATTTGTGGAACCTTGAAGGCACAACTCAAAAAACCGACTAGCTTGGATTAATTCTAAGAATAAAGTAATAATTGAATAAATATGACTCGGATTTAAGTGTGATACAATATTAGGAAAGATTCAAGGTCCCGACTCCCAACCTGGGTTCTAGTTATGTGGATACCTCTGTACAAAGGTAAACCATTGACCCCTACCGCAGCTGCCCAAAGTGAAAGAAGAGAAGAGGTTTTGTGTGTGCTGACCCATTCAAGTAAAAGCAAAAGAAGAAGTTTCAAACGTACAGACATGTCCAATGGCTAGAAATGAGAATAAGGAAGATGAAGTGGACACAAGCGCCATCGACTAAAGACCAGCGTTTCCCAAAAATCAACTAAAGACCATTGTTTCTCAAAAATATGGTAAAGAGAAGATAGACTTGCAGTTACCATCGACCTTTTTTTATATAGGATTAAAGGAAATATTAGAGAAGAAGATGGAGTTTGAAGAGGAGAAAAAAGAAGTATATTGTCTGTCATGCATGCTACCTTTCATAGAAATAATACACGCACTCTTGTATGCTGTTTTTCCCTACATTGTACAGTCTTGTCCAGCCCTGATACGAAGAGGAGTAAACATAATCACGTTTCTCGAAGATCCCAAAAATAATTGTATCATTTGGAGAGTGATAATTGCAATTATATTATAGTTTCTGATATAAAAGTGATTTAAAAGGAGATAACACCTTTGCATATTAAAGTAAAACCCAAAATGGAGAGGCTTCAACATTTCAGAGATTCACTACAATTCAGAAAGTCGATAGGTTTTTATTGAGTATTGATCATAATATAATTTTGTACTATGGTTTGCATTTTCTTCCTTATCATTATAGTATTTAGACATGCTACACGAGACAATACAGGGATGAATGATGTTAATGAAACATTTATTATTGTTCCCAACAAAGTTACAGACAGCTTTTTCCATAATGTGTCTAGACACCTGTTTAGATATAAAAGAGTGGCAGAACAAGAAGACATAAATGTTTATCTTGATCATTTGAATCATTTAAAAAATAATCTAAACTACCAGTGCATCAAAAAAGTGGGCGAAAAAGAACACCAGACAAAAGCTGTTATGTTTGTTCCCCAATACCGTATGCCATGAATGCAGAAAGACATTTTTTTTTGCAAGAAAAATGTCTACACATGATGCAAAATGCCTCAGTCATTGTCATGATGCCTGCCCCCGGGAAGCCAGACCAGGCCCAGCAGCCCCGGAAGCAGGCATCATGCCACTTGGAGCATGCCCAAAAGCCCCAGTTAGGGGCTGTTTGGGTGCAGTCCTGGCGCCTATGGCGCCAGGCTCATAAGGATAAAGTCAGTCCTGGCGCCATGGGTGCCAGGCTCATTAGTGATAACTTACCTGAAGCAGACCATGCTGCATACTCACCTGATGCAGACCATGCTGCATGAAGACCCAAGCCAAATGAAGCTTAGGAGGGACTATTTTACTGAAGGGACTATTTTGTTACTTGGGTGGGGCTGTGGAAGAATACTTACCTGGGACTTCTTCCAAGGCTATTTAAGCCACGCCCGGACAGCCACACGTGCTTCGCGTTATTCTGCTTGCTGCAGCGTAACGCTCACCGTGTCTTCAGCAGCTCCAGTCTTCAGCCACGCCCGCATCTGTCCTGGAACACCTGAAACACGGAGAAGAAGGAGAAGAAGAGATTAGAACTTAAAGCCTTACCTGAATCCCGGTCCATCTCATCTTCAACCTGAAAGAAAGAAGTCATCACACGCACGTCGACACGCTCCTCGCAGCACCGCGCTGAACTTACCATCCGGGGGCTGCATTTCTTCACTCCATCGCGAGCCCGGCATTTCCAAGCCGCTCTTCGACACCTGAGGAGACAAGAACAAATAGGTGAGCAAGAACAATACAAGCTACCCCCAAGACTTACCTGATTTACCACGGGGGGTACTCACCTCATTTCAGGTCGGCGCAGTCAACTCTGCTTCATCGCCGTACTCCAGCCCCTAAGGGGAGAAAACAAAGACAATACAACCTACCCCCAAAGACTTACCTGATTTACCACGGGGGGTACTCACCTCATCTCGGGTCGGCGCAGTCAACTCTGCCTCATCGCCGTACCCCGGCCCCTAAGGGGAAAACCACAATAGACTTACCTGAATCTTACCAATTGCCATTTGGAAATCTTCGAGTGGTTAATCGGCAACCTGCAAGGAATCGGACCGAGTGAACATCAGTCATTTGAACTCTTATGAACAATTGGACTTTAGAGTCAATACTGGAACTCACCAATTCCTCTACGCCAGTGAAGTAACTGGTCATCAACGCGCCCCTGCATTCGACGCAGGATGGAGAGCTCATCCTTCCAAACCATGAGGTGAGACTAAGGAGGGGACATCGAGAGTGATCTGTGGGAAGACAACGGGAGTGGGGAAGGTGGGTTGACACTCAATTCCACGGGTGGTTAATTCCCTTTCTCCTTTGCAAAAGAATATTCCTGCGAGCCAGACAAACTAGGCTGAGCGGGCCAGTCCAGTCAGTCATCTCGGCGCTACGCGTCACGCTGGTGGAAACAACAGCGGCCCAGTTCCGATCGACGCCCCCGTGGGAACCAGGTGAGAGTAGCAGAACGCGAAGCCTACCCACAAATACCCACCTGGGCGTCATGGAGACCTTGGAAACTCATCAGTTGGCCCAATTATTAGGGGAATTAAGGGCCGAAGTGCATTCCGCCCGCCAAGAAACTAATGCCCTCAGGAAGGAACTGATAGTGTCAAAAGAACGAACTGATGAGTTGGCCAGACAACTATTAAAAAGCCAGGCTCGACAAACACCTCTACCAGGACTTGGGGCAAGTCCAGCTCCTGTACCATCGAGTAACCCGGTGCAGATAAATTTACCTGGAGCCGTTCCTTTGGCTCCGCCTGAACGCTTTGCCGGAGACCCAAAAAGGTTTGCAACATTCATGAATCAATGCCGCTTGCACTTTTTATGTAGACCTGGAGCTTTCCCAAATGTCATATCTCAGCGGCAGTGCGGCGGATTGGTCGATTCCACTAGTTAACCAGGATGACCCGATTCTTTGAGATTTCCAGGGTTTTCGAACAAGCATGGAAAGACTATTCGCCCGACACTCCCGAGGACAGGCTTTGGACAACAAACTTTTATCCCTACGGCAAGGTTACCAGGATCTTTTATCTTACATTGCAACCTTCAATAGATTAGTAGTGGAAACCGAATGGCCTGAAGCCAAGCGAATTACATTATTCCATCGAGGACTTCGGGGAGAACTCAAAGATGTTTTGGCCCAAATCGTGAACCCGCCTCAAGACTGTGCTGAATATATAGATTTAGTGGTCCAGTTAGATCACAGACTTCAAACCAGGAAGGCTGACCGAACCAAGTTTGAGGATAGGGTGTTGGTTAAAACCCACGTAAGCTCCAAGGGAGTAGATGCCTCAGAACCTATGTAAATCGGGGGGGTTAAAGGACCCTTAACCCAGAAGGAAAGAGATAGAAGACGGCAACTGCAATTATGTTTATATTGCGGAACTACTGGTCATTTTCTTCGGAACTGCCCTGTAAAACCACCCAAGAAAGTTATAGGAGCAGCAGACGAAAACCATGTGAAACCTGACTCGGGAAACGACCACGCCCGGCAAGCGTAGAGGTCCGCTTGCCGAGCTTAAAGAAGGACACTCTGACCTCGCATTTCACCATACCCATGGTCCTTGTAGATCCAGAGCAGACATCACGCATGCATGCGGTAAAGGCGTACGTAGACAGTGGAGCCATAGGAAATTACTTGGACTGTGAATTGGCTACCAGGACGAATCTATCTCTCACCCGCAAGACCACGGCCGATGTTGTCACCACTGTAGACGGAACGGAAATTGCCTCCAGGCCCGTAACTCATTCCACTGCAGAGATGACATTGCTGAGTCAAGATGGGCACCGAGAGGCTATGGTGTTTAACTTAATCAAGGCCCCACAGTTCCAACTGATACTGGGGATACCTTGGTTGGAAAAACATAACCCCTGTATTGATTGGCGAGAGAAGAGACTAACCTTCCCAGAATGTGCTCACACCTGCTACCCAAGGAAAACTCAAAACTCAGTCCTGGCCCCAGTAATTCCAGTAGCCATACAATTACCTGTTGAATACCAAGACTTTCAGGATGTCTTCCAAAAGGAACAGGCAAACACCTTACCACCTCACAGATCGTATGATTGTCAAATAGATCTCGTACCTGGAGCACAACCACCTTGCAGCAGAATCTATGCCCTTACGGAACCCGAAAATCTCCATTTGCGCCAGTACCTTGACCAGTACCTTGCTAATGGCTTCATTCGCCCGTCCAAGTCCCCTGCATCTTCAGCTTTGTTCTTCGTACCAAAAAAGGAAGGCGACCTTAGAACATGTATAGACTACCGCGCACTGAATCAGATAACCATCAAGAATCGATACCCACTGCCTTTGGTCCCAGAACTACTAGACCAGGTGAAGGACGCTTGTATATACACATAACTAGACCTTCGGGGGGCATATCATCTGGTACGTGTCAAAGAGGGTGACGAATGGAAGACTGCTTTTCGCACCAAGTACGGACTATTTGAGTACCAGGTGATGCCCTTCGGACTATGCAATGCACCAGCAGCCTTCCAGTTCTTCATGAACGATGTCCTCCGAGAGCTTATCGATGTTTGTGTGGTCGTTTACATCAACGACATCTTAGTATACTCCTTATCGGAATCTGAGCATGTAAAACACGTCCGAGCAGTCCTAGAGAAGTTACGCCAGCATAAATTATATGCTAAACTGGAAAAGTGCATCTTCCACACTACGGAAGTAGAATTCCTTGGATTTATTCTGACCCCGAGAGGAATCCGGATGGATACACGTAAAGTGGATGCAATTCTTAATTGGCCTTCGCCAAGTTCAATCAAAGGAGTTCAAAGCATGCTTGGCTTTGCCAATTTCTACCGCAGGTTTATCCCGGACTTCTCGCACATTGTACATCCCATTACAACGCTATTGCGAAAAAACAAACGCTTTGTGTGGACAGAGGAAGCCGAGAACGCCTTCCAAGAGTTAAAAGCTAAATTCACATCTGCTCCCATATTAAGACACCCGCGCCCCGAGCTTCCCTACATAGTGGAAACAGATGCATCCAGCTCAGCCATGGGAGCAGTCCTCTCCCAAAAGGATCCCGAAACTAACCAGCTTCACGCAGTGGCGTTTTGGTCAAGAAAATGTTCGGCCCCCGAATTAAACTATGCCATAACCGACAAGGAGCTGTTGGCCATCAAGTCCGCCTTCAAGGCTTGGCGGCACTATCTACTGGGTGCCAGACATACCATCACGGTCATCACCGATCACCGCAACTTACAATACCTAAAGACAGCCAAAGCCCAATCTTCGCGCCAACTCCGTTGGGCATTGTTCTTCGCCGAGTTTGATTTTGTAATAACCTATCGACCAGGTTGTAAAAATGGTAAAGCAGACGCCTTGTCCCGGATTGGAATGGGAGAAGCAGAAATAACTTTAGAACCTGTACCCATAATTCCGGAACAGAGAATCCTTGGCCTGACATCCATACAAACACTGGAGGACATTCAAAAAAAGATCCACCAACTCTTTGATTCCGTTGCCCTACAGGACTGGGCAAAGAAAGGTCCAGAGTACTCTGTCACCAATGATTTACCTTATTACCAAGGCCGGTTATTTTTACCGCAAAAAGAACTACAGGAACTTGTCATTTCCCATTACCATGACACCTTAATGGAAGGGCATCCAGGTATTGCAAAAACTGAAGCTAAAATTAGGAAGCAATTTTGGTGGCCCACCTGGCGAAAGGACGTCAAGTCATTTGTCATGTCTTGTGGCATTTGCGCGCAAAATAAAGGGCAAAAGAAAAAACCTGCTGGATTATTGCTACCATTAGACATACCACCTACCCCTTGGCATACCTTGTCATTAGACTTTATCACGGATTTACCCCCGTACCAAGGTTACAATACCATTCTAGTTATTGTAGATCTTTTTTCTAAAATGGCCCACTTCATTCCTTTAAAAGGAATACCTTCAGCTTCAATCCTGGCCAAGGAATTCCTTGAAAATGTTGTCCGCCTGCATGGCTTTCCTTCAGTGTTAATTTCAGATCGGGGCAGTCAATTCATTTCACGTATTTGGAGGAAATGCTGCCAACTGGCACAAATTGATGTTAGGCTTTCGACCAGTCACCACCCTCAGACCGACGGTCAAACGGAGAGGACCAACCAGACTCTTGAACAGTACCTACGTTGTATGCTACATCAGTCTGAAGGGAATTGGAAAGACATTCTGTGGATCGCAGAGTATGCGTACAATAATTCCTTACACTCAGGAACTGGACAAAGTCGTTTTTTTACCGTTTATGGGCACCATCCTCGAACCTCGGATTTGGACTCACCTCAGCATTTAGAGATGCCCGCAGTGGACCATCTCCACGCTGTTATTACAAAAGCCTTTAAGGAAGCAACCATCCATTTACAGAAGGCTAAGGAAAAATACAAAAGAAATGCGGATCAGCACAGAAGTGAAGCTCCTCAATACCAAATAGGGGACCAAGTATGGTTAGCCGCTAAGCACTTACCACTCAAGGGAACTCGGACCTTTAACCCCAGGTGTTTGGGACCTCTTTCTATTAAGGCGATTATTAACCCAGTGGCTGTCAAGTTGGACCTACCTGCTCATATGCGAATCCATCCCGTCTTCCACGTGTCTCTTTTAAAACCAGTGCAACCAGGAACTAGGCTAACCACTCCACCTGAACCTATCCTCATAGACGGAGAACCCGAATTCGAAGTCAAGAATATTTTGGACTCAAAAAGAGTGAGATCAAAACTCTTTTACCTAATTGACTGGAAAGGTTATGGTCCGCAGGAAAGGGCTTGGGAACCTAGTGACCACATGCATGCACCTCGTTTAGTGAAGAGGTTCCACAGGGAATTTCCAGACAAACCACGGCCAAGGGGGAGAACGACTTTAGGAGGGGCCTTGAGGGGGAGTGCTGTCATGATGCCTGCCCCCGGGAAACCAGACCAGGCCCAGCAGCCCGGGAAGCAGGCATCATGCCGCTTGGAGCATGCCCAAAAGCCCCAGTTAGGGGCTGTTTGGGTGCAGTCCTGGCGCCTACGGCGCCAGGCTCATAAGGATAAAGTCAGTCCTGGCGCCATGGGTGCCAGGCTCATTAGTGATAACTTACCTGAAGCAGACCGTGCTGCATACTCAACTGATGCAGACCATGCTGCATGAAGACCCAAGCCAAATGAAGCTTAGGAGGGACTATTTTATTGAAGGGACTATTTTGTTACTTGGGTGGGGCTGTGGAAGAATACTTACCTGGGACTTCTTCCAAGGCTATTTAAGCCACGCCCGGACACGTGCTTCGCGTTATTCTGCTTGCTGCAGCGTAACGCTCACCGTGTCTTCAGCAGCTCCAGTCTTCAGCCACGGACGCATCTGTCCTGGAACACCTGAAACAAGAAGGAGAAGAAGAGATTAGAACTTAAAGCCTTACCTGAATCCCGGTCCATCTCATCTTCAACCTGAAAGAAAGAAGTCATCACACGCGCGTCGTCACACTCCTCGCAGCGCCGCGCTGAACTTACCATCCGGGGGCTCCATTTCTTCACTCCATCGTGAGCCCGGCATTTCCAAGCCGCTCTTCGACACCTGAGGAGACAAGAACAAATAGGTGAGCAAGAACAATACAAGCTACCCCCAAGACTTACCTGATTTACCACGGGGGGTACTCACCTCATTTCGGGTCGGCGCAGTCAACTCTGCCTCATCGCCGTATCCCGGCCCCTAAGGGGAGAAAACAAAGACAATACAACCTACCCCCAAAGACTTACCTGATTTACCACGGGGGGTACTCACCTCATCTCGGGTCGGCACAGTCAACTCTGCCTCATCGCCGTATCCCGGCCCCTAAGGGGAAAACCACAATAGACTTATCTGAATCTTACCAATTGCCATTTGGAAATCTTCGAGTGGTTAATCGGCAACCTGCAAGGAATCGGACCGAGTGAACATCAGTCATTTGAACTCTTATGAACAATTGGACTTTAGAGTCAATACTGGAACTCACCAATTCCTCTACGCCAGTGAAGTAACTGGTCATCAACGCTCCCCTGCATTCGACGCAGGATGGAGAGCTCATCCTTCCAAACCATCAGGTGAGACTAAGGAGGGGACATCGAGAGTGATCTGTAGGAAGACAACGGGAGTGGGGAAGGTGGGTTGACACTCAATTCCACTGGTGGTTAATTCCCTTTCTCCTTTGCAGAAGAATATTCCTGCGAGCCAGACAAACTAGGCTGAGCGGGCCAGTCCAGTCAGTCATCTCGGCGCTACGCGTCACGCTGGTGGAAACAACAGCGGCCCAGTTCCGATCGACGCCCCCGTGGGAACCAGGTGAGCGTAACAGTCATCTAGCAGCATACACAGCCAGAGGATAATGCAAAGGAAAATGGGCAATGTTACGATGGTGTTCAAAAATGGCCTTTCAGTATAAAGACACCTATGTGAAAACAAGAAGGATGGACAAGCAAGAAGCTATTGCATCCATCCCAAATTTGAGAACGAATAAAGGTTGTCCAGATGAAGAAGCAGAACTGTTCAGAAATAATTTAAATACCAGGAGAGCCAAGGTGTGGAGAGAGAGCTAATCTAGTGTTATATGCATGTGTTGTCACCAGCATCGGTGGGAAGAAGGACTATTGGCCTGCCCTGTTCATCTATTGAAGAAAGAATAAGCAAGGATGGTCAGATAGTGAGTGACAAATGCATAGGATCATGGGCAAAGTACTCAAAGTTACTCACAAGGGTTGACAATGAAGCAGGACCTGTATCTATAATACCACTAAAGAATGCAACAACTTGTTCAGGACTGATGGCCTTGTCCTGGTTGGAGAAATCAGAGGATGTGGACAGATAATCGAAGTCCCAGGAATGAATAGAGGAACTGCAGTATTTATGGACCGATATTGGGCATGTGGATCCAGAGCTTAGATGCAGTTGCCTAAGAATTGGGGAGGAACATGTTCCATGGTAATGGTACATGTTCCAGCATTGGTGTTCCCCCAAGTTACCCTCCATATCAATGATTTTCTAAAGATGGATGACCACATGGGGAAGAAGTCACCTAACCTCCAGCAACGGAAGAGAAGCAATTATTTCTCAGCAAAATTAATGGAAGCCTATGATAATATTCCAGATGATCGTAGACTGATCAGCAAGACAGCAGTAATAATTACATCAGTTTTTTTTGCCAGGACTCCAGACCACAGTGAATTACAAGTGGCTGTAGATTATAAGATGGGAGCTAGTGAAGATGTTCAATGCAACAATAAAAGGATTCAATGTAATCAGAGAAGAATTGAGAGCCATCAGGATGATGACTCTCCAGAACAGATATGTTCTCGACCTAATTACAGCAATGAAGGAGGTGTGTATGCCAAAATTGTGCCTTCTTGCTGTATGTTTAGACCATTTCATGACAGAGGGAATGGAACCCCGACAGAGGCAATAACTATGCTGACGACCCTGCAAACAAAAATGGAGGATGAAATTGAGAAGACGGCACAGATGATTGGTTCTCATCATTTTTATCATGCATTCCAACCTGGCTGGCGAACACTTTAAACGTACTTGACCAGTACTAGTGTTGGTATTGCTGGGATTCTGTCTCAAAAGGTCATTTTAGGACAATGCCAGAAGATAGGCAAGATAGCTGTTGGAATGAAGATAATGATTGACATAAATGCTTCAAATGGAGAAGTGCAGGCTGAGGAAAGCACTTATGAGAACACCTCCAGGAACAAAGTTCTACTATCCCGAGGATCATAGGAAATATGTAGGACATCGTATTTTCTGTCCACCATGTGGAGAGTGCTGTCACATGAGCTGGAGTGTGGATGAACATGTAAATGATGCAGGCGACCTGAGGTTGGTGACAAAGATTTGAATCCCAAAGAAACGATCATATGAAGAAATGATAAAGTAGAATGAAAAATGGTATGACGAGAACATGAAGGCAAATGATGAAGAGAAGACGAAGACAGTGCAAGAAGAGAATTTGGTCGAAGATTAGACCAGAGGGGGGAATGCAGAGGAATGCAGAGGAGTAGGTATCTGTATTCTCACTAGTTTCTACACCCTCATCAACATCATACTGGAATGGTTGCAGAAGAGTAGTAAATGGGACCCCCTGTGTCGTTCCAATACCACATTGAGTGTACGAGAAATGTTATGCACTCAGACAGCCAACCAGAATGTACCCTCACATTGAGCCAGTAGAAGGATGCCGCATAGAAGGATGCCAGCACACACTTGTGGACATCATGGAGCATTAAGTGAAATCCGACGAGGGCAGAGTGATGTCAAAAAGAAGATATTTGAACCTATGTTGAAACGATATGAAAATACTTAAGATTAACAATACAACTGGAGCAAGAACAGAAACATGTACCCAAAGCTAAATTTAATCATGAATGCAAAGTAGATGGAGTTACTTTCTGATCAATAACTATAAATATGCAGTAATGCAAGGTAGAAAGGAAACATATAGGAGCTTGCTACAAAGGTATATATAACGTGGCTAGGATGGCCATGATAGGAAAATGGACGGCGATTCATGTCTGATACAACCAAGCTACTTCAAAAACAGACTAAGGCTGCATGATCACGAGACGCAGGAGAATAATTCTGTGTGCAGAACCGACGATGAGTCAAGGTTGGCCCAGAATGAAGGATGTTATTTTATGGAATAAGCATAGAGCACAAAGGGTGTTACAAGGATAAGCTCTGAATGTGGGATATTCATCATAGATTGAAGACTAAGAAAACATCTGCAAGAGCCAATTGTCGCTCAATTAAAACTGTATAAAGATTATGTGAAATAGAGTGAGCAAGTCTCTGTTAGGTAAGATTTCCAAAGCAATGATAAATCTTCCTGACCTGTGTAAACCCCAAAACGTTTTGCTTTTACTAGCGGATTATTTTTCTGTATACTTCAGTGAGTGAGTATTTTACTATTTTTTTGGGTGTCATGTTTAAGACTCTCCATAGTGCCTTTTAAAAGTTATCCTCTTTGACAACTTTTTGGCAATAAGTGCCTATTGTTGCTGGGTATCCCTAGGGGCTCACTTTTAACTTTCTCTGGCTAACCTTGTGAGAACTACCATTCCCAAGGGTAGAAAGGATCTTTGAATCCCTTTTACATGTGAGACCAGCATCCCCATCTTATGTTGACTGCTGAGGAGATACTGAATAGCCCCTTTCTCATTTAAAATGTAACATTTATGTTACAAGGACAATCTTAGCTTTAATGGCTGCTGGCAGTGAACCTTTGTATTAATTCAGTGCTCCTTTACCGCAGACTGCTTGCACAGCCCCAGTAAAGGCAACCATGGGAGCTAATTTTACCAGAATGGCCACTGTCTACTTTTTTCACCATGTTCCTTGTCTTTTCTTGTTCCTTCCCCTGACATCCAGCGCAGGAAATTCCTTTGTGTGATTTTATTCTTCAGCTGGAGTCCTGTAGAAGAGTGAGGCGAGGGAGGAGTCCAAAACTCTGCAGTCCTTTGTCTTCCAGCCTGAGTGTGAGAATTCAGTTCAAACTGGGAGGCTGGCTGTACTGAAAGGATTTACAGAATATGGAATAGGTGGGCACCACGAAGAATATTATATTTTCATGTAGTTCTCAAATTAGGTACTGTCCCAAGAATATTTTGTGTGTTTAAATGGAGCTCACTGGGTCGAAAAAAGGTCCAATGACACTCGGGCCTTAATAACTGTAATGACTTGAAAAACGGAGTGGAAACCACCCTGTAGCACCCAGCGCTCACTGTTTGCCTCGTATCGTGAGGCTAAATTCAGTACTTGAAGCTCAATTCCATTCTTTGTTAAGTTAGTTAATTGGTTTTTGAAAAATCTGTGTAATTATTTGATTTAATTCTTTCAGAAATGCAATTTCAGCCACTTGGTTTATCAAAGTTTTTACTCAGGAGATTGTGTTCAAATCACACAATGCATTAGGCGTTTTCCCAATGCCTCTACTCAAAATCACAGCTCTTGCCAATAAATGTCGGTGTCTAGCACCATCTTCAGGGCTCAATTTCAACATAAATTGACATAATGCATATATAACAAATATAAGTAATAAATATTAAATGTACATACCAGCAATGAGTTTAGTTCCATCCCATAAAAAAGAAAGTGTGACGTGTATATTAGTGCCATTATGCGTGCCAAAATCATTGTCTTTATCTTTACTAAACGTATGCATACAGCCATATAAAACTTTCATTACCTGAGCCGTCTTATATGTGCGTGAACGCCTCTTAAATGTAGATATATCAATGCAGTGTCTCTGTTAAGAGAAGAAAAAATACTCTAAGCTCGCTGTCTGGTTTAGTAACATTAACTGCTAGCGTGGACTGCCGTGACTCGGCAAAACTTCCTACCTTGACTCTGCTCTCAATCCAACTGTTCATAGAACTGGTTGCAGCTGCGCGTGTCTGTGCGCGGCTTAGTAGCCTCGTCACCAAGGAGATACCGGCGCCACCTGTCGTCCATGATTGGACCAAACCGACGTGCCTCCGGCCCCACCTCCTCGTGTGAGCGTGAGGGCGGGATGTTGTGTCTCCTAGGTAACATATCGTCATCGCATCGCAAGGTCACTTTCGATCCGTAAAAACACTTACGATCAGGTACAAAGGTCCACATTTACATTTTCATCATCAGATCTACATTGGGCAGTATAAATGTTCTACTGTCGTGTGGCTTTCATCTGTGCACGCACCCAAGTCGTGGGTATGGCATCTGGGTGTGTGTGGAGATGGGAGGAGTCACAAACTATGTTGTGTAGTTGCATACCTCGCTGTTTGTCACTGTGGTCACATCTGTGCAATGTGTCAAGATAGGAACAATTATAAATTATACATTTAGCATCTCATTACTAATCGGAGCATCTGTGCGCTTTGCTTGTTTACAAAACTTTGTGATTCTCTCAATGCAAGGTGAATCAACCTGTCGATAATCATTGCATTATCATTAAACTACTATGTCCGACACCCATCTTGTCCAAAGGGCATACCTATTACATCCTAAGGAAAAACCATCTTATAGATAAAATTGTGTACCAAAAAAGGATACTGTTACATTTAGTGTGTGCATTACATTAGAGAAAGCAAGCACAATTGATCTCTTCATTGAGCCCTTTAGGCGTAAGGGTTCCAAGGCGGTCTATCCAAAATGATTTTCTTTGATCAAGTCTTTGCTGTAAATTCATGTGAGGTTCCTCTTTTTGAACTACCTCTAAAATTTGGAACCTTATCTGGGAAAGATTGTGTTTTTTGTGATCCCAGTGCCATGCCACTGCTGAAGTCTTGTTGTGTGTTCGGATACACGAGCGATGCTCGTTCCATCTGGTCTTTGCTGCTCTAATTGGGAAAGCAGTGCGTAGTCTGACGGGAATGAAACACCTAAGTTTCATTTCACTTACATGCTGATAAAAGAGTTACAAGTCCAAGGTTGGAATAGTATGCCAACCAGTGGGTTTGAGGGACAACCTAACATACAATGTTGTAGAGACCAATCCACTGACAGTTTGTTGATTATCATTAGTACTGTATTCATGTAAAGGTAGTTCGAGGCGTACCCTACAGATAAGGGGTAGTCAACGATGCACTAATCCTTATATATTCTATGAGTATATATGTTCCCTTAACCAATCCTTCCGCTCAATAGGTTTTGTATTTTGCCATATACAATGACATCGCATATTGGGGTATACAGATCACTGTGTAATCAAGCTGCTTTGTGAGTGTACACGCATCAGTCTGATGTTTGTCAGGTCTCCCTACTTTGAATAAACATATTCAGTCATGTGTCAGTGAAAGGATTCCCTCCCACTACTGTCACATCCCCTTTCTAGGTGTGGGTGTCTGTTGTACTGTGTTTGTGCTCCATGGTGTGCCTGCATTCTGCATTGCATTCTGTTGTAAAGGTGCCTGTATCTGTATTGGTGCTTGCTGCATTTGGGGTTGCAACTCCTATTGCATTTGCTGTATTTGCGGGGCTGGTATCTGATACTGTGTGTGATCTTGGGGATAATATTCTGAATTTTCTGCACTATAGGGTGGGGTGTATGCTGTTCCCCTCTTGGCTCTGTTGTTTGCCAGTTCTGTTACATCTCTCCCCTACTTCTGCATAATTATGAAATGTGTCCCATTTTCCCACACATCCAACACTGTTGTGGCGATCCACCAAATCTTGTTTGCCCTCCATTAAACCCTCCTCTTTGCAGAGTTTGAAACCCAAACCCTCTGCCTCGGGGTGCAAACACTTGTCCTTGTGGAAAATAATGATATTTTCTTCCTGCAAACTTTCTGTTCATCCCTTCCTGCACCTGCTATGCCCCTTTTACAATGTAACGTTCTCCCCCACTTGTCAATAATGTTCCTTCCACTGACAATTTCAACAGTTTCTTCTGAATCAATTTTGCTTCCTCAATCTTTCTAACCTCAACTTTTTCTGCATTTCTCTTGCTTTAATAGACAATGGTGAACAATAGTCAATTGTATCACTGTCCATAGCTTTGCTTCCATTCCCACAATCTTTCACACCTGTCCTTGGACTTCTTCAGTCAGTCCCTGACATAAAATGTGATAAAAAATAGTTATGTTTCTGTCCCATGGTTCTCTAGTCTCTAGCTGCCATTTTTCTTGAATGTCCTGTATGTAAGCAGTCGGATCTTCTTTACTTTACTTTACTGCATTTGTACTGCGCAGCAATGGACCTGTGGGCATGATGGCGCGGACGGGACTAGACAACAAGAAACATATAAGCGCAGACAGAGCTAGGGGAGAGAACCGAGGAATCAACTGGGCTTTATTCAAAGAGCCATGTTTTTAACTTTCTTTTGAAGGCCTCAAGAGTCGGTTCCAATCTAAGGTCCAGGGGAAGGCGATTCCAGGCAGTAGGGGCTGCTGTGTCAAATGCACCCCTTTCCACTTTCAAAGATTTGCTTTTAGGGATTAAGAGCATATTAGTATCCTGAGACCTGAGAACACGAGGGGAACACTTAGGCAGAATGAGTTTGTTGATGTAACGGGGCATAATGCCCAGGAGGCTCTTGAATGCTAGGAGCATAAGACGATACTGGATTCTAGCCTCTACATGTAGCCAGTGTAATGCTCTTCTTGCTGGTGTAACATGGTCCCGCCTGGAGAGGCCTGTGACTACCCTCACAGCACCATTTTGGATAATTTGTAGTCGATTAATCTCCCTTTTGCTGATACCAGTCAGCAGACTGCAGCAGTAATCCATTTTTGCGCTTACTATGGCTCTCGCCAGTGTTTCGGCGTTGGCCTGAGAAATCATGGGTCTAAGGTGAGTGAAGAGTTTAAGATAGTAAGCTGCCCCTGATACAACACTTCCCACGTGAGCATTCATCTTCGTCTGCTCTCATTTTACGAGTCATAATTGTGCTCATGTCTGATGAGTTTGTGTATTGTACCCTAAGTGTTCTCCATATGTCAGCTCAACAATTGTTAAAAGGTGCCCATCATGGTTAGTATTTTGTGTCAGCACCCCAGGATACCCTGCTCCTTACCAAATATCTTATGATTGCTCTCCTAATATGGCAGCAACCAGGCTTTTTATGTTGCCTTCTGCAAAGGTCATCCCAGCCATCATTCTCTCATAAATCCATTTGCCCTCCCCTGATGTGAGTGATGGCAATTACAAATTAAATCATTTTTGTCATTTGTGGCTGTGCAATATATTGTGGTAGTCCTCCCACTTTCTACAATAAGGGGAATTGTGTTAGCCCTGTACCCCGTCCCAATGCCGCACTACCCATTGACTTCATCACATCATCTGTCATGCTAACTTTCTTTCATCCTGGTAAATTACTCAGCCTATTTACATACAGCGTTCTTTCTTCTAAACTGTTTGAGCGCAGCTCCAGCCGCTTTGGATATTGAACAGGTACTGACATATTCACTGGTTCTTCCAAACCTAACCGCACTATCTCTTTCCCTATTTCCATACTCATGGATGGGGCCCGTGCAGCTTCCTCTTCCCTGCTCTCTTCATCTTTGTACTCAAACACTGCATCTTCACTGTCTTTGTTTTCTTCATCCGCTCTATCCTCAAACTCTAGTTTTCCAAGGGATTTGTCCTATATGTTCCACTCATTACTTCTTCCAATATATTCCTTCCTTCATTTTGCAGAGACCCTCCTCATCTCCCCCTTGCGATGGTGGCATCCATCCTGCTCCTATGCAGATTCCCAATGTTAAGGTGCAAAGGAAGAACACCAAGAGTGCCAAGTTGAATTCATTTAGAGCATTTAAAACCTGCAAAATGGACCAAATTGTGATCTCCTGTCACGTGGGCCAAGGATGAAAATAGAGTTGCAACTTGTAGTCCCAGAACACGATAGTGAGTGCTCTCACTCCCATGTATTATGAAGACAAGGATACTTTGCAGGGCTAAGTTCAAAGCCTATCTTCATGGCAGAAGGCATGGGTGATGAGAGATGCTGGGTTAATTGAGTGGGGAGGTAGTGTCATGCCCCATCTACTTGCACCTGGGTCTGGGCTTACGTGCTGCTAAGTGAACCGAATGTTACAGACATGGCACAAGCATGCCAACCAATTATATTAGTCCATATATCGAAGGACCTTATAGTTTGAAAACAATGAGAAACTGTGTGTCTAATGGTTCTGACGATTACATGTTTTAGGCCTAGGCATACGTTGTCCACCTGATAGTTGACAGCCAATCACAATCCTAGTTCCTATAGAATGTTTCCTCAGATGTTCCCCTTAAGCCAATCCCGACCCTTGATAGGCTTTTCATTATTTGCCATGTAGTATGATGTCACCTCTGATGTAATTTTGATATAAAAGCTATTGTATGTGTAAAGATCGCTGAGAGAACCCGAGCGTACGTACGTTGATGTTCATTGTAAATTCCTCTTTTTAGATAATTGTTAATAAAACATTACTTTGCCCTCTTCCTGAGTTGTTTCAGTTATTTAGACTTGGAGTTCTTCTGTGTGATCCAATCCATTACATGCACATTCCAATAGGGCCCTAAGCTCATACTCTTTTCTCTTCTTCTTTCCCTTGTTTTTCTTTAACTTCCCTTTTCTTTTCTTTAGAATCATCAATGCCCTTTCTTCTTGATTTAAGCATTATTTGTCCTATCCGTTAATTTGATACAATCAGTGTCTGATCTCTGTTGCTCTGCGTGTCTCTCTCTCTCTCTCTCTCTGAACTTCTTCCTCGACTTCTGCAAGCTTTGCTAGTCAGATGCGGTGCTCGTCATATTCTACATGTGCATATATTGGTCATTGTTTGCTTGTTTTCTCTCTACTTTTAATGTCTTCACTACTATGTGCGGCGGGTGGATGTGTGGGAGAAGTAAACTTTAAGGGATCAGGTGAAAGAATCAGACAGACACAGTGGCATCATGTTTTTGGTCATAGACTATTCCACAATTAAAGGACACGGTTTTTACTGTTGAGTTTTCTGACTTCTCTTCTTAGTCCTGGTTTACTCTCCTGACAGGGTATCACCCTTGGGGGACTCACACACTGCCTGTTTTACTTTTCTGACAGGACTTTTTATGTCCTCTCCTGGGTTTGGGTGCCAGGCTCACTGTTTGGCTGGTTTACTATACCGTCAGGGCTTTTCGGATCTCCATTCACTTGCATCCAGTAAATAATGCTTTTCAAGTATTGGGTCACCGACCCTGTCCTAACAATGTTCGTATTTGTATGAAATATTCCGATCAGTTAATGAAGCTCTCTCTCTCATGGACAGTTGCATGTGGCATTCACCCTGAATCGTCCCATTTCCCCATTCACTCTCACTGGGTTTACTGGTCTTCATTTGTGGCTTTGGAGTTCCTTGCATCTCACCGCCTTCTTTCTCGCTCTCGACCCGCTGACTGGGAGTGCATCATGTTAACCTCTTGGTTCCCGCTTTGCCTTCCTCTGCTTGTGGCGGCTCCAACTTCCCATGGCAATAATGCAGTGAACCTCTCTCGGCTTGGTTTCTCTGCACGCCATTCTTGTCAGCCTCCATTCGGCATCCTGAAATCTGCTTAACCCTGGTGTGCGAACCCGTGTCAGAACAAGCTGGATTCAGCAGAAGTCTCTGTCTCACTCTTGTGTTATTTTCAGCTGTGACAGTTTTAAATTTCCCAGCATTGGTGAGCATCTTCAATAAACACAATGCAGCATTGGTTTATCGCTTCTGGTCATCCTCATTACTCCATCCCTCTTCCTCCTCCCAGTACTGTACAGGGAAGGCAGGTAAATAATCTTCTTGGCCATGAAAACCCAGGAATTATCTATTGGCATCACAGTAAGCCATACAGGAATGTTGCAAAAGCACACGGTTGTCATTAAGAGTTACAGCTGAATTATTATTCAGATTCAGTGTTTTTTCATTTGACCTCCCCTATGTAGTCCTCCCTCAGATAGCCACCCCCAGGGTCAGCGTCAGGTAGCTTGTGCCTTTCCCTGGCCATGCAAGGAAAGCTTCCCTCCAGAGAACCAGTTATAGTATTACTCGATTCATCACAATACCCTACCACTGCTTTTAATGGGTATGACCCTTGCATGGCTGAGGGCGGATCAGTGGTCTGAGGAGGAGCTGAGGGGAACCATACACCCTTCATCATGCGGGTTAAGCATCCATTCCTTCATAATTAGCTCTGCCTCCTATTCCTCAAACATTTTCCATAGTTCCAATATGCTCAGTCTATTCTGCAATTGTTTTTCCTTATGAGACATGTAAATAGGTGCACATGTGTTGCAGTACTGTCCTTGAATGAGTGCCCTCCTGTGGCCCGGGCATAAACATTTTTTCCACACTGTCTTTCACCCACTCTGCAAGATATTTTGTGATTGTGTCCTTATATCAGGACAATGATTTGCACATCCTCCACAAAATATACAAAATAACACTTCTATAAGCCTACCATATCTCACAACATAAGGATGGCACCAGCAATTACTACACAAATAAATACACTAGAGCTGTCTTGCCAACTCCTGTAGAGGTAACTGTCTCTTGTCGGAAGATAGCTTTTTCAATCTTTTACTTATTCACAAATGCACAATATACAAAAAGCACTTTCATAATTTTGCCACGACTATGTCATACTTACATCTACGGATCTGATGAAGGTCTTCATTGTCGAGTATCCCCCATCAGCCTGCTCCTCTACACCCTATGGGGGCCGTGTGTGGACCAGACAGGACTTTTCTCCAAAGGGGGCTCCTGTCAGCCTCTCTCTGCTGTGCATAATCCGGCTCTCCACATGTTGCGTGCGTAGTCTTTGGAGACACATTCGGGACCCCTCTACAACCTGACGACACTTAAACGACCTTCCGCTGTTACCATATGTTAAGACGTGCCAAAAAAGTCCCTAATAACCCAGAGGACCTGGCGTCAATCCAAAGCAGACTCAAAGCCGAAGTAGACAAAGAGCTGGCAACATCCAGCTTTATTATCAGTCAAATAAAGCAGGGACAGTATACCAGCATAAAATCTTGCCGCTCTCAGCACATCCATTCAATCAGCAATTTAAGTTGTAGAACTTCTTCATAAATGACATCATCAAATTTTATCAGTCTACAAAAGTCTAAGGTGAATGGGGATTGGTTAATGATGGTGGCTACATATGCACTCTTTAGGGTTCAAAAATCTAATTGGATTATACTGATGACTCCTCCTTTATCCCTATATTGATAAAGGTTAAACCATGCCATCTCTGCGACAAGGGGTTGGTTGGCACATAACGTAATGGCCGTCATAACATCAGGGACTCTGATAGGTTGGCTTTTTGCTAACCAACCTTGGTCAATTGACAGGTCATCAAGACATGAGTCAGACAGGGACTAGGGGGGAGGTCCACAGATTGCTTTTCTTCCAATTAAAAAAGTTACCATCCCTTATTCCTAGGCCATGAGCCAGGTGATCTCTTTATATTTGGCCTTGTGCAGCATCTCGTGTCTGTATTTATGTGTAGAGAGTACGGCAGGTGTCCTATCTGGTTTTGCTTCTAATGAATAGACAATATTTTACAATTGTGGGTCATGTGTGATGGGACCAGATTTGAAAAAGATTTATCGTGTATTTAATGAGAATTTAGCTAATATTAATGCAAGAGTCATGTTTTCTGTTGCCACTGGAGACACTCTTGAGTTATTCTTCTTGGAATATTTTGGCTTATAGTTTGACTGCACCTGGCTAACAAAGGTAATTTGCACTGTTTATGAACTTTAATTAATGTGGGAGTATACTGCTTGTGTCTTAGGAATTACTATCTTGTGCCTTCTCTCTGCAGTTCCTATCCTCCCTTATTTCACTGTAATCTTGGGTCGGGTTGTTAGCTATGGTCTGAGCTCTGCATGGAGTGGTATTTTTGTGGCTTTATCATTTTAAATTCTCTAGAAGTCACTGGGCCTTCGTTTATTTAAAAGCGTAGTGTGGCTTACATTTAGAAGATGGCTGCCCTATTATACTTGTTTTTCTATGTTAGTGAGCATTATTTGCATGTCTTTCACGTTGTATCCAGTGTATTAATCTGTTATTTTAGTGTTCTTCATGTCTAGTGGATGCTGTTAATATTTGCCAGGTATAAATGCATGTAGTACCTATTGTATGCGTTCTTCATGTTTAGTGCTCGTTTGCTTTGTCTCTGATGCATGCACATGTATTGTTATACTGTTAGTTTGACTACTTTTGCCATTTTCAGCTTAGGTCATTTCAATATCCTGCTGTATCTGCCTGGGATAAGGGTGGTACGGTTGTCATAGTGAGTAACGTTTCTCACCTTTGCCGTATTGGCCCGGGGTAGGGGCAGAAGCTATGGGTGAGGTATTCATCTGCCTCCCAATGGGCTGACTATGATCTAGAGAACCTTCAAACTGTGTTG
Source organism: Ambystoma mexicanum (assembly GCF_040938575.1). Lineage (NCBI taxonomy): Eukaryota > Metazoa > Chordata > Amphibia > Caudata > Ambystomatidae > Ambystoma > Ambystoma mexicanum. Next base: position 857,285,214 of record NC_090922.1, on the reverse strand, counting down.
TCCCCTTCAACATAAGCAATCTGGATAGCAGGCTACCCATTTGTTCAGGAACCTCTCTAGGATGTTTACTGAGTGACCCCTTTAGTATTCAGATTCTCCAATTCGGTGTTTTGCATAAGTTAATCATATCTATCATTTCCATTGTGACCCTCACTATCTTCATTCATGGTAAGGTGCAACCCGGGTAATAGTATGTCAGCGACTGCACTTCCATACACCCCCAGCAAGGGTCAGTTCCAGATTTCTACTCAATAACATAATATTTTTTTATTTTATCGTAAAAGAATTTCCCATGGGACCCAGTTCTAGGTATAGTGGTATGTTAAGAGTGATGTAAGGGAAACATATCCCCTCTTGTTTCTAATGCATGTACATTGGTAGGCACCAATATTTGGGCTTCGTATGTGGCAGGCCCAGTATTGCTTCCTCGATAAAGCTCGAAGAAGCTGCCACTGCCCCACCACAGCTTGCAAGCTTTCGCTTCCTTCCTGCGTTCCTTTTCCAAGGCAGTGGATGTTATCCACCCTATCTACTGTCTCACTTTTCAGAGAGAGGCAGGGTCTAGCGTCCCATAGAGGGTCCTGCCATGAAAATGATTTTATCAACGTTAATGAGAAATCTCTTCTGGGTGCAAATTCCTTTGGTGTTCGAATCCTCGCCGTGTTTTTGATATTGAAACCGGAAAATCAGTGAAAAACGGTATTCCTATCTTTCTGCCAACTATGGTAGATGTGTCAGCCTCAAGGACAGCTATAGGTGTTGCCATAGTTATTGATAAAACAACGACTGCAAAGCACACATATTGCATGCTAAATATACCTGCCATACTTGATGGGAAGTATGATTGAAATGATGACATATTTGTGTGCCTTACATGGTATCGGGCACACTACATTCCAATAAACACCCGCCAATTTATCAAGCAATTTTATGTCTTCTGCATACTATCTTTCATTTTCTGTCCTGTGGTCGGTAGTTGAAAGGGAACACTGTGCTTCTATTGACATGGCTGTGTTCTGATTTAAGCCTGAAATGGTGAAATCCAAGGCGCCCGCCTCAACCTCAAGTCAAGTTTTCCACACTCTAGCAACCGCAGCGTAATAATGGTGCAATTGCTCTCTGTGGTGATGGCGCAGGTCAGAAAGAGCAGGCCTCGAGGCTGATGCAGCTGGGAGTTGCCAACGGCAATGCTTTGAGTCCTGCGGTTCTGTTGCTCGGGAGGAGTCCTGCTGGAATCCACTGCTGGGCTGTTTGTACTGCGGGCAAAGGATTTTGTGTTTATAGGCTGCACGCTATTAGATGGTGGCCTTGAAACGAGAAGCCCATATACCGGACCTTTCCAGGACGAGGTTTGGCAGGCTTTTTTTTAGCTGTCAGACAGAGGAGGAATAATGAAAGCTTTGAATGTGTTTCTTGTAAGAAAGATAAAATCACCCCACGACCTCTTGCGCTTTATATATATATACTAGGAGTGTTCCGTTGTACGTGTTTAATTGTTCAGATAATAGGAAACCGGCTGAAATTATACTCGGGATGTGTTAACACGTAGTTTACACATGTAAACAATCTGTTCAGCTTCCCACCATGAATGACATATTTTGTGTGTGTTGAGCACAGACTGAAGAGATTTCACAAATATGTGCATAAAGCAGTCGCAGCTTCTTCTCGCGATGGTCAAAGGGCCAACCCGCAGCAATGGTGGCAGCGGTAGATCAATCTAGAATGCCCTGTTTTGAGGGCCGTTAATACTCTCAAAACAATGGCATTCTGGACATTCTTAGTCACAAGATGGCTCTCATATCTATTCGAAAGAAATTATCAGATTTCGGGATTTTGAAAAAATAGAGAACATTTTATATTATGAAAAAGTACTTTTATTTTGGTATGGTAATGTGCTTTGAATTTTGAGCAATGGATTAGCGAAATCAGCAAAATGGGCCCAGTAATAACTGGCTTCAGTCCCTGGTGGACACACATTCTAACACACACAGTAACTAACTCTGCACGCAAGCATGACACAAAAATGTAATCTCGTCTGCCATATTAATGCTCTCTTGTATGTCAATAAACACAATTTCACATAAAATTACAAAAACATGTATTCATTTTTGCTCTTTGTTTTTTTATTTGTGCTTGGTTCATTTAAACCTTATACAATACAAAAAATAATGATTAAAACATGTATACGTTAAATAGAGAAACAAAAAATAAGATAACCCACACACTAAGAAAAGATACAATTGCAGAGTAAAACAAAACAAACGCACTTCACCCTCTTACACTTGAATGAATCATCAATTAGATTCCTATACAGTTCATCTATTACAGAATTTTAACTATTAAACCTAAAACATAGAAACAAAATAAAGAAACAGACATAATAAAAATAATCCAGACTATCCGAGCAATGCAATACATTTCATAGTGTCAAGGAGTTCATCCTGTTATTTTAAGGAATTTAATCACTCTTATCAATGGTGCGGTCAGGTCACCCTCTAAAACATAACGCCAAAAGGTGTCTTCATTTAAAGATGTTAAATTATGTACGAACGGAGCAAATGTATTTTTCCTGGCCTTCTGTAGTGCAAGGCATGTCATCACTAAATGTTTTATTGATTCTACCACACCTTCGCGATGATGACACACCGGGGTTAGCCATAGACCTCTGTTGAACAGTATTTCCCTTGTGGGGAGCAATTTGAACCTCATCCTCATAAGGGTATCTCTGAATCGACTGTCTGGACATTGTCTGAGATATTTCAACAAGTGTCCCATTTTCTTAGCCTCCATATGTATTTCGGTGTATAACGAGTACTTCATTCTTTCTCCACAAATATGTATACAATCAGTTTCCAACATTTTCTCTTTCATTTTGTCAACATTCCCCATCAAATCGTCCATTCATATAATGCCATTATGCTTTCACAATCATTTCTGAATGGGACTATGGGCCCCCCATTGGATGCATGACAGTTTTTACCCATTACATTTACATGTACTAAACTATTCATTGACAATAGACCCAATTCAAAATGCAATATCGAAACAGGAGCACATCTGGGTAGGCATAGCGCTCTCCTCCAAATCAAACACTCAAGCTCATGCAATTCTAGTCTTCCATTGTCTACACCTATTTCTAGGTCACACAATGCTGCTGGAATCACCTGACTTTTGATAGAATATGATTAATGGAATGAGTGTAAACACGACAAAATATTTTCCTCATGAAGGCCATTTGGACCGCCAACTGTTTACCCTTTGCCCACAAAGCTTCCCTCCTAGCTCTCAAGCCTGATGGGCTCACTAAAAGTATTCCCAAGTGCTTTACTGTTAAAAGAACAGGTAATTTAGTTCCTCCCATTTTCCAAATAAATCATGTTTCCTTTTGCTTCTTGCCATTAAAACACATTATGGTAGATTTAGATGGATTCGCCGGAAGACTATTCAAAGTTGCATATGCCTCAAAATGCATTTTGAATCTCTGGAGACCCATCAGCATCTGCATAGGCAACCCATGAACATAGTTCCCCCTCCAGTCGTGGGGGAGCTAAACCTAATTTCCCCAGAAATACCCCAAGATCGGCTAGGTAAAGGTTAAATAGACATGCTGCAAGAGAGCACCCCTCTCTCAGACCTCGTGCAGTAGTTATTGGGCCAGTATTTTCTCCCTTCATACTTAGCCTCACCCGAACTCTGGTATTAGAGTGTAGTCAGATTAATATAGCCAACAGCCCTCCAGGGATGCACCAGTTGAGCAATTTAGGCCAAATACTTGCCCCATCAACCATGTCGAAGGGCTGAGTCAGATCAACACATGCCACATATAATGGTTTCTTTCCCTTACCACAAGCTTGATCAAGCAAAGATTGTACTAGACGGCCACTTGCATCTGTCCCGAGGAAGCTTTTGGCAAATATCCTACTCTCAATGTCTAGGAGCACTATTGAGCAGTAATCAGTGTCTAATCGACTACCCTTCTTGTGGATAGGGATGATTACTGCCATTTTCAATTGTTCTGGGAAGACTTTCCATTCCAGAACATCCTGAAAAACTGTTTGCAAAATCACAACCCAGAGTTCGGGGTTCTGTTTCGGGATCAAGTTGCACAGTCCACTAGTCCCCGGGGCCCAGGAGTTAGATCTTATTATTCTTATCAGGTTTTCTAATGAGATATCAACCTTCCATTTCTCATTATCACAGAGGAGAAATCATCCTCATTGGGTCTTTTATATAAGCTCCTGAAATGCGAGATACAAGTCTCTTGAAACGTATTAAAATGTACTACTGTTCACGTTTAGGCTCAAGCTTCTATCCCTCTATGATGGAGTAATTTTGCTCAAGCGGCAGAATGTGTGTGAGGCAAACAACACAGTGGGCAATTTCTAGGTGTGAAATGTAGGTGATACAGGGCTTTGTGCCCAGAGAGGTGGCCCCATGCTTATAGTGTGGGAGTCTGTTGGCCAGTCTACTTTTATGAAGTTTGAAGTCTGGTAAGAAGGTCCTTTTGTAAAAGCAATTTGTGAGTGACTGGTTTGTGTGTGTTGAGTACGTTGGAGACACATTCAGGGTTAGTCAAAATATGCGATTTGTTCTTGGGTTTTCCATAGTGCTTTCAAATTATTGCTCTTTCTGCGTTATCATGAGAGACTTTTGGCTTTAGTGTGTGATGCATGAAGATGTCCTTTGTTGAAGTTTGATATTCCATGAGACAGGGAAGGCATTCTCTTTGGGATTTGCTGGTGTCTTGATGTGATGTCTTTTAGTTGTTATAGTTTCCTGAGTGCCATGCATTGTGTTCTAGGTGAATGTATACAACAGATGCCTGGTTAATGCCTTGGTCTACCCAGGTAAGTAGACTTATATCACACAAAATTGAGCAAGGACATATAAATCCAACTCGTGAAAAGACACTCTACCTCCAAAAAGTTAAATACATTCAAATCTGATTTGAATGGATGCTGCTGAAATTCATATTTAATATATATGCAGCAGGTGTTATAATACACGTGAAAATTGAACATAGGATCTTCAAAATAATACATAAAACATACATAGCGTAGTACATGAATAACAGTGCCCAAATCAGTAATATTTGGGATTACAAATACTACGCAATTACATTCTCTATGTTTCCTAACAGGGATGACATGAGACGTGATTGGTGTAATTGCCTGATCAAGTGAACATATATGTACAAAACTATGGGTTGAAAGACAACAAGAAACAGGTCAACACAACAGTGTTCCGGCCATTGATCTAAACTTGAGAAGCTGTGGTTAGGTCGGCCTTCATCAGGACAGATCAATTCTTATGTGTGAAGAATCCTATGTAATCTGTCAGTGTAAGTAGACAGAACAAGTTGTCAGGAGTGTGTCGCGATAACATGAGTTGAAATGCACTGAATGACTTGGCAATATAGCTCTCAGGAGAGAGCATAGAAGATTACAGTGCTTACCGTAATCTAGAAGCACGTTGGCAAAAAATCATCATCTGTGTTCCTATGTAATCAGATGGATGCAGGAAAAGAATTCTTCTTCATGGAAGTCATACCTATGGAGAATGACCAAGGACCTGTCAGTACAGGAATTAAAGCTCTGCTAATTAAGGTCTACAAAACATTAAAAATTAACAATCCTTACTAGTCACTGGCCAGTGTGTCGAATAGGTCCAAAGGGGGAGGCCTTATTATGTCGAGATGCAATCTGTAAGTTTAATTCCGGAAGACCACTGTGGACAAGGGCAAGAATTTAATGAACCGTCTGCAATGTAATCAGCATGGAAGAGATCTATAACTGAAGGTTGTGTGGGTGTAGTAAAAATACTGAATGGGGCTGTGAATTAATAATTGTCAGTCTGTGCCCTTAGTTCCTTGGATGCGACAGTGGACGAGAAGGAGCTTGAGTGGTAAGTTTTTGATCCACGTCTGTGGCATACAGAGTGCACCATTAGCATGTAGGTGAGCATGCAGATTTAAGAGGCTTTAGCGTTGAAGGAAACATACATCCGTAAGGATTCTATGATGGATGGCGTGTGCCGTCACCATTAGTGTGTGGGATAGTTGTATACATGGAGATACGAAGGACTGGCATGAATTAACTGAGCAGTCTGCAAAACGTGTTGATCCGCTAGTCTTTAGGATAGAGACGGTCAGACTCCTATCCTTCGTGTAGCTGGGCGGCGTGCGGCTACTATGGCAATCGCTGTATTTATGCCGTCTGCCATTTTGCGCAAGTTTACATGGCAATGGGTAGCTGCACATATTCAGAGGGGTGCTGATTAATGGTTATTTCTATATTTGGACCATTTCAAAGACTTTGTGAAACACATGGTTGCTTATTGACAATTATAGTAAAGTAAAAAACTACTGTTTACTTCAGTTGCCAAGGTAACGCGGTATGCAAAAAGAGCCATGATCGCAAAAACGAACGTAAAATCAATTCAGTGCTGCATATGCAACCTATATTGCTGTAATGTTGTATATACTCAAATTATGCTGTTGTGGCGGTGTATAATACAAACTATGCTTTTGTGGTGGTGTATAATACTTCAGTCCTGTTGAAGTCATGCTTTTTGTGGGTCAAAGTACAAAACAGTGCATGGCATGTTGGATAAAGGAGTTGATTATGTAGCAGTTAAGAGTGTGACGTTCCAGATTACAAATGTTATAATAACAACAGATATTCATGCAGTTTGAAGACAGTGTTATACATCAATTGATTTTGTCAAAGCCATACTTCTTATCTGTTCATGTGTGCTGGCAATATTTGATTGTGGCATTTCAAAACACACATATTGTTGGATCTGAATGCGCAAAGTTACTTCATTGTTTGATGATGTAGATTACAACATTACTTTCTGCCGGTCCATATTGTTCCAATCATCAGTGATAAACATACTATGCACAGAAAAATTGTTAGATGGCAATGACAAATATTGACAATTCAAGTCTAACCTGTGGATGCAGACTATGTTTTAAAGAGGTCCATACCTGATGGGTATACATATCAATGGCAGAAATGCTCAACTGTATCTGTATTAGTGCGGCAGAACGTCACACCCCAAAGTTCCCAAAAGTGCAGTTGACATTGCGGCACTCTGTATATCGTGGATATGAATGTATCAGCCCCAGTGTAGCCTACACCTAAAAGATCAATAAAAATGACATCAGACTTAAATTAAGTGTTTGCAGTCTAAAGTGCTATTCAGCCCTTCTTTAACAGTGTTGAGTCTATGGAACCGTTTTTGTTCCAGTTGTGCGAGGGTTCTATCGATGTCACCACACTTTTTGGTGGTGGATACTTTTTGTAGGATGAACCATTTTATGTCCATATTCGTGTGGTTTTTCTGAATATAATGGTCAGCAAGTGTTTTCTCTGGTATCTTGTTCTTGATACATGAGCCATCTTCACAGATTCTGGTTTTTATTGCTCTATCGTTTTTCTGACATATAGGAGGCCATATGGACATTCTACGATGTGTTACAATTAGTGTGGTCCATCAGTGTACAATTGACACTCTTGTGTTGAAACACTTTCTTGGTTTCAGTGAATTGACAGACTAGACATTGTTCACATCGGTAGTGGCCTTGTACAGGTGGAAGGTTCCATAGGGTGGTTTGCGGGTTCACTGGTTCAATGAACGTGTCTACAAGTGATTCCTTGATATTCTGATTTTTCTTGAAGGTGAAGAGAGGTGTTTGATTCAGGGACCCGATGTTCTTTTTAAGGTGCAAGTGCTTCTTGATGGTGTTTCTCACTAAGTTACTTAGGGGACTGTAAGTAGTTACACATACGAGACAGTATAGATCTTTTTTGGTCTTTTTGGTGAGGCATATGTTGCGGTCAGTATTGGCTGCTTGTTTCTTTGCATTTCTTTTGGCTTTTTTCGGGTACCCTCTGTCGAGTAAATGACTTTGTAGATCATTGGCATGTTTGTTGTAGGTGTCGGTGCAGTTTCTCCTGACTCTTAAGGATTGTCCGTAGGGCAAGTTGTATTTCAGGCCATCTGGGTGGTAGCTGCCAAAATGCAGAAGTGTGTTGCGATCAGTTGGTTTACGGTACAGTTCTGTTTTAAGTCGATCTCCTGATCTAAAAATATGTAGGTCCAGGAAGTCGCCTTCAAGAAAAATCAGAATATCAAGGAATCACTTGTAGACACGTTCATTGAATCAGTGAACCCGCAAACCACCCTATGGAACCTTCCACCTGCACAAGGCCACTACCGATGTGAACAATGTCTAGTCTGTCAATTCACTGAAACCAAGAAAGTGTTTCAACATAAGAACGTCAATTGGACACTGAAGGACCACACTAATTGTAACACAAAACAGGTCACCTATATCATAGAATGTCCATGTGGCCTCCTATATGTCGGAAAAACGATAAGAGCAATAACAACCAGAATCTGTGAACATGGCTCATGTATCAAGAACAAGATACCAGAGAAACCACTTGTTGACCATTATATTCAGAAAAACCACAGGAATCAGTGATGTCATCAATGACATTTGTGATGTCATCTTTGATGTCCTGGATGTTAGTCTTAGCGGTGCACGGTGGTGGCGCGAGTTATGGTTGCTTAGCTTACCATAACTAGCGAATTTCAGGGCTTTTTCGGTTTTTCTTGGAACCATAATGTCCCTTTAACAAAGTTTTTTTACTGAATTTAATAGGTTTTTAGTAGCGCAATTTAACCATAGCGGCCCTTAACAACGTTTTTTTACTGAATTTCATAGGTTTTTAGTAGCGCAACTTAACGATTACGTCCCTTTAACAAAGTTTTTTTACTGAATTTCATAGGTTTTTAGTAGCGGAACTTAACCATAATGTCCCTGACTTTATATACATGTAACATAGAACATACTGAAACCCCAGCTAGTGATTTTGATGTCCGCGGACTCTGCATATGTCCGCGGACGGGCGCTGACAACAGCAACACTACCCAAAAACTCAGGGGGTATCTTAAATTGTTATATCATGCCATATGAACACTGCACAAGTTCAAAAACCAGCACACAAACACATTATATGCAGTAATAAATAAGAAGTGGAAGCTATATATCTAACACATCAACCATCCATTTAAATACCATATGTACTAAAATGGAATATACCAAAACAACAAAGATATGCTTCCAACATAATTACCTCACAGAAACTGCACAACTGGGAGCAACAGCAGATCTACAGACCAGTAAGAACACAATTTACCAGAAGCTAGTAAGTAAACTTCATTTTTCTTATATATTTCTAAAATGTCTGTATTAGATACAATAAAAGTAATATATATATATATTTTTCTCACAGAAATGTCCAGTACTTTAGAATGGCTTGAGGAGAATTTTCCTACATGAGGAAATGTCTGAAGATAGTGATGCTAATGGTAGACACTTCTCTATATAACCAAATGAATAAGCATTACTTTATGTACACTTAACATATATATATATATATATTCTTAACAGACCATACAAACGTTGAAAATAGTACACCAAAAGAGACATTGGAAACGACTCTCAAGCGCATGGAAGAAAAAATGGACATGCTCATGGCAAATTTCAACCATTTGAAAATCTTGTGGAGGACCAGATAAAAGAAAAAATTAAATACCATTGTCCCACATGTACCTGTCCCCCCTCTCCAAATCCCATTCAATTATGCCAAACCGTCTCCACGAAGAAAAACGTTTTGATGAGACTTCCATCCCTTCATCTCCTCCTATCCATCCTCTTGAAACCCCCAATTCCCCTGTGTTTGTGTCAGTTTCTGCTTCCCCTTCTCTTTCATAAATTGTACATCTATATATAATAAAATAAATATGATGTGTGTTTGAATTCAGTCCTTTTTTTTTTTAAGGCAATTGGGCTGTCCGCGGACAGCACTGGTGTCCGGGATGTCCATTAATAAACAAAATAGGGGTGTCCTAAGGGCACTATACCTGTCCGTAATGTCCGCAGTCAAGTTGAAACTGTTCTAAGAACACACGCAGTGTCCGGGATGTCCGTAAATAAACAAAATGGGGCAGCTTAAGGACACTATACCTGTCTGTAATGTCCACAGTCAAGTTGAAACTGTTCTAAGAACACACGCGTTTCCGGGATGTCCGTAAATAAACAAAATGGGGGTGTCCTAAGGACACTATGCCTGTCCGTAATGTCCGCAGGCAAGTTGGATTAGTTCTAAGAACACACTCTGTGTCCGGGATGTCCGTAAATAAACAAAATGGGGGTGTCCTGAGGACACTATACCTGTCCGTGTTGTCCGCAGGCAAGTTCGGACTGTTCTAAGAACACACACGGTGTCCGGGGATGTCCGTAATTAAAGAAAATGGGGGTGTCCTAAGGACACTATACCTGTCCGTACTGTCTGAAGAACATCTACGCACATGCACACTACACCCATAAATTCTACGAACATCCTGCCTGTCCGTAACTGTTTGTCTCACTTGTGTCGTTCTTTTAATTAGTTTCAGGACCCGAACACTGTCCGTAGAACACCCGCGCACATGCGCACGACCGTTCCCGTGCATTTGGTGTCCTGCAGACACCCGTTCCCTTCGCGGACATGTTCGCAACGCCATCATGTGACTGCACCCACACTGAGCGTGTGTCCTGAATTGCGGGCACTGTCCTGGTCCCCGAACATTTTAAAAGTACCTTTTCAGGCAATCCACAGTATTTTATAGTAGAAATTCACCATAGCACATGTCCCAGACAATGACCCTGACTTTCTACATACTTTTTGGAACTTTTTGAGCCTTTTTTGGTTGTTCGATCTGTCCGCACCCCTATAAAAGGCCACACCCCAGAGCTCATTCTCATTGTGCTTTTGGCTATTTGACAAAGCATTGTCTACTTCGGCTGGTATTTTGCTGCTCATGCTGCTGCTTTCCATCAGACCTGATGGCATCAATGCTTGCTGCTCCAGCTGGTGCTACATCTGTCTCAGCACCACCCCCACCCCCTCCACCACCACCACCTCCCCAAATGCCTGAAGAGGGGAACAGGCGTTAGGATGTAGAAGAGGAGGATGAAGAGGATGAGGAGGATGACGAGGATGAGTTAGTGGAAGTCCTTACTACCAGCACTTGCCGTGAGTCTTGGGTGTGGTGGTTATTTACCATTCATGGTAACGTACCCAAGGCACGTGCGAACAAGGTCACCTGCAACCAGTGCAAAATGGTGCTGAGTCGCAGGAGGCCTGGTTCGTACAGCTTTGGTACGACAACTATGAAGCAACACCTAAGGTCGTTCCACGGTGGGCCTGTTCGCAAGGTTGTACCTTGTGAGGAACGTAGTAGGTTGAGTCCCTCTACTACATTCTCTGTTTCCGATCCTCTCACACAACCACCGCAGCATATCACACCCATAGATCACACCCATACAGTCAAACATTTTAACTATGCCATATGGGCATTTTTTATGTCCGCAGACACCGCAAGTGTTCTTAGAACAGTTTCAACTTGCCTGCAGACAGCATGGAAAGGTATTGTGTCCTTAGAACACCCCCATTTTGCCTGATTACGGACATCCCAGACACTGTGTTTGTCCTTAGAACAGTTTCAACTTGCCTGCGGACAGTGCAGACAGGTATAGTGTCCTTAGAAAAAACCCATTTTTGTTTAATTATGGACATCCCGGACACCACACGTGTTCTGAGAACAGTTCAAAGTTGCCTGCGCACAACACGGACAGGTACGCAAAATGTTTACTTCCATGGATATCTTATACTGCAGTGCTTGTTACCAAACTCTACAATCTTAATGGCATGATGTAGCCAAAACTTCACATACAAACTATACAAATCAATCACTGCATAAACTGTACATTTGCAAATATTTCATACATATTTGATTCTATGGGTGTGGTCTATGGGTGTGATATGCTGCGGTGGTTGTGGCCAGGGCCTAGAGTTTTGGGTGCATGGCCTACGGCCTACGGCCTTTGGTCATGCACCCAAGATTCTAGGCCCTGGCCACAACCACCGCAGTCTATCACACCCATAGATCACACCCATAGAATCAAACATTTTAACTATGCCATTTGGGCATTTTTTATGTCCGCGAACAGTTTCAACTTGCCTGCGAACAGTACGGACAGGTATAGTGTTCTCAGGACACCTCCATTTTTGTTTCATTACAGACATCCCAGACACCGTGTGTGTTCTTAGAACAGTTTTAACTTGTCTGCGAACAGTACGGACAGTTCTAGTGTCCTTAGGACACTCCATTTTGTTAAATTACGGACATCTCGGACACTGTGTGCGTTCTTAGAACAATTTCAACTTGCCTGCGAACAGTACGGACAGGTTTAGTGTCCTTGGGACACCTCCATTTTTGTTTAATTACGGACATTGCGGACACCGTGTGTGTTCTAAGAACAGTTTCAACTTGCCTGCGGACAGTACGAACAGGTATATTGTCCTTAGGACACCTCCATTTTTGTTTAATTGCAAACATCCCGGACACTGTGCGTGTTCTTAGAACCATTTCAACTTGCCTGCAGACAGCACGGACAGGTATAGTGTCCTTAGGACACCTCCATTTTTGTTTAATTGCAAACATCCCAGACACTGTACGTGTTCTTAGAACCGTTTCAACTTGCCTGCGGACAGCACGGACAGGCATAGTGTCCTTGGGACACCCCCATTTTTGTTTAATTACGGACATGCCAGACACAGTGTGTGTTCTTAGAACAGTTTCAACTAGCCTGCGGACAGCACAGACAGGTATAGTGTCCTTAGGACACCTCAATTTTTGTTTCATTACGGACATCCCAGACACCGTGTGTGTTCTTAGAACAGTTTCAACTTGCCTGCGAACAGTACGGACAGGTATAGTGTCCTTAGGACACCTCCATTTTGTTAAATTACGGACATCCCGGACACCGTGTGTGTTCTTAGAACAATTTCAACTTGCCTGCGAACAGTACGGACAGGTATAGTGTCCTTAGGAAACCTCCGTTTTTGTTTAATTACGGACATTGCGGACACCGTGTGTGTTCTAAGAACAGTTTCAACTTGCCTGCGGACAGTACGAACAGGTATAGTGTCCTTAGGACACCCCCATTTTGATCGATTATGGACATCAAGGACAGCGTGGCTGTCCGCAGACACAACGAACCCAACAGGGGTGCCTGCCACCTAAATAATTACAACATTTGACCCATCTCTTACTCCCCCACCCTCCCCAAACAGTCTTACATGCCAGCACACTTGCCAAAATTGTCTTTCTCCACCATTTGTCACTGCGCTCTCCGCGGATGTCCGCGGATACAAGATGGTGGGCGTTCCCCAAAAATCTGACGCACTCTACGCTCTTCACCATCCAATCAGCGAACACGTTGCATGTCCACGGACATGACGCAAGCTGATTAGCTAATCAGGACACTGTCCACGGAGCGAACAGGGAAGTGTGTACCCGGAGCGGGCATAGATATTGCACATTTTTTGGAACCTACTTTTTGGTCATTTTAAAAAAAACTACTGGACGGATTTTCACCAAATTTACAAAAGCATGCTTTCGGGACCAAGACACTGCTCCTGCCGCAAATTTGGTGAAAATCCGTCCAGTGGTTTGGGCTGTAGGCGTGAGCAATTTTTTTTCCCCATTCAGTCTATGGGAAAAAATACATTTTGGCTATAACTTTGCCCCCCCTGGACCAAACCTCACTAAACTTTGCAAACAAATTTAGAGAGGGCCATATACTTCTTTTTGGTGTTATAAGCTGCCCAAAAAGTGCTCTTCCTATGGGAATAGCAACTTAACCATGACTACACAGCCACTAATGTGGCTGTGTAATAAGAATTTCAGCAACATCCATTTGAATCAGATTTGAATTGATTGAACTTCAGGAGGTAGAGTGTCTTTTCACAAGTTGGATTTATATGCCCTTGCTCATTGGTGTGTGATATTGTGTTCTAGGTGGACAGGATCTAATATGGCATTCCCTTAAGTTGTGTTTGTATGTGAAAGTTGAACTATTGAGAAGTGTTGTTTCTGCTGCTTGATGGGTGTAGGTTAAATATACCATCTGTTATGCATCAAAGAGCCAGGCTATTAGACCTTTTCCTGAATTTCAGGTGATCTTGAAGGGGGTGGTTTCCGTTAGTGGTCTGGTCCAGAGTATAACCACCATTGTGGAAAATGCAGAGCCTTTGTGGCTTTCTCAGCAAAATCTTATGGTTTCTAATAATATGTTTTTTCTCAATCTCAGATCTCTGGTTAGTTGGTTGAGTAGGATTTTGTTTAGTTGGAATTTTGCTCCTTGACCTGCACATACTTATGGGTGATGCACAGGACATTCTAATGGATACTCTTTTTTGATTGGTATCCAGAGGAGTGCTCTGATAGCAGGTGTTATGTGTTGAGTCTAATTAGTACTCCAGCTACTGTGTTTTGGATCAGTTGAAGTTTTCTTTGCAGTAGTCCACGATGCCTAAGTAAAGGCTGTTTGCAAAGTCTTGAAAGAATCAAGGAGACAACTTCACTCTGTGTTTGAAGGAGAGTTAGGGCAGAATCTGTCAGAGCAGAGATGATAGTATCTTTTTTTGTATAATGCAGTGACTTGGAGTCCTAGTGTGAGCACATTGTCAATGAATATGCCATTTCCAAAGACCATGGTAGAGGTGTTTCTGGTGCAATGTGAGGTGATACTAACATTGTTATGATTTTGTCTGAATAGACTTTTTGGTATTGACCAACATCCATTTGCTTTTCACGTGAGGCAGTTGCTGAGGGTGGTGGTAGATTTTCCTTCATAGGCCATTTTCTATATGATTTGTGTGTCATTGAATAGTTGTAACAGGTGAATCAGTGAGATTGTATGATCATCAAAGGGGTCACATATGTGTTGAAGAGGCACAGACAGCAACAGACTTGATCCCTTCAAAATCCACAGTAATTAAGTCCTAGGTTTGAACTGGATTGGGATGGTGATTTCCATTCTGTCTGTTAAGAAGGATCTCATCCATAGTAGAGTTTCGCTATGCAGTCTGTTTCAAGCCTTCTAATAAGTGTTCTGTTGTCAAAGCCTGGTGAGATGTCATTGAGTATGAGTGTCGAGGTGATGTTGTCATCTTCTAAGATACTGAGTCTGTTTCAAAAGGAAATTAGTATCGATTTGGTGCCTCTCATAGGTCTAAAATCTACTTGGGAGCAATTTCACAGGCTTACTGGGATTTTGGCTGTGTTAGTTATGTTTGAAGTAGGACAAAAGTTGGAGGGGTCCTCTGGATACCCAGCCATGTTTTTTAGAAGTTGTTTGATGTAGGCAGTCGTGAATGCTTGTTAATGATCTTTTTTCAGATGCTCGAGGGGCAGGGTTCAATTGGGGAAATGGCTTTGTTGCTAAGTTCCAACAAGCCTGCTTTGGATATTGCTTTAAAACTGTTCAGCGATGGGTTTGTTGGCTGAGTATAATTGCCCAGGGTTTAATTGTTGCCCCCAATTCTGTTCCTTATTGCAGATTCAAAATCTTGTTGTTTGTTTAGTATTCATACTTCTCAAATGGTTGGTGATATCATCACATAGTTTTTGGGTGAGTGAAGATACTTTGCTGCAGGAAGCAGAGTTTCTCAACTCATTAAAGATTTGTTAAAGTTCTTACTCCTGCTGAGGTGCATTATTGATTTGTTGAGAATAATAACATTATCTTCCTTTAAGGATATCTGCTTTGTAGAGGCATATTTGTCTTTGGTAAGCAACGTTGTTTTGTGGTTTGTAGTGTTTCCTCTGTGTTTTATCAAGTATACCATTTCTTTTTGTCAGTGTTTGCAGGCGGGGTGTGACCTATATTTTTCTGAAAGAGTTGTTTGCTTTGTGGGGTGAAAGTGTCCAGTACTTTGGTTATCTAGTTTTCTAGTGTTGCTGAAATGTCTTCCTATAGTGTAAGTTCCACTGGCTAAGGTTTTGGCTTGGTCTCTTCTAAAATATCTAAGATTTCCTCTTTTCTCCAGGTTGACAGGTTTACAGCTTATTCTGGTGATGGTTGTTTGACCTTTTTGCCTTTGTGAGTCAGGAGCGGACGCATTGGCATGGAAACCGTAAAATTAATCATTAGGTGATTGCAGTACTTTAATGGGGTGGAGTTGTTTATTATCGGGCCGATTCATGGAACAAACGTGCGCCGAATATCCCAGCGCAAGCAGGCGCAAGGAGGCACAAGCGTGAGAAAGCAAGCGCACGCGTGCGATTCAAGGAAGGCGCTGCGCTACTTTCCCACTGGTTGTGCGCCAAATCCGTGCATGGCGCACGCTGGCGCACACATCTCCAAACGCGTGCGCTAAGCGCACATAGCGCAGCGCACACAACAAAAGTAGGCGGAACAGGGGGTGTAACACGCGGAATGGGGAATAACGCGTGAAAAAGAAGGCGTAACGGGGAAGTACTGCTGGGAAGTACACGGAACGCCCACATGCACGCGAACCACACGTGAACCACACGTATTCAAGGAATCGAATAGGGCAAACCCGTACACGGGCAAGGACACGCACATGCCTAAACACGTCCGCCACACGAAGGCAGGCGGTAGCGTCCCTGCGCATTACAAAAGTGTGCACAAATAAAAAGCATGCATATACTGAGTGGGGTACGTGTATTTCAGGGGTGCGCGGGAAGTTTCACACTCGATTGGCCTGGGTACGTGTATTTCAGGGGTTCGCAGGAAGTTTCACACGTGATTTCAGCAGGGTACGTGTATTACAGGGGTGTGCGGGAAGTTTCACACGCGATTGGCCTGGGTACGTGTATTTCAGGGGTTCGCGGGATGTTTTACACGTGAAAGGGCAACACCCGTGCGCGATACGTCACAGATGCGCTTACGCGCTAAGGGCCTTTGGTCCAATGAAATCGCATACGTGTGCTGACACGCTTACGCGCAAAGGGCCTTTCCTCGAATTACACGCTGATGTGCAATTTTTTCACGTGCCAAATGACTCCGTATCAAGCTGGCCACACAAAAACACATGGAAGACCACGCTCCTGCCCTGAAGGCCATTTTCCTGCCCCCCAGAACTCCGAGCACGCTCCCACCTGCCATCTGCTGCTGCCTGACTGCCTGCTGCCCACGTGCCCTGCTATTTGGTGCCTGCACATCAGCCATCTGCAGGGGTCCAGTTGCTGTGTCCACCCCTGCTGGAACAGAAGACTCCCGACTGGGATACCATCGCTCCACAGCCCAGCCCCAGGACCCAGTTGCCCACCCATGCCTGCCTCGGGGGTCACCATGTCGGGGCAAACACCATCTGAGACCACTGGCGACCCCCAGCCAGAGGGGCAGAGGGCCGCCAGCTTCAGTCAGAAGGAAGTTGGTGTCCTGGTGGAGCATGTCCTGGGGCATTATGATGCCCTCTTCAGAACATCACCCACCAACAAGGAAGGATGGGATAGGATCTGGGACGACTTTGTGGTTGCCATCAACGCGGAGGGGGTGGCAACCTGCAACATCAAGCAAGTCAAGAAGCGCTGGGAGGACTTGAGGTCCTGGAACCTCATAAAGGCCTGGTGCCTCGTGGAGGGGGGCCGGGGCAGCATGAGTACCATCCAGATGAGGGTCCTGGAACGCGTAGCCCCAGCGCTCCACGCCCAGATCCTTCAAAGGCAGATCCGTCTGGAGTTGAGCGGTAAGTGGCCAAGCATTGCTGTGTGAGACAGGGCATGTTGCAGGGTGCTGGTTGTCTGATACTTGCCTGTATGTCTGACATAGGCCATGTACGTATGTGTGTGTGCAGGGACATCATGGTCATGCATGTGAGACCAGTAATGTGTGAACCACATGGTAGGTGCATTTGTTACAATGCAACATGCGGAGCAGCATGCGGAATGCACACATTAATGCATGCCTGTCTCTGTTATTGGACATGGATGGGGTGTGAGAGATGGGTGCTGCGGTCATGGACATGTATGGTGTCCACGTCTGTGTGTCTGACTTGCGTGTCTGTGACTTGTAAATGCCATGGATGCATGACACATGTCTGTGACAATGTTCAGATTCACTGATGCAGCCTACTCATCCTTGTATCCACTGTGTCTGGGGTGTACAAGGCCAGATGGATGAAACTACGGTGAAGTGTGTGCATGTGATAGGCATGGCCCATGATGCATGTGAGTTTCAAACCAGCATTGTATGTTTCAAGAGTCCCTTGGACATGTATGCTAATGTTCATTTCATGAGCCATGCCTGTTACTGCATGTGTTTTGCCTGCACTGACCCATGTGTTGTGGAGGGACATGATGGAAGTGATGTTTGACAGTGCCACTCATCTGCTATTGCTTCCTGTCTAGGGGACCATTGTACAGTACTCTGATGCTTGTGTTCTATGTCTCCCTCTACACAGCGGCAAGTGATAAAGAGGGCAGAGATGGCGCTGTGGAGCAAAGAGGCGGGGATGCCCCCACCGGCCGGCGACGCAAGGCCCAGTCAGCCTCCCAGAATTTACCATTGTCCGGGAGTGAGGGGACTGGTGCTGCGTCTGCCACTACGGCTGCAGTGGAAGGGGTGGGTGAGCCCCCACAGGGGCTTGCAACGGCGGAAGACGGTGTGGAGTCATCCAGGTTGGTGGTTTCCACAGAGGAGGAAGAGGCCGCTACTGAGCCGCACATGGGGCCTGGTGGGGGTGGTACCACTGGTGCAAGTGGTGCAGTCCAGGGGCAGGGGCAGGAGGCAGCACAGGTCGCCGTGGAGGGGCCTGTGCATGTCACTGTCCCTGACACTGTGACTGCACCACCATGCACCAGCAGGGATGCCTCATCCCAGGCCCGTCCGCAGGTAGGGGGGATGTCCATGTCATCTGACACTCCTCTACCTGCGGACAAGGGGACCTCTGGCCGTATGGAGAAGGTCCTGATTAGTGTCAGGTTGCGCAAGCGTGACATTCGTAATGATGTGCGTGCTTCCCGGGGGGAGCACGCACGTCAGCACGAAGAGCAGCGTGCCAACGTGGCCCAGTTGGGAGTATCCATGGTCGTGGGTTTTGTACATGTGTCGGCCACTCTGGTGGCCCTCTCCTCCTCTGTGGGGACTATGCGCCAGTCGTTCTCCATGCCATCTTCCAGCCCAGATGCCACCAGGGCCCCCTGTGGACCTGCCCTGACCAACGCAGCCAGCTCGGTGGGGATCCCATCCCTGCCACAGTCGGGAGTCGGAGGTCCAGCAGGGGTGGACACCACAGCAACTGGACCCCAGCAGATGGAGGATGTGCCGACGTCATCGGGCAGGGCACGTGCACGACGGCGTCAGTGGATTCCATCAGCCTGGATGCCGTTGTGCTGGCAGAGGCAGTTGCGTCAGAGGCAGCGGCAGGCTCAACGTGGGAGGCATAATGGCTCGGGGCCATCTACATCAGAGGGGCAGGCATCGGCCCGAGGGCAGGAGGACCCTGGAACGGGAGTGTCTCCCGTGTGGCAGCGGTTGGGCCAGCAGATAGGTACGGAGTGGCGGCAGGCGGAGGAGGCACGGCTCACAATGGTCAGGGCGGAGAACACCATGTGTAGGGTGCTGAGGTGGGCTGAGTGCCTCAAGGGAATTCGCAGGAAGTGGGAGGTGGACATGGTGTTATCCCTGCGAGACCTCGGGGCCAGAGAACAGGCCTGCCTCCAAGACATTGAACAGGAGTTCAATGATGCCCTGGCCCATGACATCAACAAGTGAGCCGTTGGACTTGCCCGCCGCCATTGTATATAGTTCATTAGTGTTACGTTTCATTTCTTTTTTCTTTCATTTGGGGTGCATGGACTATGCCCCACATTTTTGTATATAGTTAGTAATTAGGTAGGTTTCATTGTAGGTTTCATGTATGTCGTTGGGCTCATGGACCCTGGATTTGCTATTTGTACATAGTTTTACAGTGGATTTTTCTCCTTCATCTTTTTTTTTCTTCACCATGGAGCAATGGATATTACGCTTTTCTTTCCCTTTGGATTTGCTTTCTTGGATGGTGACTTTGGACACATTTTCATTTGGACTAATTTGGATTCGCATTTTATTTATTTATCATTTTTTGGGACACGCTGCATTTTTATTATTATTGGCATTATTGTGTGTTTTGATTTCATTTCCTTCATTTTGACATGAATACATTTTTGTTTCTTACTTCATTGTGTGGTCTTCTCTCATTGGTTTCATGCATGTCACAATGTGGGTTTTCTCAGTCATGTGTTGCCATTGTGTGGGTCTGACAGACTTGTACTCAAGAGCATTCTGCTTATTTGTGATCTATCATGTAATGGGGATTTCAATTTGGAGTGGATGTAAAGCTTGGTTGGGTGTTTGGACTGGGGTGGCGTGGGGTGGGATTTGGGTGGCCATAAGAGCCAGGGATCTAGATTGTGATGATGTGTTGGCTGGGGGACATGTGTCGGGGCCTGCTGGCAGGTGCCTGTCAATGCTGGGGGGGTGGGGGTGCAGGGGGACATGAGTGGGGGCCTGCTGGCAGGTGCCCCTCACTGCTGGGGGGTGGGGGCACAGGGGGACATGTGTCAGGGCCTGCTGGCAGGTGCCTGTCAATGATGGGGGTTGGGGGGGCTGGGGGACATGTGTCGGGCCTGCTGGCAGGTGCCTGTCAATGCTGGGGGGGTAGGGGTGCAGGGGGACATGAGTGGAGGCCTGCTGGCAGGTGCCCCTCACTGCTGGGGGGTGGGGGGGCAGGGGGACATGTGTCGGGGCCTGCTGGCAGGTGCCTGTCAATGATGGGAGGTGGGGGGCTGGGGGACATGTGTCGGGGCCTGCTGGCAGGTGCCTGTCAATGATGGGGTGGTGGTGGTGCAAGGGGGACATGACCAGGGGTGCAGGGTAGTCCCCTGTGGTGTGGGGTGCCTGCAGGGGCCGTGGAGGGGGTAGAGGGGACACCTGGGAGGACCCACACTGCCAATTCACGTGTAGGACTCCCTGTGCACCCCCGAAATATGTGTTCCATGCTCTGACAGTAAAATCGCGTGTAAAACTTCCTGCGCACCCCTGAAATACACGTACCCTGCTGAAATCGCGTGTAAAACTTCCCGCGCACCCCTGAAATACACGTACCCAGGCCAATCGCGTGTAAAACTTCCTGCGCACCCCTGAAATACACGTACCCTGCTGAAATCGCGTCTAAAACTTCCTGCGCACCCCTGAAATACACGTACCTTGCTGAAATCGTGTGTAAATCTTCCTGCGCACCCCTGAAATACACGTACCCTGCTGAAATCGCGTGTGAAACTTCACGTGCACCCCCGAAATACACGTACCCCACTCGCACAGGGCCTATCGCGTGTGAAACTTCCCGCGCACCCCCGAAATACACGTACCCTGCTGAAATCGCATGTGAAACTTCACGCGAACCCCAGTAGTACATGTACCCTGCTCGCACAGGGCCAATCGCGTGTGAAACTTCCCGCAAACCCCTGAAATACACGTACCCAGGCCAATCGCGTGCAAAACTTCCCGCGCACCCCTGAAATACACGTACCCTGCTGAAATCGCGTGTGAAACTTCCCACGCACCCCCAAAATACACATACCCCACTCGCACAGGGCCTATCGCGTGTGAAACTTCCCGCGAACCCCAGTAATACACGTAACCCGCTTGCTGTGCTGGTAAAGGGTTAGCGCAGCCCTTTGCGCTGGATTGTGGATTTTGATGGCTTTTCCCTGCGTGAGGGGCGTTCTTGGGGGTGTAACTGGCACTGCTGCAGGGTCGCTGCGCCACTGTGCGTCACGGCTGGTTTTGGTAGTTAAAATCCATGAATACGCTGTGCGCGGAAATGTATTTTAGCGCACGCAGCTGGCGCAGAGATTTGCACGCGCAAACTGTGCGCCATCCGCGTGCGCCACTTGTGGGCTCAATTCTATGAATTACCCCCTATGTCTTCTTCCAAAAGATTTAATCAAGGGTGGGGCCTGCAGTCTGCTACACTCATTTCACTATTTGAGCTGAATTTTGGCCATGTAGTAGCTTAAGCTTCGTGGTACTGAATTTGTTTGCTTCTCAAACCTCAAAGGTTGAGGTCACTGGGCATTTTTAGGTGTCTGTTTCGTGTGGTTAGATGAGCAATTACATCTGCAATGTTTTCTGAGAAGGCTCGGTTGTAAGATTGTTCAGGGGCAGGTGAATATGCCATTTGTATTTTTTTTTTGTTGCCCCTCCCCTTGTAGATTAACCGATGAACATCTCACCTAAAGCTCTTGCTTCTCCCCAGTCCAATATTGCAAAGGTGAGAAACATTACTCACTGCGCAACCATATTGTCCATATGCTGAGCAGGTGCAGAAAAGGATTAACACTATGTGGGCTAAAGATGGGAATAAGTAAACTCATTGTTAACTGACGCACATGCATGCAATAGACATGAAGCAAACATGCACTCACCATGAAGAAACATAGATACTAGGTTAAACATGCATTTATACACAAAGAATATTGCTTGTAACTATAGAGGCACGAAGAACATAGCATAAGCAGTATATATATATATATATATATATACATATACATATATATATATATATATATATATATATATATATATATATATATATATACTGAATGCAACACCAATGACACACAAGTATAGCTCACTAACATAGGAATGCGATAGTAATGGGCCATCATCTTTTCTAAAATGGAAGATGCAGCAACCCTTTTTAATATATAAAAGCCTCATGACTCAGAGTGCACAGAATGCTGAAATCGTAGAAATAACATATCTGTGAAGCCTAAGCCAAGGTGTCATGGGGCAGAGTTTGGGACTCTGTGTACAGGACCGTGCAAGGGTCCACAGACAAGTGTGAACAAATAAAATAAAGAAACAAACTAGAAGCAAAAGAATCCAGCCTTATAAAAGGCTTTTATGTCTCTATTACAGAAAGAAAAGCCTACAAACTACCTTTCCCAGGCATCCCTGGGCCAAGAACGAATTTCTCGCGCGCACGTCCAATGGCACAGGGCTTGTGCTTAGACTCTCGACCTGAGAGGACGTGTTCCTGGGAGCTTTTCTTAGCTGAAGACGCCTATTGCAGCGTTACTTAAGAAGGGAAAACCATATCAATGGGATGAAACTGCGGAACAAGGCTTTCAACAGTTGAAACAGGCCTTCATATCAGCACCGGTATTAAAGAATCTCTATCTAACCCTGCCATTTATAGTAGAGACAGATGCCTCTAGCTATGCCCTCGGACAGTACGGTTGCAGCGAGACCCACAAACTGGATTGTTACACCCAGTAGCTTACTATTCCCGAAAGCTACTCCCAGCAGAAGCCAATTACACAATAGCCGATAGGGAACTGTTGGCGGTATAAGGGGCATTCGACGAATGGCGACATTACCTCGTAGGGGCTCGTCATACTGTGACAGTGATTACCGACCATCGAAATCTGCAGTTTATAAAGACAGCGAAGGATTCTAGAATGGCAGGCAATGGAGTAGCAGCTTAACTCTACAGCTCCTGGACCTCTCCCTGAAGACATTTAAAAGATATTATTATGAATTCTAAGAAAAAGATAGAAGAGGCTGAAAACCCTGCTTCAAAGAAACCCAAACAGATTGTGGTGATGGATGATACTCCAAGCATTCAAGATATCTACAAAATCCTTTTACAGGTCGCCCAAGAGTTTTGTGATGTCAAGCTTACTCTGGCTGAGCTGAACATAAAAACAGGTCAATTTATGTTAGAGTGACGGATTTGGAAAAATCATCTTTGTCTATGAGCAATGACATATCTGGCAGCTTTCAGGCTTACAACAATTTGAAATCTGATTTGCAGAAAGAAAAGGAAATGTGTTTGGAGTTGGAAATGAGGATGAGGGCTAAAAACATCAGATTGGTTGGAGTAGATGAATCTGTTGGAAATGAAGATTTGCCTTCCTTGGTTATTCAAGTGTTTAAGGAGAGTTTCCACTGTGAAAGGAGTGCTTGATGAATGCAGCCAGACCTAAGGGGAAAGCTTCTTTCAAAGGTAAATCTATTTTTATTTATCCTGACTTTCCCAAAGAAACTCTACTTCTTTAAGAATGCAAAAGACTTGGCCAAACAACTTAACTTGAAGGCCTTCCTTAATAAAAGTAATGTTTATACAATTGCATTGCCGGATGGTGAAAAGAGCCCTTCAGACCCTGCACAAGCCATGAACTGGTTGGAAATACATAAGAGAGACCTTCTTGCAACTGCTCCCTTCAGTTAGGATGTCTCTGAGTTTTTCAAGTGCCCTCCTGCTCAGTTTTGGTTTATATATTCTTATTTACCACTTTATTTACTACTTTTTGCCATCTACTCATTCATTTATATGCATTACAAATGGCGCCGGTGAATTGGTCAGTTAACGCTTGCTGTTTTCAAACAATTACAATTGGAACTTCTTTGTGCTGTGTTGTGCTCCAGCGAACCTCTGAGCATTCCATCGGACTCTGGCTCGGTCTTCTGGTGATGGATTCATTCATTCCATATTCTATTTGTTAAATTCTGGGACAGAGATCTTTATAACATGTAAGTTTTGGAGAACATGGAGTGGCTACGTGTTATTTTCTGCATGTTCTCCGGCCGTTTCGGTGCCTTCAATACTTCTGGATGCTGCTTTTGAGTAAAGGACCCTTGACCCTGGACGCACGACACGTGGATCAGCTGACCCGTAACCATCTTCACTGATTTCCCGGATGCTGTTCCTTCTTTACGATTCGGCAGAGCTGCATGGGATTTCAGCTGCAGAGGTTATGGTCTCATGGGTCTTGCAGCTCCATAAAATGTCAGGAGTGAATGACATCTGCCTGTGGGTTTTTTTTTTTGTTTTTACGTGGCACAATGCATGGAGATTACTGACTCTATCCTGTCCTCATGAAGGTAATTCAAACTGATACTTCACTTTGCCTGAATGCAGTTTTAATGGAAAACAAAATGTTTACATCAACAATGCTTCTTTGACTGGGATCGAAAGCAACTTATTGTTACTGTGGAGCTCACAGCTTTTTCCAGGATTGTTTGCATACTGGTGTGATGAACATGACTTTCTACATAGTTGCTTGTCATAGCTGCGCTGAGTATGTAGTCCATCATATTGTAACGGGTTATGGACCCTGTTAGGCGGTCATGCCAATCTATTATATAAGTACAATTGTGTTCAGGAATAAGAGTCTGTATGCTTTCGTGCGTTTAAGCAAAACATGACAATCTGCTCTGTTAGTACATGTACCTGAGTCTGTCAACTCTCATGAGTGATATGTCCAAAACCTTTGATTGCAGTAGGTGTATCGTGTCAAGAGTTCCTCTTGTGATCCATGCCGGTACGGAGTTTAGAGTTTTTAGCATCCAGTCCTGAAACTAGTATTAGTAAAGTGAGGTGCTCTACGTTCTGCTATCTCTACAGGTTAAGTATCACAGGATGATTAACATAGTCTTGCTCACATGGATAATATATGCAGTCTTATGTCAGTGTATATTGCACTCTATGGTAAATTCAACCAATTTTATTTTCATTCACAGAGCTTCTGGTGAACTATGCAAAACTTTTAACATGCATAATTTGTACAGTTTCAAACATCATTATATTGTCACGATGAGAAATTTCTGTCCTGAATGTTTTACGTTATAGTGGACAATCTACTCTCCTTTGCTTTGTGTTCTATGCTAAATGTATGACCATTTTATCTTGGGGCACGGTGGGACATGTTACTAATTAAGTTGTTTTAATTTTAAATTGTAGAATGTTGTGGTATGTCTATGGGATGTGCCTGGTTCCTGGGCTTACTAATTCCAGTGGGTGGTATAGTAATCTACCTTTGAATAGGTAGTGTGATTATATTTGAATTTGATCTTAAATGTATTGTTTTTAAAATGGTTCCTTAGGTTTGGTTTATGTTTTGAGGATTTGGAAAGTTTGAGGATATAGTGTTACTGACGGGGGTATGTGGACATTAGGGTCCATTATTAACGCTTTTTATGATTTGGTTGATGTTTAGTATGTTTTTCTGTTATTTGAAACAGGTTTGTCGTTAGTGATTTACAATGAAATATTTGAGGTTATGCGGATAATATGTGGGACTTGGTAGAGGTCCTAGAGGTTGTTTTTTTATTTTGTTTCTAATATTTTCTAGGCTGAATAGACTTCACAGTCTAGACTGTACTTTTTCTTGGTTATTTATTTGTTTGTTTTCTACTTTCTGTTTTTATTTTTCTGTTTTTTATTTTTCTGATAATAGTGAAATGATGGCTTCGAAGTCTAAAGGTGCAGTTAACGATCTCTGTATACTGTCTTGGAATGTAAATGAAGTTAACAACATTCTGAAGAAAAAGAAAGTGTTTACAATGTTGGATGATATGAGGGCAGATATATGCTTTTTACAAGATACACATATTTTAACTGAAGAGATCTCAAAATTAGAGAAATAATGGTTCAGAGCTGCTTTTGGGTCTTTGTTTACAGCGAGATCCCGAGGAGTAGCCAAAAAAACACCTATTAGAATTTTGAGAGAATGTGCTGATAAAGAGGGGAGAATGATTGCTTTGTTGGTCGAAATTCAGGGGGAACTGTTGACTGTTTGCAATGTGTATGCACCCACAGTTGATGATGGTTCATTTTTTAGAATGGTTGCACAGACTCTTTTGGATTTGAATTCACCAAATATCCTTCTTGAAGGAGATTTTAATACAATTGTCGATTCTTTGCTTGATAGAAGTCAGGTAAGACGGATCTCTCGAGTGATCTTCATCATAGAGCACTTATGTCGCTTTTAAAGGAACATAACTTGAAAGACAATTGTCGTCTTATGAACCCCGATAAGCGCCAATATAGTTTATTCTCAGGGGCTCATGGTGTGTATTCTAGACTGGACATGCTTTTGACTGGTGGTGCGGTGACTGAAAACTTTGTTTCGTGTGATGTCGGTAATATACTGGTGAGTGATCATGCCCCGGTGACAATGCATTTGAGGTTTAAATTTCAATATTGCAGGTCCTTTTCATGGACACTGAATGCTTCTATTTTAATGGATGATGATATATTAGACCAAATTTTGTCAGAGGCAAACTTTTTTGTTGATGGAAATCGCTCATGTGAGGTCAATTTGTTAAACACGTGGGAGGCCTTTAAATGTTGCATGCGTGGGACTTGCCTGGGACTGTCAAATAGTAAAAAGAAAAGAGGAGAAAAGCGGGTTGGAACTAGAGCTAAAAATGAGTGAAGTATCTAAGGATTTAATGCAGGATCCATCTAATTCTGCTAAACTGACAATCTTGAGGAGACTTAAAAAAGATATGGATGATATTTTGGCACTAAGGGCAGAATGTAGTTTATTCTACTCTTGTTGTGCATACTTTGAAAAGGGAGACAGGTGCGATAGATAGCTTGCATACAGGCTGAAAAAGAGAGTGTCTGAATCTGCTATTGCTTCTATTATTGACTTGGAAGGTAGAATTACATTTGACCCTAAAAAAATAAACTCAGTATTTTGAGACTTTTACATGAAACTATACAGTACTGAGGCTGGCATCACAGGAAGGCGGAAGGATTTCTTTGGAAAATGTACGCTTCCTAAGATCCAGGATCTTGAACGTGAGCTTCTGGATGCTGATCTGACTATTGATGAGGTTAAAAATGCAATTTCAAAACTGAATGTTGGTAAATCCCCTGGTCTGAATGGGCTTCCTTGTGAATTTTATAGAATTCTTCCAGATTTGACCCTGGGACTTTTAAAAGATATGTTTATTGCCAGTAAATTGGGTGGGGCATTGCCTAAAAGTACATGTCATGCTTCTATTTCAGTTTTTCTGAAAAAAGGAAAGGAGAGCAATCATCCGGCAAGTTATCGTCCCATTAGTCTTATAAACACTGATAATAAAATCTTGTCTAAGGTTTTAGCCTTAAGACTAGAGAAGTTTCTTCCTAAATTAATTGATGAAGAGCAATCTGGCTTTATGAAAAATAGGCGCACGTCTAGTAATATTCGGAAATTGCTACTTACCATGGAAAAGTCTGATGAGGTTAATTGCGATGCCGCTGTCCTTTCCCTAAACGCTGAAATCCGACGGCGGATGTTAGACAAATGGGGTCAAATCGGAACCCTTTAAATTGAAACGAGACACTCGTCAGGGGTGTCTGTTTTTGCCACTTCTATTTATTTTAGCGATTGAACCACTAGCTGTTCGAATCAAAAACGAACCAGGTTTGCATGGTGTAAGTTTCTGGGGGTTATGCAGAAGGCCAGCTTATATGTGGACGATCTTTTGCTGGTGCTTCAGAATTTGGATGAATCTCTCCCCTGCTTGATGCGGACATTGGCCCTCATTCCGACCCAGGCGGTAAGTTACCGCCTGGGTCGTACCTTTACCACCATGGCGTAAACTATGTTTACGCCATGGTGGTTGGCGGACTTACCGCCCCATTCCGAGGTTGGCGGGGCGGTAAGTCCCCAATCCCCATTTACCCTTCCCCATTCCCATTTTTGCCCCATAGGGCATAATGGGAGTGGGGAAGGCATTAATTACGCCACCGTAAATTACGGTGGCGTAATTAACAACAAGGTCCCTTAGCGCCATGGATTTTAACACCTGCTAAAAGCAGGTGTTAAATCCTCCATGGCGCTAAGGGACCTCGGAATCAGGCGGTAAGGGTCGGCGCTGTTTACGCTGCCGTAAACCCCTTACCGCCTGGGTCGGAATGAGGCCCATTATCTGATTACCATGATTCTTCGGGCTAAAAGATTAATTGGTTAAAGTCAGAGGTATTGCCTCTTTCACCTCGATGTGATAAAACTCTAGTCACGGGATTGGGATTTCAATGGTGTGATACGCGCTTGCGCTATCTGGGCGTTTGGCTGACTTCTCCTGTTTCAAATATGGTCGATGAGAACATGTGTAAGATCATTAAAGATTCTAAAATGGATTTAGAAAGATGGTCTCTTCTTAATCTATCCCTGTGAGGTAAGGTGAACGCCCTTAAAATGAATTTAGCTCCTAAAATTAATTACATTGCTAGTATGCTTCCTTTGAGAATTAATAATAGTTACTGGAAAGACTTAGATCGTCTCATTCAAGATTTTTTATGGGATAAGAAACCGCCGAGACTTAGTATTTGGAAATTGCAACTTCCAGTTCATCGGGGTGGATTGGGGGTTCCGAATCTTAAGGCCTATCACTTGGCCTTTTCATCTCATTCGTTCATTCCCTTTTTGAGTGGGGGGTCGGACCGCTGGGCAGTAGCGGAATCGAATGCCTTTGGTCCGCTTGGCCCGGAAGCTTTGTTGACTACCAATATTAAGGATCCTGGTAGTAGATCATTAGTGACAACATTTTTGCACACTGCTTCTAGTGAGTTGTTGGTGGTTTTGGGTGTAGATGCTTTTAAATGTCATTGGGCCTCAATTTGGAATGAACCCTAAGATCCGAGACAATACTATAAACCATTTTTTGGCCTGATTGGTATCTTGCTGGCATTAAACAGATTTTCGATCTCGGTAAGGATGGCCGATGGATGACTGCGAACGAGATGAGAGAGAGATGGGACTTTGGTAACTTATCAGATTCTGCTTATAGGCGTTTGAAGAGGTCTGTAGGTGATGTTGACTGGTCAAACACTCTGAACCTGAACATATTTCTTAATAATTCTAATGAAAAGGAGGGTGGTCTGGCGAGCAGAATTTACAAATTGATTGTGTCGAATTTTAAGGGTAAGGACAGACTACGGGAGGTTTGAAGCGAGAGGATTGGCTATCAGATTGATTCTGAATGTTGGCAAAACATATGCAAAAATGTTTCCTTGTGCTCACTGAACTTAGGTGAAAGGTCTCGACAAAATAAAATTCTTAATCGTGTGTTCTGGTGCCCTGAGACTTTACACAAAAGGGAACTAACAGACAGTGATGAGTGCTGGGGATGTGTACAGGATGTGGAATCTTTGGAACACATGCTGTGGAGCAGTATACGGGTAAGAGGTTTTTGGAGTGAAGTTTGTGAGGTTTGTGTCATGATTACTGGTGGGGGGTGCACCTTGGATTTCAAGACAATGATCCTAGGCGATGACTCTGGGTTGTCATATCTCTGCTCTGCCCTTAAAAAGTGGCTTTTCAGGGGTGCCATTGTAGGCAAGAGATTGGTACTTCGAGGTTGGAAAAGCCGGATTCCTCCTTCATTTGAGGATTGGGTCCAAGAAATGCACAGTCTTTCAAGGATTGAAAAAATTATTTTTAAATTGAAATGCAAATTGACCTTGTATGATAGGATCTGGAATAAGTTTAATTACTTTTTTTTAGATGTTTTTCTTTTTTTCTTTTTTCTTTTTTCTTTTTTCTTCATCTGCTTTGTTGTTTCCCTGCATTTGTATGGTTTTTCAATTTGCTATTTGTAATTAATATACTCAGTTTGTTTTACTGTTGCTTATGTATATAATTGTAAATATATAAATAAATAAAAAATGTATATAAAGACAGCGAAAACTCCAACGTTGGGCATTGTTCTTGCTGATTTCGATTTCCTCATTACCTACCGCCCTGGCACAGATAATAAAAAGGCAGACATATTGCCACGATATCCGGAAGGCGATATTAAGGGGAGAATAGTGCCTCGTCCAATTGTGCCCAACACACGTATTGTAGGGATAGTGGACAGACCTAATATCTTCGAGGACGTATTCAAGGCCATGTCAACTCAGGAACTACAAGACTGGTACACTAGAGGATCACAGCAATCATTGGTAAACAGCCTTCCATATTACGCCAAGGCTTTGTATCTACCCACAGCAACACTTCGAAAGGAAGTAATACAATGGTGCCATGATGCCCCGACAGCGGACCATCCAGGAATAGCCAAAATTCAACATAATGTGGCTCGGGATTACTGGTGGCCCACCATGAACTGGGATGTTAGGATCTATGTATCTGAATGTGACACTTGTGGGAGACAAAAGGCTAGTCATCAGAAACCCGCCGGGTTACTGCAACCATTGCCCACTCCGCCAACACCTTGGCATACTGTTACCATGGATCTAATTGGGGACCTGCCGCCCGTTCAGGATTACACCTCGATCCTAGTTGTGGTTGATTCACTTACAAAAATGAGTCACTTCATCCCTTGTAAAGGGGATCCCGCGGCTGGCGAGTTATCAGAGTTACTCCTACAGAATATAGTACATTGGATTACCCACTCGTGTTATCAGCGATCGCGGCCCACAATTTACCTCCCGCTTCTGGAGGGCCTTTTGTCGATTGATTGACATGGAGGTGAGTTTATCCTTGGGATACCACCCAGAAACCGACGGCCAGACCGAAAAAGTGAACCAAGGCTTAGAGCAATACCTGCGCTGCTATACCACCAGTGCAGAGATGTCTTGGGTGCAATATGTCTGGCTGGCAGAACTTGCCTAAGACAATACAGTACATAATTCCACGAAGTATACCCCATTTTATGGTGTATACAGTCTCCATCCAAGGGTTTTGCCCACAGCCGCTAACTCTCTTCAGGTAAACTTAACCACGTTGATAGGGTACCGTTCCCATTCACAAGAAGTTTTGTCCCATATACATAAGAACCTACAGGTTGTAAAACAGGCCTATAAGACCTACGCAGACAAAAAACAACATGAAAGCCCCCCGTACAAACACGGAGACCGGGTTTGGCAATCCACACGCAACATCAAGATACCTGGCCCCCGTAAATTACAACCCAGATTCCTTGGCCCATTTACCAAATCTGCTATAGTAAACCCAGTAGCAGTGAGGCTGAGTCTGTCCAGCCAAATGAAGATCCATCCCACCTTCCATGTCTCCCTATTTAAACCAGCCCAATCCAACATTCGTACTGCAATACCACCACCCATATTATTACAAGGACATCCCAAATTTGAGGTGAAAGCTATTCTGAATTCCCAACAATGAAAGGATGGGCTTTACTATCTCATAGATTGGGTATGGGCCAGAAGACCGATCTTGAAAACCCGCTCAGAATTTACATGCTCCAAGGTTGGTTAAGACATTCCATCACAATTATCCGTACAAACCCAGGTACTTCTGTGCGGGGGGGGGAGTACTGTCATGAGGTAGAGCTTGGGACTCTGTGTACAGGACCCTGCTAGGGCCCAGAGACAAGTGTCAACAAATAAAAGAAAGAAACAAACTAGAAGCAAAAAAATCCAGCCTTCCAGCCTTATAAAAGGCTTTTTATGTCTCTATGGCAGCAAGAAAAGCCTACAAACTAAATTTCCCAGGCATCCCCCAGCCAAGAACTACTTTCTCACGCCCACGTTGGGTGAGGCACACGAGCGCATGCGTGCACGTCCAAAGGCACAGGGCTTGTGTGTAGACGCTCGACCTGAGAGGACATGTTCCTGGGAGCTCCGACACAGGGTTCAGCACGAGGGGCCACGCCCCAAAGAACCTCATCACAGGCCCCTCGTCTGCAAGAGATAAGTACTGCCTGCCCCGGAGAGCCCAAGCAGCATGGGAGAAAACAGCGGGAAGAAGGCAAATTTGCAGAAGGCAGCAAGGGGCATGCGCAGTGGGCATTGCCCAGGGTTCCAGGTCCCCCTGCTCCTGAAAAGCTAAGTGCATAGCGCCCATGTCATAGCGCTCCCGGTGGCGAACCCAACCCACATGCAGAACCTAGTTTGTGCATTCAGGACACAAGCAGTGCAAATACTTTGCATGTTAATTAGCCACGTGTAGCGGCTCACCTTGCAGTCGCGATTAGGCCTGTGCAGCTCTTAAAACAGCCGCAACTTGTCACAGGCGACAGACAGCACAAAACACTTGCCACAGTTGGCGAGCAGTGCCGGGTGCCTCAACCCACAGTGAACAGCACGAAATACAGCGCAGAGCCACGTGCAGCCTTAGATCCGCGTGTGCACGGTTTAAATCTGGTTATTGCATGCACATTAACACCGGGACAGACTGAAGGCCCTTAGGACCCATAGAAGGATGTAACTAACGCAATTGCATGAGTAGAGCCTGTGTTTATCCCATGTGTGTGAGGAAACACACAGATCAGTAACTCTCGCTCTCTTTGCAGCACTGACACTGCTCCGGATACCAAACCTGAGAGTGCGCAGGGAGGAGGCCAGCACTCACCCCAGAGATAAGTCTTTTCCTGGCTTTGAAGCCTAGTTGTGTCTATTGTAAATGCTCTGTATGTAAAAACTATGTTCAAATCGTGTTTCCCCATGTTACCCCTACCTATCCACTTCCCCTCTCCCGACCCTCTTACCGGTTACCCTTCAAGCCTGTACCCATCCAAACAACAAATCCCTAACCCTCTTTCCCCGCTGGGGTCTCGGAGGCTTGTGTAAGCATTGTCTTGCAGGTGCCCAGACCCCAGATGGGTCGGTTGGTTCATGCCACTCCTGAGCCTGGAAACGGAAGCTGTGACACAAGGAAAGAATATTCCCATTGAGGGGAATTTTGCCCAAAAAACCATGTACAGTGTCTGGCAGTAAAATATAATGCAAAATGGAGTTAAAGGGTATAAAATACAAATCCTTGCACTGCCTTGTAGAGTTTTTTTATAATTAACTTGGCACAAAGTAAGGGTGGAGATATGGAGGGACAGTAGAACCAATCCGAAGAGCTATGAGTTGATGGTCTAGTGCATACGACCTTGAGTGGCAGGCACTACCTCACCTCATCTTTAGGCAGGATACTGTATTTTGCAGCTATTCTGCCGGTCAGCACATGTTGATATACTGAATGGGAGGGAAATGTCAGGATGTGATGGCAGAAAGAGGTGGTGTTGATTGTCGTGCCATGAAATATATTAAGGCAATTAAATCATACTAATGTATGAACACTATTGATATTTGCACCAATCAATTTGTTTGCCATGCCCAGAATGCAATGTGTTGAGCAGGGAGCAGAGCCGATACCCATTTCAACTGGTTCAGACAAGGACTGCTTTTTTAATTACTTCTCCCAGCTGGAGGGGGGTTGGATACATTTCTTTGTTTCCTGCACAATGCCCATTTGTCTGTGGACATATTTTTTTATCTATTTTTGCAGTTTGCCTGCAATTGAGACCTTCTTAACATGATGGTGATTTGTACATATGTAGAAAGAAGAGGTATGTTGGTGGTTGAGTCTGAGGTGGATCAGCAGTCTGCCGCAGTCTGGGAAGTCCATTTCGTGTGGATTTGAGACTTTGGTGTGTTCTTTGTTTCACAGCAATACCTCCTCCTCATTTGCCAGTCTGGTTGATGTTTGTGGGGATGGATTTTGTAGTTGTCTAACAACCAGGTTTCTGTTATAAAGAGCATGTTGGTTCATCCTTTGCTAAGCATTTCAGAAATCTGTGTCTGTTTTTATAGATGGACATGTATTGATCAAGCTTCAGTGTGTCATATCTCCTGCCTCTGGATTACATGTTATTGTCATAGGATGCTCTGTATATGTTCTGTTTGCTAGCTGGGGTTTGAGATGACAAATGGATGATTGGTTGCAGAGATGGGCAACTGCATCAAGTCTGATGTCCCACTTTTAAACAGTTCTAGTCGGTTTGGGTTGATTATTTTGTCTAATTCTAGTAATACAGGTGATGATAGCAGTGCCTAGTTAGGGGACTCTCCTTAAGGTCAAGTGGTCTTATGCCTCTATGGCATGATGAATGGGCCATGGTTCTGATGTTGGTGCTTCAAAATTTGATTCTTGAGTGGATTGTGTGTAAAGTTAGCAGTTTGGGTTTCCAAGGTCCTGGATTTTGTCCTCATGTATTTGTTTTCCTAGTAAACAGTCATCCACATACATCTACTCCTGCACACATGATGACGAGGGAGAGGAAAACCACTGTAATACTCACATGCAGCTCCTGCAATTAAGCACTGAACTGTGGATAGAAGAAGAGAGAAACTTATCTTATATACGGTCACAAAAGGACATTTGCATGAACTGTGGTTGAAGGAGATGCCAGGATTGGTATCTCCCCCCACCCGTGATTGGTTGCCTGCACTCAGGCACTGAGGACTGCTCGCTGCACTGGGGGAATCACGCCTTTACCATCCGGCTTCCCCAGTGAGCAGGTGAGTCCCTGGAGGGCCCTGGCCCCAGTGAAATCTTGGGCCTTTGCCCGGTAACCTCCAGACCCCCGCCTGCTGCCTTGCAGCCTGGCTCCCTCCCCTGTGTGTCTCCCATCCCAATCCCACCGCCCAGCCCTCCTCCCACCCATGATTGGTTGCCTGCACTCAGGCACTGAGGACTGCTCGCTGTACCAGGGGATCACACCTTTACCATGTGGTGTCCCCCGGTAAGCAGGTAAGTCCCCTGGAAGCCCCTGGCTCCGGTGAAATCTTGGGCCTTTGCCCTGTAGCCCCCAGTCACCCGCGTGCTGCCTTGCAGCCCGGCTCCCTCCCCTGTGTGCCTCCCGTCCCAATCCCGCCTCCCAGCCCTCCCCCACCCGTGATTGGTTGCTTCCCTGGCCTTAACGGTTCCTCCTAGGGCAGTCCTCTGCCCATTGCATCCCCTTCGGCAAAGGGCTGCTCCAACAAAGACGGCTCCAAAGAAGTGTCAGCAAGTGTCCACAGGGGAAGCAAGGGAAGCCAACAGACACCAACAAAACTGTAAGTGTGGCATGGGTGGGGAGTAGAGCAATCACTCTACTCCAGAAAGCCCCTGCCACTCTACCTTACCTTTCCATAATGTTGACTGCCATAAAATTACAACATGCACAATAAAGAGATTAATTACCACCAACCGAAATACATTCTTGGCTGAACTATAAATGTAGCACTGCACTACACACTAACATACTGTTATGTTATGATACGTGGCATTTATATAGCGCTTTATGTACCATTGAAAGATCTGCAAAGCCAATGTTAACTACCTATAGAGAACAGTCAAGATCAGCCTGTGTCACCTTAGACAGGTGTAATAATCGTTAGCATGTGCCACATCTAGATGGAATTGTGAACGATAGCATATGCCACACTTAGTTGGAATCCTCAACCTAGCCTGCGTCGCATCTGGATAGATTTGTAAATGTTAGCATGTGCACACATAGAGGGAGTTCTTCAGCCTAGCATGTGCCACATCTACATGGAATTGTGAATGTTAGCATGTGCCACACTTAGTTGGAACCCTCAACCTAGCCTGGGTCGCATCTGGACAGATTTGTAAATGTTAGCATGTGCATACATAGATGGAACTCTTTAGCCTAGAATGCGCCACATCTAGATGGAATTGTGAATGTTAGCATGTGCGCACATATAGGGAATTCTTTAGCCTAGCATGCGCCACATCTAGGCGGAATTGTGAACGTTAGCATGTGCCACACTTAGTTGGAATCCTCAACCTAGCCTGCATCCCATCTGGATAGATTTGTAAATGTTAGCGTGTGCACAAATAGAGGGAACTCTTTAGCCCAGCATGCACCAATCTAGATGAAATTGTGAATGTTAGCATGTGCCTCACTTTGTTGGAATCCTCGACCTAGTCTGCATTGCACCTGGATAGAATTGTAAATGTTAGCATGTGCACACATAGAGGGAATTCTTTAGCCTAGAATGTGCCACATCTAGACGGAATTGTGAATGTGAATGCCTCACTTAGTTGGAATCGTCAACCGAGCCTGCGTCGCATCTGGATAGAATTATAAATGCTAGCATGCGCACACAGAAAGGGAATTCTTTAGCCTTCCATGTGCCACATCTAGATAGAAAAGCAATTCAATGACTGATATGACTCTCCTGCCTAGCCTGGACCTAGCGTGCAATCATGAATCAATAACCAACCCACTAACAACTTCAATCCTCTGCATACACCTCTCAAACTCGAACCAAATACAACCACAAGCTTTAACGCAGCAAACTGTACAAACTTCACTACACTGCAACAACAAATCAAACCGCACATAGACTTGCACAACAGCACACAACGACTACCGACTGTAAAACACCCCAAGCCCAGCCAATGGACCCACCGGGCTGAGGCTGCCAACAGCACATCACTGCTATCTTGCACTTCTCCAGCTCATTCCCACTAACTCACCCCGCCCCTCTCTTTTTCAGAGCCGCCAGAGCGCCAGGGGACAACTCCGGTGGTGATCGTGCGTGGTACAAATATCCTTTAACATTAACATTAACATCAACCTAATCAGTCTACTTGATAAAGAGACTGACCTCCCAACAGGCACAACCAGGAGAGAACCACCAGCAGCGGAAACCCAACCGACAACACACCAAACCAAACCAACAATACAAACAACAGGAAATCATACAAACTACACTGCAGCCTTCTAAACATTAGATCCATGGTGAAACACTCAATAGAAATCCATGACCTTCATATGCTCTTTCTTACAAAAACCTTGTTATCGGACAACTACAAAGCCATAGCAAACAAAGACATACCGGACAACTTTAAATTACTAAACGCCAACAGAGAAAACTCAAGTGGAGGCAGAATCGAAATCATACATAAAGAACACACCAGAGTGCCTCAAATCACCCCAATCCGGTGTTAACAGACTGTGAATTCCTCCTCATCAAGACCAAACTTAACGACCACACCAACATAGTATTCCTCATGATCTACAGACCACCATCGTACAAACCCAGCTTTGCACCAAAATCAGCAGATGCCGCTGCCATTCTATCAACCTCGTCATACTGAGAGACTTCAACATCTGGTTTAATAAAGACAACGAAACCACAGTGAACTCACTCTGTGCACTCTTGGAAACATTGCATTTCAAGCAAATAGTAAATGGATCCACCCACAACGCCGGACACACCTTTGATGCAATATTCTACAGAGAAAGACTATGCGCATCTGCGTCACCTACACCCATGGTATGGAGTGACCAATACTTGACACCATTTTACATCACATTACAAACCCGCCTACCCACCGGAAAGGCACTATTGCGTGCCAGGAAGAAAAGAAACTGAAGGAACCTAGACCTGGAGCCCTTAACAAAATTACTAGAGTCAACCCTTCAAAGCAGAACAGAATCCACTGAAACAACCATAGACACAGCAGAAAACACACCCAACACCCGGATCACCAAGGCCGTAGACCAACTGGCACCAGCAAAACCAAACCATTGAAAGCTACACCAAAAGGAAATGGCAGCAAAATGGTTCACAGAAGAACTGAAATAAATAAACAAAAACAACTGCAAAATGGAAAATAAAAATACAATACAACTGACAAGAAAACATAAAATACCAAAGACAGCTCATGCTATATAAATCAACAGTCCGCAAGGCAAAAAAGCACTATTACGCCACAAGAATTGGCCAACAAGCCATAGAAAGAACTATTGAAAATCATCAAAGAGATTAAAAAAAGCACATCCTGCAAGAATTCTATTATCCCGACACAAGCACTTTGTGACAGCATCACCAACCACCTGAGATCAAAAATAGATACAATTCAGCAGACTATCAACACAACCCGGGCTAATATAACAACTACCGAACTATAGACACTGGCCGAAACACAGACTAAAGCAAAACTTACCTGCCTTGAACCAATCACAGAAGAAAGCTTCACCACACTGATCAAGGACACCAACCTTGCAGGATCCCCAAGGACCCCCTGCCCCCTTGACATCTTCAAAGGAATCCTCAACCAGAGAAACCCAGCGATACACTTCTGGAACTTAATGAGCCTATCACTAAAAAAAGGAATCATACCGCCCGCCTTCAAATCAGCATACATCAAATCAATGATAAAAAAGGAATCAGAAAGCGCAGAGGACCCGAGCAACTACAGACCAATATCCAAGCTACCCTACTGTAAGAAAGGCATGGCATCAAAGTAAGACAGACACCAGTGATCACAGTTCAAGGGTGTTGATTAAACTGTAAAATGGGTGATTTAAATGCCTAATGTAAACCTAAATCTAAGATGGGAGCAAGCTATGACCATCAAATAATAATAATACAGTCCAAGAAGGGCCTATACTAAGAAACCTATTGCCAGTCCTTACTGCTATATTACAAAATAGTGTGGGATAATGTTCATAAGAAAATAAAGAAGTGTTAACAAGATTATAAATCAGGATGTTATATCCCGGGTCTCCCTTCCCCACGTTTTTTAGCACGGGACAAGGCGGGACTCTCGAGCAGAGCACACTGTTGGGCTTCTCCAGCACAAGCTAACAGTTTCTTTTCTCAGTATCAGGTCCTTCTGTCCCCAGGTCTCTTCTCATGCAAAGTCTCTTGCTTCAGAGGGCCTGATTCGCCAAAACAACAAAACTAAATTTCTTTCCGTTAACCTGTATGTTGAGTGATTACCATTCACCCCTCAGCCAGGCTCTGATCCTTCTCTCAGTCATCAGACTCCCTCAGTCGGGCTCAGACCAACCACTCACTGTGGACATCTCTCAGTCAGGTTCATACTAGTCATCACAATGTTGCTCACTTAGCTTCTTCACAATTTTACACTTGATGTCCCTCAGTCAGGTTTACTATTGTCTTTCAGTCACAATCTCCTTATTTGCAATATTCAAAGTCTTCAAAATAAACCCCTATTTTTAGTGAGGTCGCCCTCATCTGGGCTCAAACCTTCTAAAGCACTTGCCAATCTTAAACAGAAACTTCCGAAGGGTGATCTCGTCTCGCTGGTTCACTCTGTTAGTCTATGGCAAGTATTGGTTTTCCAAATTCGCAGTTCGCATGGCGTTCCCCTCAGCTGGGTGCAAACACCTTTTTCTCAATTGTCACAGCTTCTGCAATGAGTTAATGACTTTTGATTGTACACGAGAATTGGCTTGATCCTTGTATGACCACCTTAAAACCTTATACCGCCTTCCCTATAGCCTCTTGGTACTTGTAGTTCCTTTACCCACAATGTTCAACACAGTCTCTTTGTTCAGGAGAGGGGTACCAGTCAAAGACCTTCAACTGAGAGCCCACGTGGCGCTGGACCCCTCCATCTCTGGTACCAAGTTTGTTCACATAATATTTATCTTCTTAATGTTGCCAGTACAACCTTGAACCTAACACAGTCTGGTCGACTATCAGGTTCTTCCGACCCACCGGTTGTGCTGAACTCGTTGTCAATTCCTTTGTCGCTGGAGTCAAGGACAGTCGCACGATGACAACCACATCTCCCAGCCCTGGCTATCAGTGCGGGAGCGTGTCATGTACTGCTGACATCCGTCACACCCTTGCTGCAATTCCTTGTCTTATGTTTCTTTCATCTGAGGCTTCATGGATCTGGGTCGAAAAGGGCAAGGGCAACTACTTCCCTGACGTCCTTTCAGGTCTTGCCACCTTTCTCCTCCATTTGAACGGCTGTTCTGGAATAGCTGTCTCCTCATGCATTCGGCCTTGCTCAGACTGTACTCTCGTGCTCTGCCTTTTATCCCGATGGGAAAGCAAAATGGCCGTCAGGTGTGTGTAGATGTCATCAATTGCCTGACTATTGGACACGTCAGGTAAACAGCCCGGGTTTTAGTCTGTTGTTGCTCACAGTGTGATAAAGTGTTTGTGTTTGAAAAGGGGGGGGGGGCAGAGTTTTTAAATATCCTTCTTGGCAGGATGGGGAAAAGGTGTCACAACTTCATGTCACTACAATCTTCTGTCTCCTAAACTTATTTTGGAGCATAAAGATCTGTTTGCCCCTTTTCTTACTTATTTTGTAAATGCCTCGTTTAGAGATTGTCAAGTCCCCACGGAAATCAAGAAAGTAACTATTACCCCATTCCAAAAAAAAAGAATCTTGATCCAACGTACTCCAGTAACCTAAGGCCGTTACCAACAGCCAATTCCTCCTGAAAATTCTGGATAAGTTTGCAACCTGCCAAATGCAAGCTTTCACTGAACTTAATAACAATTTTCATAGCCGACAAGTCAGGCTTCCGCCCTTCTTTCAGCACAGAGAATACTCTGGTCGATCTCCAGTCCCATCTTTTGAAAATTGTGGTGATGGGGAAAGCTGGGATGTTGATACTATTATTTGTCTGCGGCTTTTGACCTCGTCGACCATGAGGGTCTCCTTCAGTGTCTTCTGAATCAAGGCAACGGTTCCAAAAATGCTGTGGACTGGGTACAGTCCTTTTTGGCTAATTAGGAGTCAAAATTTGATGGGGCTCGACTTCTTCCTCTGCTTCTCCCATTGTTTGTAGTGCCCCCATGGCGCTTCCATCTCGCGCCTGCTTTTCAACCTTTATCTGCGATCCTTCTGCTCGCTCTTCGAGGAACTGGGAGTATTTTTTACCAACTACGCTGATGATAGACAGCTAGTAATCGAGTTGAGTGGGGACCACTCCCTGGATTCCATGGCCCTTAACAACATCTATGACGCCATCGAGGGCTGGATGTCTGAGAATTGGCAGTGTCTTAATGGCAGCAACACCGAGCTCCTTATCTTTGGCTCCCACAGGCTCGTTCTAAACTCGGCCCTTCGTATTACAACTTTCTTTTACAAGATAATACAATTGTCACCCACAAGAAAGTAAAAACCTTAGGGATTTGCCTAGAGGCCTCCCGTAACTCAGATGCCCAAGTGCAACATCTTCACCGGAACTGTAACTACTAGTAACTACTATCTAAGTCTTCTCCAGAGCATTCGCCCTTATCTTTGTGAAAAGAACTCACTGACAATAGCTCGGGCCACAATTATAGATAGATTGGGCTACTGCAACGTCCTGTTATGTGGAGCCTCCAAGTCCAACATCCAGGCCTGTCAAATTATTCAAAATGACGCAGGTATGCGTGGCCCTGAACGTCCCTAGAAGATCTTCATTGGGTCCATATGCAGGGGTGAATCCATTTCAAAATAGGCACCATAGTGCACCATTGCCTTTATTTCAACGCTCTGTAATATCTTAAAGCCTTGGTACCTCCCTACCATCCTACAAGAAGCTTACCATCTTCCAACCTTGCGCAGCTGCAGGAACTTAAATTCACATGATCCATGGGTCTTGGAAGACCTTTCTCGGTCATTGCGTCGTCCTTCTGGAATGCCTTACCAAAAACTTTTAGATCCATGCCTAACCTGAAGCTTTTCAGGAAAACCCTGAAAACACATATTTTCAGGTAACTCCCTGGATATTGATAGATATGCCTTCCCGTGATCTTGACTTCTCTTCTGATGATTATTGTCCCGTCCTTTTGTTGTCCTGTGGTGCTCCTGTTGGGCCTCGATGCCTGTGGGCGGCCGGCGCATTATAAATGTATAAATAAATAAAAATGTACTATTTTAGATCATTTGTCCTTGGTTTCGTTCCAAATGCATCTGCTATCTCAAATTCTCGTTTATGTTGCCCCTAGATATTTATAACACTAAACATGTTCAAAAGTAAGGCGATAAAGCTTCGATGCAATACTATGTCGAACCTTGTTTTTGCCTATGAATTCCATGGTTTTAATCTTGCTAATGTTAACTCTAAGACCATCAACTTTTGCATAAACACCTAAGGCACCAATCATATTTGCAACCTCTTGGGGGTATGATCAAGCAGAACCAGATCATCAGTGTATCCCAGCCAACAAATTTCTTGTTTGCCGACTTTGACTAGATAGTTATTCAGATCGTCAACACACAACTTTCAGATCAGCCAGGTAAAGATTAAAGAGGGTTGCCACAACTATATACCCTTGTTTCACACCTCTTGTTGTAATCATGGGTTCAGAAAGTTTGCCTTCTCCGTCTAATCGAATCCTGATTCGTGTGTGTGTGTGCAGCAACATGTGCATCTTTAACAGTCCACACGGTATGTTCCAAGACACTAGTTTTCTCCACAGTTTATTGCGCATCACAGTGTCAAATGCTGCACTAAAATCTATGTAGGCACAGTAGCCCGCAGATTCACATCGTATCCATCCATGTTCAACTGCCGAAACCTAGATTAATAAATGATGAGCTGTGTTGGATTTTGTTCCAAAACCAATCTGATTGGAGGGAAGAATAAAATGATCTTTTATGCACGAATTTAGTTCATTATACAAAACCTTTGCAAAGATATTTGCCGGAATGTCCCGCATGGCTAACATGTGGTAATTAGATGGCTCATTCCACGGCCCTTCTTGTACACCGCAAGAATGTGGCTTTCAGTCCAGGTAGTTGGGAGAGTACTGCATTCTCTGATCTGTACAAAAAGGATATGTAATGGCTGAGCCCACATCCCAGGTGACTTTTTAAGGAGGCTGTTGCAAGTGCCATCTGGTCCCGCTGCTCCGGTGTTCCATAATCTTTCAATTATTAGGGTGATATCTCAAACAGATTCCTTACATTCCCATTTATCCAATGGGGAAGGCAATTATACATCAAGTGTGGATGCAATGTGGCTAGTCCACCTAGATTTTGGAACACTATTAATGGGTACATCCCTTTTTGCATTCCCCCTTATCACCCGCCAGATTTCAGTATTACTACTAGAATTGGCAAGATTGGCAATCTGATGCCATGTCTCCCTCTCACGTCCGAGCCGAAGTTCTCTTGGCCATTTACGGTAGTTTCTTTTAGCAATTTTGATAAGATTGTTAATTTCGGGGGCATTATACAAATCTAGTGTAGGGTGCAGGACTTCTGTAGTCTTTTTTTAGCCGTGACAATCCTGGGGTCATAATGTGAATTCCTATTCCACCGTTCCTGGGTCCTTTTATATTGGCGTTTTTGTGGGATTGTCAACTTCAC
The DNA here is from genome assembly GCF_040938575.1 of Ambystoma mexicanum. NCBI lineage: Eukaryota > Metazoa > Chordata > Amphibia > Caudata > Ambystomatidae > Ambystoma > Ambystoma mexicanum. The sequence goes on along the minus strand of NC_090922.1, from coordinate 857,241,696 downwards.
ACTTGCAATCAATATAGAGAAGTCTGTCAGAGTATTAATAGGACATCGATCAATAATTCCAGCATGTTTCTGGATAAAAATGGGAAGTAATCTATCTGATGTAGATTTTGCTTTGTCCAAATTGGGTGCTTTCTAGAGAATGTGATTTTGGCCACCGTTGATAATTATATCCCCATTTAAATCATGGGCATGCGTTGCCCTAGTCACTTACAAACGATTATGTGGTACACAAAGTGGCATATGATCACTTTCTTCACGTGTCACAATGGCCATATCTGAGATCAATGCCTATCCTGCTGCATTTGCAAAGACATAGTCAATCGTCGAGGCGTTCTTGCCACTCACACACATGAAGATGTTATTACCGTCTCCAAAACAGTGTCCATTGAGCCTAGTAAGCTCCAGTGCATATAGCAAGTTTGCTGAAGCCTTGCCTTGTCTATGCAAAGCAAAGGACGCTACGGGAGCAGAAGTTCTTAAAAAATATCAATCTATGGTGTTATTGCCAATTTGGACATTAAAGTCACCCACTATCCAAACTGGATTAGAAGACACTGTTTTAAAAAATATTTTCCTAACAGTAGCCACATTACAATTAGTGACAACAAAAGTACGGGGGTCAGAAATGTAATAAAAACGATATTAGTTTGAGAGTAGGGTTTTTTAACTGCTTGCACCATAGTGAATGATCCCAGCAATTCACTTACATGCCCAGGCTGGTGCACTGAGATTAAGAGACCACCCTTAGGGCTTCCAATACGACATTTTGTGGCCAGAACCTGCAGGGTTTGTCTACCATTGAGTAAACACTGTTCAGTCAACCAGGTTGCTTGCAGTGCTATTATCGAAAAAAGACTCATATGTGCAAATAGGCCTTCCGCATTGGCCATGTGGGAGGACCCATGAGTATTCCACGAGCAAAGTATATTAGTGTCATCGTGACATTGACGAAAGATGGGATTTAAAAACTGCTGGCAGCCACTGCCAATAACCTTCTTCAGTCCTACTCTTCTCACTACGCCTGACTTCAGTGTGGTCTTCAAGAGTACAGTTTTCTCAAGTAGTTATTTTTTCACTTATGTCACATTTACATTAGTTTTAAAATTACCTTCAACATCGCACATAAAGAGGGTATTTCTTACTACAACATCTATATTTTAGGTGGGAATAGATGCCCGCCTTTTTTCAAAGTTCTTACTACCTTGTGTTGGAGTAACAGGTCGGATGTTCCTAATTTTAAATTGAGTCATTTTCACGATCTTACATGTATATCCCAGTCCATATAGCTCATTTCCGTATTTCAATATTTAATCTAGAGTCGCCTCAGATATAAACCAGATGTTAGATATTGAGGTTGCTATGTGCTCAGTTTGATCTACAATCTTGATATCATCAGCGGTAATGGGCCTCATTACGACCCTGGCGCTAATGGGTTAACGGCGCTGTAAAAGGCTGCGGCACCGTTAACCCATTAGCGCCTAATTACGAGGTCCCTTTGCGGGACCCGACCTTAACGGCTGGTCTAGACCAGCCATTAAAGTAAGGACCTGCAAAGGGACCTTCGCGGTAAGTATGGTACCGCAATTTTCGGTACCGTACTTAGCGCCTTCGTCATTCCCATTATGCACTATGGGGCAAAAATGGGAATGGGGAAGGGCCATGGGGAAATGGGGAAATACCGCCCTGCCAACCTTGGAATGGGACGGTATTTCCCCATTTCACCATGGCGGACACGTTACGATACCGGCACCAACCATGGTGCTAATAGCGCCATGGTTTAGTGCCGGTATCGTAATGAGGGCCATTGACTCTTAGAGCTGCTTTAGGGTGTAGCATATTTAAGATTGCTGCTCTAATCAATGGTGGTGAGTGATGTACTAAAGATACAAGTTGTAGTTGCAATGCACTAACCTCAACTTGGCCATTAGCAGATAGCTCACCAGCTTCAGTTCTATTCTATTACAGTGTTTTTGTGGCCCAAATCTCAGATAATGTAGATTGTTTATTATCTCCTGTTTGTGTTGCAATACTCATAGCAGGTCTTTCATTCCCCAACTTTTGTTGGAATCCACATGGATTGTCGCGGATACTCCCACACAACATACATCATTGACAACATTACTCTAAGGTCGATCATTGCCAACACATTTATAATTCATCTTATTTGATGTCGGAACATTAACCAAAGGGACGTTGACATTAGGTACTTGTTGACAGACAATATTTCCTTTCATACAACAAATAATGCCCATAAGCAGGTGACTTCATCACAGTTTTTTTGGATCTTTTAAGTCTTGATTGTGCAATAATAAAAACAAGAGAGGATTTCGAACCTCAATACGAGTTTGGAGGTAATGGCATTGTTAATTGCCCAAATTGGAATTGTGGTTAACACTGGTGGCAACTGGTGAATCTCCACCTGATTTTGAGTTTTGGGAATTCCCCACTCTCACATCCCATAGGACTTAATTGAAGAATTGAGCAATTACCAGAGATAATTCCTCAATTTATTTGCCGGTAATACATCTATACATATGCTTGAGGTATTGGGGTCTTACGAGATTGCCAGTATACAGAATAAATGGTGGTAATTCTGTTTACCGGCACTTTTACCGATCCGGGCAAGTACAAGTTGGGGGAAACAGTAATACCGGCACCGGAGGCTGGAACCTCTGAAATTATTGTTGCTGGTAATAACGGCAACGGAATACCGGATGGTCCAGACTCCTGCAGCGTTATTAGTGGCACAGCAAGATTACTGGTATATCACTAGTCTGAATTTTCAGTTAATGCCAGCATTTTCTTCTGGTAATACCTGCAAAACCCATCTTGCAGCCTGCCTAATCCAGAGTGCTGGTGCAGGTGCTGGAGGCTCTCATGTGCCATGTGGGCCAGCACATTGCCCTCCCCACACCTAGGCACAGCTGAATGCCACCAAGGCCCGCTTTTCCCCAACTGCAGGCATGCCCAATGTAGTCGCAGCATTGGACTGCACGCATATGGAGCTGGTGCCGCCCACCCCCAAGCACCAGAGGAGGTCAACAAAAAACCGGAAGCAATTCCATTCCCTGAATGTCCAGGTCACCTGTGATGCCGACCTCACCATCATCCACTGCTGTGATTAGTTCACAGGAAAAATGCATGATGCAATAGTTCTGCAGAATCACATGCTACCAGTATTCATGGAGCGTCACAGAGGACAAAGGACCTTGATGTTGGGTGAGTAGATGTGCAATCCCACCTACATTGCAGCATGAGTGAAAGGCAAAAGAGGAGGAAGCAACAATGTTGTAAAAATGCATGTCCAGAGTGGTCCCTGTACATGCAGGACTCACCCGCACACCCCTCATATGACAGGCTGCAACACGCAGGTGTAGGACATGACTGGAGATGCACCAGTCAATGACCATGCCATTTCAACCCCAGAAGGACAACCACACACAATTCACTAAAGGTACCAGAATGCAAACCCCATGCTCAACATGCAGTGGCAGTACATTGGTTGACATAGCCATCTAGGGGCATCAAATGTATGTCCAGGGGCACCCACAATAACCTGTGGGCAAGCCCGAAGATGACTTAAAGCAGCAACAAAGACCACGGTTGATGTACATTCACAGGAAACAACACAGTACAGTGATGCACAATTAGCTGTGCCTATGCAATGACATGCACATAACCGAGACAGACTGTCCAGGCCCACACACACTTGGCATAAGGTCTGGGGTTTGGGCTAAGACTTGCTGCAGGGCCCACAAACAACGATGTTGCCCATGGCATGGACGTGAGATGAGGCACCCAATGATAAACTGCCAAACAACTACTGAGGGACACTACCGTGCCATCAGACCTGGCACGCACTCCGTCCACCAGGAATAACCACTCCATCATAGATGATACACATACTACCTGCACATGTAACTCAGGCTCCCATCGGGTACCATGGATGGTAACAATGCATAGGCCCAGACCACGCCCCCCTATGGAATGCCGTCCTCTCAGTCAAATACCAATAACCAATGGGTTTTGGCCTTGAACTGTGCACAACTATTACCATGTCAGAGTGGACAACCCAATGAGCTGTGTAATATGCATGCAAGGACTGGAGTTTGAATCAGTGTGGAGTAATGAAAAATGGGGCATGCATGCACAGACTGACCATTGAGATGCTGCCGTGACGTGCAGTACCACTGCAGAGCATCATAATGTATACCTGTGTCTCACCCCCTCCCAGGTGACTCTGGATACCTGCTGCTTCCATGGCTGATGACCACTCTGAGGAATCCCCGGAAGCCAAAGGAGGTGGAATTTAACAAGGCCCATGAGGGCCCGGTTGACCATAGACCAAAGAGCAGACCTTCGGCCTCGGGAATACCTGATTCAGATGCCTACACCAGTCTGGGGGTGCACTGATGTACAGGCCAGACAAGGTGGAACAGATAGACCTGGTCTTTGTAATGTTGAACAACATACGCATCAGGCGCTGCATACCCCTGTCCCCAGATCTGGATATTCCTCCCCCAGAGGATGATGCTGCAGTGCCAGCTGGGCCCATGCATGTGCGCACCGAGTGCCTGGAGGGCAAGGATGGGCGCATGGCCTGGTAAGAATTGCTTGACAACTTTTTCTGAGTCCACCCACCACTTAGCATACCCTCTGCACCTTTGTTGGTATCCTGCACCATCACAATACACACTTGTATGAAAATAGGGAATGTCCTTTCAGTGCTTCAAGTGAAAATGTTTTTATATGAAACGTAACTGCACACATGCCGTAAACCACAGCAGATTTCCTATTCATCTATCACACTAGCGCAGTCAACTCTGCCTCATTGAATTCTGGCTTTTGCAGCCAGAGGTTGGGCACCCAGGTCTTTTTACTGTCATTCATGGCAATGACACTTTCTTTAGCTATTTTACTGGTGGACTCATAATGAGGCCCATTTTCTTTTGCGTTTGCAACTCGAAATCAGATGTGGAGTACTCTAAAGAGATGTAATATTATGGTCCCCTTTTCAGTTACCTTCAAATGCGCAATGAGGAACCCAGTTCATATCGCTAGGCGTTAAGATAAATTATCTTTTTTGAGTCACTTGTTTTCAATAAGTATTTAAAATATATATTTTTGTCAGGAAGGTTTTTCATAAAGTGTGGTCTAATTTTCAAGTTAATGCTATAAAACAGATCATAATTTCAGATCTTGAAATCCACATATACTCAAATCATGTTATCTTGCGGTACAACTTGAGCTGCAAAACAATGTGGTCAAATGTGTAAATTGGAGACTGGGCTCAGATTCAACACTTACCTACATTGTGTGATCACGTGTAACTCCTTGGAGTGCACTGTTACTGGGATTCCAAAATTATAGTCCCTAGAGATGGTTTTGTTTAGAAGGTAAGCTAGTGAAAAAGTCTTACTCACATTTTAAGAATGTGGGAAATTTTGTTTGGTAGTGGACGACTTTTTCTATGCTGCCCGGCCTCATTTATTGTCCCAGTCTGATCCTGTACATAGGCATTTGCTGTTTTATGTGTGGAGCAGCAAGTTGCAGCGACATTGATTACAAAGCCAGGGCCGGGTGAAGGGGTTTCTGATGACCTGTGAGCTGTGGAAAACTCAGCATTATGTGATATGTATTAAGAGAACTTTCAAAATAGAAGAAAACAAAACACAATATGACGCTTTCAGGCTTTTATTGACGAAAAGTAAGTAGAATTCTAGCTGCAATTAGAGAGCATAATGTAGGTTGCCAATACAGATTCCAAAATATCAGAATGTTCCTTAGCTAGTAGAACATTTTCACCATAACATTCTGAAATTCAAAAATGACCAGGTAGCGGATGGATTCTTGACAGCGTGATGCTAGTATGCATGCTTAACTCCATCAAGCACCATTACAGGGGAAATATGCCTTCATAATGTGAATGCACACTATAAAAACAGTATCATGCCATAAAAAACTACCAATGCCCTTCCTCGGTTTCATATGTTCGTCTCTGTTTTGATGCACGTTTCTGTATTATAAACTCCGTCACAACATAGGTTTACCCATCAGGCTTTAAGGAGGTATTAGTGTGACTGTTATTGAAAAAAATAACATTAAAAAAAAACATTTCTGGACCCTCTTGACACTTCCAATCATAGCCCTATTGCAATGCTGCCTCAAATCTCTAAGATTTTTGAAAGCACTCCCAAATACCGTTATGGGCCATTATCAATCCTCTGAAATGTGTCCTACATACAGGACCAAATCTGCCCTTCTTTTTTTTTAATTGCCTGTTAGTTTAATTTAAAACTTTTGCACAATTTCGGCACACGTTGTTGACTCCTGTGGTCCTATTCCTTCTTTTTCCACTTTACTGGAAAGGCCCAGCTTCTTTTGATCATTTCAGTTCGTGGTCCTCCTCTATTAGCTTGAGGGTTTCTCTTATGAATTTGAGCTTTCAGAGCGGAGTGGAAATAAGAAGTGGTGGCATTGCCCAGAAAGTAGGAGTTATATTTTCGAATCACATTATGTCAAAAGTCATAATGTCGAAAAAAAAAAGTAGAATGTCTATTTTTGTTTGTTTTTTGTTCGAAATGGGGGGTTCCCCTCCAACCCCCCTTTTTTAAAATTTTATTTTTGTTTTACCCCCTTTTTTTTACTTGCGGAACCCAAAACAAACCTGTAAATAAAAAAATAAAACATTCTAAATGTTTTTTTCAACATTATTTTCGACATTTTTGGCATTCGACCTAATGTTTTCGGCTTTTTCACTGCACACCATATGATATGATAGTTTATTTATATAGCGCCTATACACAATGTGTTTCAAAGTGCTTCAAGGCAAGGGAGGGAACAGGGAAAAATACAATGACATTTTTACAGGCCATGAACAGTAAGGATGTGAAATTAACTATCGTACTCAGCCTGACGACATTTCATATAGTGCAAGAGCTAAGACATAGATAAGGAAGGGAGGGGGAGAGTGGAAAGGAAATGGAAACAGACAGGCGACTACTGTACTAGGCCTGACTACATTTCTGGTAGAGCTGGGAAAAAACAAAAGGTGAGGGAGAGCGGTGCAGAAAGGGAGGGGAAGAACAAAACAAGCAACTATCGTACTAGGCCTGATGACATTTCAGATAGTGCTGGTTGGGGGACAATTAAGGGGAGGGGGAAGGAAAGTAAGCAGCCAAAAAGAGGGGAGAGCAAAAACAATTGCAGAAATCAGTAGTAACACATAATGTTGCAAGCCAGGTTACAAGATGACGATGGGAACATCATGATTCAGGGCCACCCAGAGCACAAGATGCAATGGAAGTCCAGCATGAGAGTTGAGAAAGGGCGACGCACCGTGAATCAATGAAGTCCATCAAAGTCAGATGCAGCATTGGCCACAAGACTGTGATGGTGAAAGCAGAATGTATCAAGACAGACTCCTGCAGAAGTAGGCTGGAGGAGGGACGGGGGGGGGGAGCAGGGTAGAAGAATCAAGCAAAACAGGCAACACCTGTGTGCGAGAAGTGAGGGAGGCACAATGGAACATCACAGGGGGACGAAAGGGGGTGGGGATGGCCTGTGGGGACACTTTAGATGAGCAGCTCAAGTGTATGGCTTGGGAGGGAGAATGAGCAGAAATAGGAACAGGTAGTAGAACAAGAGATGAAAGGGTGAATAGGAGAGGGAATGAAACAAAAAATGTGATAGAGAGAGGCAAGCTCATGAACACAATTAAAGACAATACACAGATTATGAAAATGATGATTGGAAGATGACAAGAGCCAGTTAAGTACCGCTAGAGAGGGTGAATATGAAAAGAAAGAGGGAGAAAACATGTAACCTGAGTAGCATAGTTCAAAATTGAGTGTAGTGGGCAGACAGCATAGGCAGAAGGATTGAGAAGACGTGAGGAACAATCACCAATATGGGGAAAGGAGAGTCTTAATAACAGAGAAGATAAGAAAAGGCTGCATTTTGCAGATGTTGCATCTCTGAAAATGCCAGGATAGAGGCAGAGATGAAATGTCAGATGCAAAAGAAAGTGAGCTATGAAAACCAACAAGGTACGGTTCAGAAGAAGAGAAGGGTTAACACTGATGGGGAAAGCAAATGTACAAAGTGAATTGCAGACTTAGATACATCATATTGATGAGAATGAGCAAGCATTGAGAACTTCATATTGAAAAGCTAGATGAACAAAGGTGAAAAGGATTGGTGAAAGAAGGGAAGTAAGCAAAATGTGGCAATAATCAACATAAATGGGATCATTTAAATCAAAAGATAACATAATAGAAGAAAAAGAACTGATACCCATTGATCATTGCTAAGAACCAACATTAGGGCTTCTAACGATCCCTGCCTCAACGCTTGTAAAACTGAGATCCTTCCCATTGGGACCCCTTCTCCCTCATTCTTCCCCTCACTCTGGCCTTCCTCCTTGGGCTCTCCAGCTGCGCGTTCAACTGAAGCCAGAAACTTTGGAGTCATTTTTTACTCATCTCTCACCTTCCCAAGAAGTGCCACTTTCAGCTATTCCTTCTCAAAGGAATTTTACCTTTTCTCACATTCCCTCAGAGGCTCAATGTGACCCAAGACCTAGTTGTCTCTAGGCTAGACAACTACAATAGCCTCCTTCTGAATCTACCATCTTCCACTCTGTGACCCCTCCAGCTAATCCAGAATAGGGCAGAAAGCCTTATCCTTGGCCTTAAGCCAACAGACCTCATCCCTCCTGTGCTAAATAGTCTTCACTGGCTCCCGGTTGCTGCACAGATTAATTTCAAATCCCTCTGCATCATCCACAAGGCTGGGCCCAGGGACCACACTATCTTCAACTTTATCTCACTAAATACTCTCCCTCTAGACCACTACGTTCCTCTGACACCAACGCTCTGGTATGTGAGTATGTGGTTGATCCCTTTCCTTAGCGGGATCCCTCCTATGGAATAGCCTCCCACTCCCTCTATGCCTTGAGCAGAATCTTCTCAAATTCCGGATGCTCCTTAAGATTTTACTCTTTTCCTCCTCCTTCCCCTCTTCTCTCCTCTGCTAATCCCACAATTGCTGTGATCGGTGTCCTAAACCCTTATGCATCCTTGGGGTCCTGGGCCCTTATGCATCTTTGGGGCCCTGACCTCCCACACCAATCCTGCCCAGCTCCTGTCTATCCACAGTACATACATCTGCACACCCTCCGCCCTAGAGGTTTGCACTTACACTTCCTGCGGCCCCAGACCATGTAGCACTCAACATTCCTTGCACTTCATCTGTGGCTCACCCATGAGCTCAGACTGCCCAGCACTTCCCCTCTCTTCCCTCTTCCTTGCTTCAAAGCCTGGAAGTCACTTCGTAACAATTCTGAATACTCAAAGGCATAGTTGGTTTGTCCCTGCTACCTTTTCCCCCCTCTGCTCTAAAATATTGTGTTTTTAATTTTTTTTTCCAACCCTTACTCCCTCCCTGCCCTCTGGGCGCTTTGAAACAGTATTTTCTTATTGTATAAGCGCCTAACAAACAAACAATAAATAAATAAATAATCCAACAAAACAACTCAGGGGGAATTGCCATCCCAGCAATATGAGTGATCAATTTCAAAGGTGCAAGCAGGGTGAACGCTAGTTTAAATTGGTTTGGAGGAGAAAGCACTAGTAGAAGACTTTATAATGCTGTCTTGAATATATCGTATACTTTTAAGGCCACTCTGGTAGACTGTGTTATATCTCAAAACAACTGGAAGGGAAAGAGGATCAGTAAAGCTAATTGAATTTAAAAGTTCACTATAACTCCACAAGGAGATGGTAAATAAGGGATATTAGAAGATATCCTAAAGCAATGTATATCCTAGCTACACTGAATTCTTATGCTCAAGAAGGAAATATTAAATGTGCAGATTGGAACTTAAATGTCCCACAAAATGAGATTGAAAATTGCAGATTATTGGCATGGCAGCAAACCAGGGCCTGAGCAGTTGAAATGAGAGTTGATAGTACTGTAAATCCAGTCTCCCAGAAATTGGTAAGAGAAGCATGTGTGAGTCCGGCTTTGGTGACCGTTTATAAAAATATCTGTAAAGAGACAACACTTACATCCTATGAATTGATTTGTAACATTATAAATTAAGTGAGTCTACCTCTTCTTCCAACAGAGGATGCAGATATATTAATAGGACCATTAGAATCAAAGAGATAAGAAGAATCTAAAACCAATATACAATGGTGTGGATGAATCTGGAATAAAGATTTATAAAAACTGATCTTGTCACTAGCTCCAAAGATCGTGGCCTTATTTAAGAAACTACTAAACGGAAAACATATCCCAGACTCATTTTAACAAGGAAACATTTGTTTATTTCCAAAGAGGCCCAATAGATTGCGGGCCTCACCAGCAGAAAACACTGCTGAATACAGACTATAAAATATATCCCAGGAACTTAGCAGGCCTTTATCAGCAATAATGTCTCCATTTATAGAAAATTAATAGGAGGCTTCATTCCAAATTGACAATTTGCAGTGAATACATATTTTTGTGCTGCCTGGCAGTAGTATGGAAAGTATGGTGATGGAGAAGGGGCTCCACAGAGTTACTCATTCTCACCACTAATTTTCTCAGTTTATGCGATTGCCCCCTCTCGCTGATTCTTTTAATAATTTATAAGGAGACAATGGCAGTACGAATTTGCCAAAAAAATCTCATTTGTGTTTTTCCCCAAGAACCTGTCCCTAAGATCAGGTTATATGCAGCAACAGAGGTTTGTTCCACAAAGAATGGAGGAATGTAATCTAAAACATATGTTAAAAGTGGGCAGTTTTTCCACTGTTGCATCGTACAAGATAAACATGTCTAGGACAAAACCCATACATTCAATTGAAATTATTTTGCTGACTGAGTGTCTGCAAGATTTTCAGAAACATCTCAAATATATTGGGGAATTATTTGATTTGATTTCAATTAAGGAATTTATTTGGTGCCCCATGCATCCTAAACTGGGTAAAGTAAACGAGGTGAACAGTCGCTGGCATAGAAGATCACAATTTGCTACATGAAATTGCAAAACATGTTCTAACTGAATATCGAAAGGAAGAGAATTGAACGTTTTGTACCAGAGATAGACACTCTTAGGCCTCCTCTGTTTAGATGTGGGGATAGACAAAAGAAGCTGTTTGGATGATCTCAAACACTGGAGAGGTTTATATATTTGGAGGTTATTTTGTAGATATGTTGAGGCAAAACCTTTTGCACACTTAAAAGCAAGGCATAAGATCTTAAAGATGACTCAGCATTTTACCTGACGGCAATGAAAATGTTGCCGCCAGGGACTGAGTGACTCACTGCTATGAAAACCAAAATTCAACTGGATGGCATGATTCTGAACTTTTTGCAGACTGGCTAGTTGGTAATAAGGGATGCCCAAGTGAAAAGAATTACAATAGTAAAGTTTAGAGTTGATGGCGCACCAATGCCCATAACTAGTAATGTACTAACAATGAAAGAAGAGATTTTTTGGAGCAAGTGTAGCTGCAAACATGACGCTTCAACAAGACAAATATTTTTGAGTTGACATATCAAGGTCATGCTGCAAATAATATCCTATGTTTTTTAACTATGGAGACATACTTAATGGTGTAGGTGAGCAGCACAGATTAGATGCAATTGTACTTTTTGGAACATAGAAAATAACCTCAGGTTTAATAGGATTAAGTTGCAAAGAGTTATCTAACATCCAGCAATTAACTTCCTGTAAGCAATCAACTAGATTTGTCATATTGAAGCCGAGTTCTCATTTTCAATAAAACTTGTAGGTCATTCGCATATGAATGATTTCCGAATCCAAACTTAGGAAAAGCAACAAACAGTGCTTTAATATCAATATTTATTTTAAATGGAGAGATGGAAGGGCCCTGGATAGCTCCACATGCAAACTTTTTGTGAGGAGACTGAAAATTGCCCAATTTAACTTGCTGGGCACTATCCTTGAAAAAGGAGTGAAACCAATTCAGGTCCTGGGATGACATTTTTGCATAGTCTTACAGGCATAAGAGCAGTGTATCATGAAAGACAGTACTGAAGGGAGCTGTCAGGTAGAGCTATACTAGAATTGCTATACCGGTCATTCAAATGGAAGTTTCTAACACCACTCAATATAACCACCCAATATCTAACAAGAATCAGGACTTGTTGACATTGAATTAAAATGCATTGTTCATAAACATTAAAATCCAAATTAGCTGGTGGCAGAAAATCACATTCATTTTGATTGACCATAATAATATGATTAACTTGATATTTCTGCTTCAATGTTTAATTTTGATGAAAAATTGATCCCCATAGCTGAAAGGAATGTGTTTTACTCATCTTAATAGGCTAATAACGGAATATATATCACTGTGAAATGGAGCCAGATAAGCAAAGACAAACATACAGCACCTTATGATCAGAGTGGCTGGACCCTCCCAGATACAGTGTAACTTTGATGCATCATTCGTAACCTGAGACGGGTCATCTTTCAATGCATTGAGGAAACTTCAATATAAAGGAGGAGCAAGGACACAGCCCTGTCTTTCACCACAGGTGACATGGAAATCTTTTGTTTCCCTGGCAATGGTCACCATACTTGACTGCCACCACATTATTAGAATATAGTGCTCAAACAAAAATAATTAGACCAGGTGAAATTCCTATATTTTCTATATATATATATTTGTGAAAGTGTGTTTGTATATTCGGGGTTGGCTCCAGCCCGATAACAGTTGGTGAGCTAAGGCCAAGGCCAGCATATCAGTCTGAAGTGTACTGACAATAGTGAAATCTGACCAACCCCAACCATTCGCCCTCACACGGTTGGAGCAAAGTCCGGCCCTGTGCTATCAGTATAGGTGAATTCGGGAGATTACCCATTTTGTGATTTTTCAAAAATAGGAAGTTATTACACAATTCAACATACACAAGGCTGTAGCAGACCCCACATGCATGCCAGCTACAGACCTGTCAACGCTGGGTGGTTCTGCTAGTAAGTTATCATTTCCAACAGCGTTGCATGCAGGACCAGATCAAAGACTATCTTTAAACCAACGCATTCTAAGAAGACTTTCTCTTTTCTTTTTGACCTGCCCTGTATTAAAAGGAGATGTAAAGTCACACACTGCTCAATCATGCGTTTACCTGGTTCGACCCTTAATTGGCATAGCGACATTACAATCCAAGATTGAAGCCATTTCCACAATCAATTATGTAACAATTTACCATATATTTTGACATGTACATTGAACAGGAATATAGGGCTACAGCAAATTAGTGCAGACTGTCCATATATTTTTGAAATAGGACATTTTTGCTCTCACACAAGAGCTCGTAATTCTGTCATCCTTATCCCAGCCCACACAAGTGATTTGTGTTTTACCCAGTCCAGTGGGATTCTATCGGGCCCAAATGCTTTAGGCTTACTCAAGTTTTCAATGGCTATCAGGATGTCCATGATAACACCTGGAAAACAGGAGATTACTTCTAAAGCTTTTTGTCCCACCCAAAAAAACGGTTGCAACTCTTTTTGGATCTCTAGACCCCCATAAAGAAGGCTAAAATGATTAACCAAATCTGTTGCTGATATTGCAGTATTTTGAGGCTATTCCTCTAGGGATGCTCTAGCCACTATTTTCCAGAACTTGTTTAAGCTATTTTCTAGAAAAGCCTGGTTAATGGTATCCCAAATAATTTTCGTAAATGCCTTTTTTTATAGCCAGTAATTTCTTATACTTCCATATTGCCATTTTCTCACTGGTTTCTCTACTGACACCTTTTTGATCTGAAGGTTGGGCTTTGCTTCTCTATACTCTTTGGTTAACCATTTCAGACTAAGACAATACTGTTTATTTACCATCTCCTTTGTAGACTTACCGACCTGCCACATCCACCAATTTAACATATGCATGTATTTTCAATTCTGAAGGACCCTGCCCCCCAAAATATGTTCTATAAATGGTATCCCTTCCACGAAGATGGCAGAACATTTCCCCTCAGCTTTGTTCTTCTGCCATTTGGGATTCAAAGCTTTGTTAGCTACTTCTGCGGGAACAGTGTGGAATGAAAAAGTCTCAATTTAAATAGAAAAAAGTCAATTTAGAAAGACCGACCTTTTCTAAATTGAAACGCCATGCCCCTCGCCGCACAAGAGTGTGCACAGGGCTGACAGGCACGGTCGGGTGGAAGAGGGAAGTCGCTGGCGTCCGAGGTAAATGTACAGTGTGAAGGGGTGTGTCTGTCTTTCTGCGTCTGCATGTTTGTGTATCTTTGTGGGGGTTGAGAGGGAATGTTTGTGGCAGGGAAGGGAGGGGGAAGTGATGTAGGTACGCGTGAGTATGTTTGCATGTTTATGTATGTGTGTGTCAATTTGTCTGTAGTGGGTGTTTTTACAGGGATGGCAGGTGCCAAGGGAGCAAAAGGTGGTTTGGGTGGTGAAACCTGCCGATTTCTAGGAAATACATTCACGGTGGGAGACGGTGGGAGGGATAGTTAAACCAGAGCAAAATAGTGATCATTCCCCATTTGATGGTTTTACAAAATCCTTTGAAAATAAATGGTATTTTTGGTGTGCGTCTTTCAAAATGCGGAATTATCAAATGGATCTGATGGATCAAGTATAACAACCACTCAGCCACCTTATTGAAAAATTCCCTGTTAGCCTAAAATTTATGAGCATGACCAATAGATTAGGTTCACTCTCAAGGAACATGCAAACGTGGAAATTCAGCACATCACTAAAAGTTGCCAAATTATTGCCCATGTAGTGTACAATGGATTCTGAGCTTTCATTCAAAAATTGAGAATCTAGATGAACTCTCCAATTTATGTGGTGCAAACTACTTGATACAAGCAAACTAACCAAGACATTTCTAGTTTTGTTATGGTTTGGGACGGAATTCCCCGTTTCCTCTACCAATTCCCCAAACAAATACTCCCTGTCTTGCCATTTATGATGCTGCAACCTCCTTCTCATGTAAGACAAAAACCTAGGCTGTATATGGCAGGCATCTCTGGTTTGTATTGTTTTATCAGCCATCTTGCTCGCTACGCTCAGCTGAAAAATATCTTCTGGATGTACATCCCTCTCATTTTGTTTCTCGGAGTGAGATAAGTTTTTACATCAGGTACCTTGACTCTGGAAAGCACTAGCAGCCGAGCTGCGGAAACTATCCTCTATTGCTCTTTTTTGGAGAAAAAAAATGGAAGACACATCTTTATCAATAATCCTTCCATCTCTTGTGATGTTTTAAGCGGTCATTATAATTGAACATCTGCACGTAGATGCAGGCTCCTTGTTGATTTTTTGAGGACATGCGCATTAAAAATCATAAATCAAATCAAATTCACTTTCTTCAAGACTTTCATGTTGATTAACAATTTAAGCATTAAAGTCAATTAGTAATATACTCTTTAGGGGATAACCCAAATCATCAGATGGTGAATCAATATTCTAATTAAAGTCAAGAGGTAGTGAAGGTGAAATATGCTTGCAGTCCTCTGATCCCATAACTTAAGGCAGGTTGTACAGGTTTTCTATGTACAAATTCGGGAGAATGTTACTTGTGCCCTTCCCATATAATATGTCTGGTGGTTTAATATGGTGCATCCCAAAGTTACAAGGTAAACCAAGGGACACAAGTATCATTAGCCCACCCCCAACCCCTGCACAAGGGTTTCTCACTCCCATTGCTCATAGCAGGTTTTGAAACCACAACAAACTTATGCAAACCACCTTTCTTGCAGTTTCACCTTTTCCTGCCCAGGCCGTCCAATCTGTATCTTTCAGCCTATTAGACAAACCAGCTATATTCCAAGACCTTGTACAGATATGCTGTACTAATGCATTTAGATCAAATATGCCCTTTTATATTATGAGGCACTGATCTATGAATGAATGAGGAGAGGGTATTCCCAACAGTCTTGCCTCTGCATCAAGTGACCCCGGACACTCCCTCGACATAACAGGCCAACTGCTATTTTTGAGGGAGACAAGTTGTTCATAATGCTTAGCAACCATGAAAGGTGTTACTTGGTTATGTAATAATTCAGCAAGTTGTTTCAAAGTAATATGTCCCCCCCAGTGGAACCTGACTGCTACAAAGATAGCTTTAGAAATGTTCACTTCTTTTCTTGCCATTCGGGATGCATTTGTATTATTGATTGTAAAAATGGATTCACCCTTCTTTCAGTTGGGGGTAGCGTTACTTATATATTGACTAACAGTAAAAAACAAATATTCTGTTTCAGCCTGATGACAAAATCTGGATGCTGTAGCTAGGTTACTTATAAAATGTTCAATGAAAATCTGTCTAAGCCAACTAGACCTAATTATACAATAATGTTTACATAAAAACATAAAATGAGTGACTATTTCATCATAATGGAGAAATCTCTTAATCTTCCAATTTCCTCCACTTCCCTACATTAGCCGGAACCACAATCCAAATACTCCTCATTTTCCAGAAATGTTTTGACTAATAAGTAATTTATAGCAGCAGACAAAGTCAACAATTTTCAATTGATTTACTATGGACAAATTTACAAAAAACATCTATAATAAAACATATGCCACTTATTGCAACTTGCTCAGGAACAAACAACAGACAAGATAAGTCTAAGCATAAAGAAAGAGTTTTCACATAGACCTTGGCATACCCGTCACCTCTTTGAAGAGGATATGATATGAAATGGCATTAATAACGCGCCTATACACAAGTGTTTCAGGAGCCTATATGGGTCAGATTTAGGCTGCTGCCAAACAGAGAGTCAATAATAAATACATTTTAGAGGTACTGATTTATCAATCTTTCTTATACCCAACTCTAAAGACATCTGTAGATTTGGGTTAGAGTCCAGAGAACCTTCTAAGCCCTTAAAATGGATTTGTCAGTTCTAATAAAAGTGTTTAGGTTACTGTGCCCCCATATATCTGAAGCATAGACAGGCAACATAAATGCCCTAGCAACAGAGGCTTTCTGTGCAGCAGCCACAATTTGACTAGCTGCCCTCTTGTGAAAGCAAAGTAAAGCGATAGACCCTCTGCTCAAAATGGTGTTTGTCTGCTTAATATGATTGGCCCAAAAACAATTCCTAATAAACCTTAGTCCTAATTAGTATGCATAGGACTTAGTTGTTTCAAGGGGCTTGTTACCCATACAGAAAGTGATCTTACCTTGGAAATTGATCCTACTTTTCAGGAATTTAGTTTTCTCAATGTTCATTTCAAGTTCATTGGTGATTAAAAAAGGACTTGAAAAAAGCTCAAAGCTTTCTCGAAGACAATTCAGCATAGGCCATTGTTATGACATCATCCCCAAGGAGGATGGTTCATGGATGTTTCCAATCTTATGCACATCTGCCTGAACAGCTCTCAGTTGTGTCACAATACCCTCTATAAAAAGTTTGAAGAGAGCAAGGGCCAAAACCCTGCTGTGCACCTCAATCTTGTGGAATAGTATCAGCAATTCTCTTTCCTCACCAAATCAAACTATGGCTGTGTAATCTGTATTAAGTTGAAGAAGGTGCCCATGTCCAGCAACCTTAACCCCAGTAAGTGACAGTTTAGACAATCAAAAGTGACTCGCAAGTATACAAAAGCAATATATTTAAGAGCCTTTTTGGGAGTAATATATTTAAATGAAAAAAGATGTAGTCTAAACAACTGCTAAGCAGTTCCTTGTTCAGTTCTAAAATCTGCCTGGATATCAGAAATAAGCTGTATTTCACCTATTTCCCTTTCAAATGTATTGAATAATATCTTTCCATAACCTTTTCCAAGAGAGTTCAGTAGAGAAACATACTAGGATTCCTCATGTAACCTTTTACAATGAGGAATAATAACATCTCTTGTCCAGGAAATGGGTAGCCTTTCAACCTAGTACAGGAAAGGTAGTAATGCCAGTAGAATTATTTCAACTTGCATTCCAACAGTTACATTTTCTGGCACACACAGCAAAGCAACACATAGCCGCAGACATCCAGGAAGATTGGTTTGTCCCAAAATTGCAGGAACATCAGGCTAAAATGACAGTTGAATGTATAACATGTCAAACATAGAATTCTGGAATGACCCTCATGACACTATGAAGAACGCTGCCCCGCCCCATCGGACCCTTCCGTGAGCTGCATATAGACTATGCAGATATGGGAGAAAGGTGCAATGGAGCACAATACTTAATTGTGGTGGTCTGCCTCTTTTCACATTGGGTGGAAGCAGGACCATGTGCCCACCCAGATGCGAAATGCACGGCAACATTTTTGGTGAGGGAAGTGTTTCCACGTTGGGGCACTTGTGATGTCATGCGCTCCGACAACGGAACTCACTTAGTCAATGACCTCTATAAAGAAGTAACATCCCTGTTAGGGATTAAGCACAAGTTATGTTCCATTTACCACCTGCAAGCGAACAGGGTGGTCGAGAAAATCAGCGGCCTCCTTAAAAGCTGATTGTCAAAGTTATGCCACACACTAAAAAAAAATGGGTGTATTGTTTGCCCTTAGCATTGTTTCAATTCTGAACACAACCTAGCAAAGACCATCACTTGTCACTGCACTAAATAGTAACAGGCAGACACATGCAAATGCCAATATCCCCAATAAGGAGAGCATCAGATGCTCATTGAGCTGCCACAATTTTGGGAGAGGAATTTAGAGAATACCTGACACAGCTTACATGGGCGGTAAGGAGTATAGCTAAGCAAATTGCCCCACCCTTCACAAAACTGCTACAAACATTGCAGCAAGAGTCAGTCCTGTGACACAGTTAATGCCCGGGGAGTGGGTGTACGTGCAGAGCTTTGTAAGGAGAGGGAACTTTTCAAGATTTCATGGCCCTTATGAAGTGATATATTGCACCCGTTCTGCAGTGAAGGTTAAGGGCCTGAAATATTTGATACACCTCTCCGATGTTAGCAAACCACATAACAGCGTGATACCAGAAGGAGAACAGCCAAATGAGCAAGAGACGGCTGTGCCCTGATGACATAAAATGATCAGAAAAGAAAAAAATATATTTGAAATTATCTGCAATTTGTACAAGTGTACAAGTGTAAATGAATGTACAGCCTAATGATTAAATTAATACATGAAATGGAACGTTGTTTGTTTATATGTATATATACAGGCATGCATCTCTCTCTCTCTCTCTCTCTCTCTCTCTCTCTCTCTCTTTCTCTCTCTTTCTCTCTCTCTATCTCTCTCTACCTCTTTCACGTGCACTCACCCACCTCTACCCATCTCTCTAACACTTAATATAAAAAGAAAAGTATGTTTTGCATAATTTAACAGTGCACTTAACCCCTTGTATTTCACTCTGTAGGTACAAACATGGCAGAAATGAGGGCCCTCAATGACAACACTACAAATGTAGATAGCAATTGGGGAAATATTAGCGCTACTAGAGCCTATTCCTACGAGTGTGGCCTCTACTTTGTGTCCATAGTGTTCTCAACTATATTATTGTGTTTATGAATGTATTGGTTGATTTCTTTTATTTTAGAAGGAATAAAAGAAGGGGGAGTAGTCAAAACTGGTACAAGAGGGGACACACTTAGTATGGGATGGGTTGAAATTGATTTGGGCCCACAATATGTCCACAAACCTTACCTCTCTACATACAAATGGTACGATGAAAGCCCCACTGAGTGAACTATCAATGATGGATGTTGATGCAAATGTATTTAATGATTATAATGATGACAATCTAATTTCTGATGTACTAATGCTGCCACATGCTCACTCACAAATGACCATTGAACCTACCTCACGTAGCAATTACATGAACTTTAATCCTCAAACACCCATCCCACGCACCCATTCTACTACACAGCATGAGCAATATAACTTTGGTCAGAATTAAAAGGTGCACTTAGGTATTTTTCCTATCCGGTATCAAAGTCTGATGAAGCTACATAATGGCCTGGGGGAGGTAACAGATGGAAAAGGGGGGCGGAATATAAGAGGTATGATGAATACCATGACCTGGGGTTGGATGCAGTGGAAGACCCCCGTCACCCAGATCAGTCTAACAAGTGGTACTCTGACATGAGCACCATGGGCAAACAAGCAACTAATGAGAGTTGCTATGTGTGTGCCCTGATATCTCACGCATCAGTAACAGCTAAGTTTTTAATACCACAGGAAACCCCCATAGCGGATCCCCAGTGTCTCATTCATCTTGCACTTTGTAGAATTCGAAGTACCTTCCAAGCACACACAGTAACATTACAACTGATCCAAAATGAGAAGACCTGTCACAGCAAATCTCAAGGAGTTCTGTGCATGAAAGAACCATTTTTTTTTATAAAAGGGACAATGTTCGCAGAAAACAAATGGCAAGAAGAAACAGTGATGTGTAAAGCAGAAACACTGCGGGGTCAGAAGAAACATTCCAATGGGTCAAGAAAACATGCACTCATGTCTGGTCTCAGCCTCAGCACATTGCCAAACTGACATGGGTAACAGCTCTTGAAAAGCCGATCAAGATCCAACGTGAAGTACAATATGAACTTTGTTTCCACAGAGAAGGGAAGGTGCCCATGGGGGCAAACAAACATTGCAACAAAACACTTATCCTCCCCGACATGAAGAAAGGAACAGCTGCTTTAATGGACAATTACTGGGTATGTGGCAAACAGGCGTAATTGCACCTCCCACCATCATGGATTGGCACTTGTGCCCTGGTCATGCTGGATTCGGCCCTGATGGCGATTCCGGAGAGCCAAGTCCAGGAGGAGAGGGTGCCTGCCAGAATGGCTCCAGCACCCTAGTCAACGACCGAAGAACCCCCCGCATATGATGTGCTGTCAGAGGATAAGCTGCAAGACAGAGTGTCATGCAAAGAAGGGTATCAAATTATATCTCTAAAGACTCTTCTGAACTTTTGGCACAGATACCAGACCAGTTCAAGCTCTTCAATTCAGCAGAGACATTTTTTTCATCACTAATACCAACCATCCAGGCACAAGCAAACGCCAAGTGGTTGCAGATCGTGCACTCGGAGCTGATCCAGCTAGCCAACGACGCTGAAGAAGGGTTCAACGTCATCAAGGTGGAATTTAGGACCCTGCGGTTGATGACCATGCAAAATCGTTATGCACTGGAAGGCGTTGTTTGCTGGAAGATTGGGAGTGCATGTTGCACATTTGTGCCTTCTGCCGACGCTGACAATGGGACACTTTCACATGTGATAACTGCAGTACACAACCTCGGAGACCTCGGAGACAGAATGAAGAAAGAAGGTGGTATGCAGCCAAGTGATTGGTTCGACACGACTTTTGACTGGGTACCATCCTGGTTCGGGACTGCAATGAAGCTACTGGTACCCGTCATCATATTTTTGCTGCTGATTTTATGTGTGTGCCAGGTAGGGGTTCGATGCTGTGCAAAAAAAATGCCTATTAGTGCAATGACGATGGTGACAATGGGCAGCTCAACAAAGGTGCCTCATGATAACAAAATGTACAAAACAGGGGCCAATCAGGAACCTAAATACCGTATGACAGCAGTGTACCACACAGGGGACAGAGTGGATAATGTGTGGCACACAACTATCAAAGAGCCCCGTGAACTAGAATGGTATAAGGAAGTATGGGTAGATTTGGAGGGGGATGGTGGGTGCATATATATGACCTGTACCCCTGATGAATATGCAAAAAGGGGTCAAAGCCTGAGATCTGTGTGCAGGGCGTGGATGCCAATAAAGGGAACGCCAGCTTGGGATGAAGCGGTTATGGAGGCAGAAGAACGTCAGCGTACCAACAACCAAAGTTATTCTCACTTTACGAGTAACGAAAGGGGTGAATGTTAGGGAGGAAGGGTCCGTATGCCCCCCTGTACATTCCACATGAAATAGGTCTATTTGCTCATCCCATCATCCTCCTTGTCTTTCTCTGACAGTAGTGGAAAGAAGATATGGGACGATACACTAAGACTCCATTTTCTGCCACATCAGACTCCTTTTTTTGTACTAGGCCGCACAATGATCTCTAAAAGGCCTCCTCTCCCCTCACCCAGTGCCTCACGCAGCCAGCTCCAACAGCCCTCACTACCTCCTCCCCTGTCTGAGCGGCACCAACCCTGTTCTCACGGAAGCCCAGGAGTGAATTGTTACAAACTGAAAACTGTATTCTTTCTCTTCCTCCTAGCTCACTGCCCTGTGTGAGACGGGGGCAAATCTTGACTTGTGTATTCATCCATCTCCATAAACCTGCTCCTGCTCCTTCACCCCCACCTCTATGAAATTATTGCCTGCACAACCTTTTGCTCCTCTAGTCCCCTTTCATGTAGCAGTCGTCATGACCCTTCTCTACGGACCACCCTAGATTGCCCCCAATATAACTAATCCTATGTGATCATATGTTCTCCTTGGACTAACACCTATCAATCCATTTGTTTGAACCATGAGGCACCAAGGTGAATAACTCTCAGAACAAAACCTTTAGATCAGCCACCTGGCAAAAAGGACCACTGCACCCCTGCCACACAAAGAGCTAGGTTAAGAATGTGAATATGTTTGCTCACGATTTACAGGCAACCCCGCATTCTGGTATAAGTTTTATGCATTGCATTATTCTTAGCATGTCAAAGATTATTGTGTAGTTTAGATTAGTTAGGACAATCGAACGTTGTGGACCCAGCCTGACAT
Organism: Ambystoma mexicanum; assembly: GCF_040938575.1. NCBI lineage: Eukaryota > Metazoa > Chordata > Amphibia > Caudata > Ambystomatidae > Ambystoma > Ambystoma mexicanum. Next base: position 857,219,051 of record NC_090922.1, on the reverse strand, counting down.
TCACCCCTCGCAGATGAGCCCAGCTGACCCACGTGCTGTGAGAAGCAGAAGCTCTGCACCAACCAATCGAGCTGCACCATCCCATTATGGACTATACTGTACCATTACAATGCACCAATGGGCTCGCAATATTCATCCCCTATACTGTTTGTCACTGACAATGAGATTTGTGTATAAAGATATGTTGTTTCTGTATTGTTGGCAGAGCGCTCTCAGAGCAGCAGAATCCTCTGCGTGCATCATTTTACCTTATAAAACTTTACTCAACTTCCAATCTTTCTCCTGGTCTCATTCCCTACTTGGGTGTGTCCATTTATTCTGAGTTTGGGATTTGTATTTTGGGGAATGAACACCTTCACTAGGCATCCACCTAATACGATTTAGGCCATTATTGGCAGTAGCAATGCTGATAGGGTTAAGACCTGACTTAGGAATTTCCATGTTCCATATGCTTAATGTGTTTCCTTTGCGCTGCCTTTCCAGTATGTTCTGATGCGCACCATGGGATGCACGATCATATATGCTAATCACTAGTATCGGTTTGAAGGAACCCTTTGTATTGTACCATTCATTAAAGGAAAAGAATGGCCCCAGTCCTGCTGGTGCTCCGAGACAAAGATATTCGATACTGCTGGACCTTCCCGTTTGGTTTGGTCTTCGACGGGCAAGGGAAACACCATCGGATAACATCCTATGATGAAGGAGCAAGAATCTAAGGGATCAAAGAGGAAGACCAGGCCCCAAGGGAGCCCCCAGGAAAAGCCTAAAATGACCTCAAGGCCTGGGAGTGGTCGATGGTGAGACCTAAAAGAACCAAGAAGGGAGATATCAACCTCAATTGATAGGCCCTGCATTAGGAAAATAGCAGGAGAGGGAAAACCGTCCTGCTAAGGACACCCACTGACAAAAAACTCAGACAGGTACAAGGGCCTACCTACAGTGCAAGCCTGGGGAGGGCAAACAATAAAAGTCTACACTGATGGCTCTGGGGGGATGGGGAGGGCGGGGGGTGGAATTTGGAATGGGTTTGGGCGAACCCGCAGAGGTACAAACTGGGGCAGCGAGGGGCTCAATTCTCGAGAGAGCAATTTGAGGGGGCCTAGACGCTGGTTGATCCCACCCTGCAGAGGGGAAGGGAGGGGGGCTAGAGGTGAGGAAACAGGGTAAGCATGGAGGGGGGGGCAGGAAAAGGGAGGGTGTCCAGACAAGATCCTACGAGGGGGCAACATATAAAGGAAGACCTTCGAGACAATGGGTAAACACACTATCATATTCCTTAATGTTAATGGGTGAAATTCCCAGCTGAAAAGGAGGAAAATTGAAAGGTACTTATGCAGGGAAGGTGCCTGAAATAGTACATTTACAAGAGACCCATGTACAGACCCGGGGTAGGGACAGAATAAGAATATGGGGCTTCTGCCAAATATATCAATCCACTCACAACAACAAGAAGGGGTGGGTGTTGATAGCACTTCGGAACGACCTCGACCTTGCAGTCACAGAGACCGAGAGGGATTTCTAGGGGAGATATATAGCCTTGAATTTAAAGAAGAGGGGGAGGTATACATGATAGCTATGATCTATGCACCCAACACGGGACAAGATGCCTTTATCCAAAAACCACTGGTCAGACTGGAAACATTCGTGAAGGGCCCCATTGTCTTCAAAGGAGACTTTATCCTGGCCTGGGATCCAGCAAAGGACAGGAGCAAGAAGATTCTAGAGGTACAGGGTAAACCATCAAGAGAACTTTTGGAGAAAATTGAAAGGCTAGCATTAGTGGACGTATGGAGGGAAAAGAAGGGGGACAAGGAGGGGTTTACTTTCTTTTCGCATGCCCACCACTTTTTCTCTAGGATAGACGATGTATGGTCATGCCGCACTCTCCTGGGCCGGATATCAGACATGAAGATGGGGGCAATGACACTGTCAGATCATGCGCCCCTCCTGCTGACAATCAAAATGAAGTCAGACCCCCTAGGACTGTGGAAATGGAGATACCCCGCATTCCGGTTTAGGGATGACACCTTAAGCGAGAAGGTCAGGGAAGGGATTGAGATATTCTTTGGAGACACCAACTGCAGTGACACATCCCAGCAGATGATGTGGGATGCTTTCAAGGCAACAATTAGGGGGAAGATCATCGCCACCAACGCTCGTAGGGACAGAGAAACTAAACTCATTGAAAAAGACCTCAAGGGAAAACCGAAGGAGGTAATGGCCCAGATGGGTGTAGGAGCAAGTGGGGAAACAAGAAGTGAATATAAAACCATAAGGGGCCAATTGGATATAATGCAGACCAAGGCGGTGGTACGCTCCCTATTATCCCTCAAACAAAAATACTACATCAAAGCAAACAAATTGGACAGGCTCTTAGCTAGGATGTTGAGAAGGGAGGAGAAGGCTAAAACTATACTTAAAATAAGAGTGGATGGGGGAGCACGAGTACAAACACAGAGGACATTGCTAAAGAGTTCTGCAGATATTACACCAAGCTCTACACCTCAGAAAACCTGGTAGATCAATAACAAGAGGGATACATAGAGAAATGTATGCTACTAGAAATAACAGAAAAGAAGAGAGAAACCCTAGAGCAATCAATATGGAAGAAGTGCGAGAGGCCATGAAGTCATTACCCTTTCATATGTCTCCAGGTCCGGACAGATTCACCTCAGAATTCTATAGGTCCTACACGGAAACAATGCTACCACATTTGGTAACTCTTTTTATAACGAATTTGGTAGAGTGGGGCACGTCACACCATCCATGGAAGAGGCAAAGGTAGTCCTAATACCAAAAACGGGCAAAGGTCCAACCATATGAGGCTCATACAGGCCAATCGCTTTAATTGAAGTTGATGCTAAGATATATACGTAAGTCCTAGCAAATCGCCTAGACCAAATCCTCCCACACATTGTAAGCACAGATCAATTCGGCAGTGTTAGGGGCAGACAAACAAGTGATAACGCCAGAAGGCTTTTAGTAAATGGCAGGAGGGATGGTGCCAAATGATCTGCGATATGTTTGAGGGACCAGAAATGTTCACTCGAAGCAAGGCGGATTTTGAGGTGGAAGAAGGGGAGCGATTCAGATACATCCAAATCAGACATTGGTTGCTGCAACTCTTAATGAAGGACGCAGCGATGTGAACTGTATACCCCCTTTGAGTAAAAACGTATTGACAGACTCAGAAGACAAACGTATAGTGGCACCAATTTACTCACACACCAAACAGGGGGAGGATCCAGGGGAAAGGAGATACATGGCACATGGGAAGGGGCAACAGGCCAACCAATAGATGAAGCAGGTTGGAAAAGACTATGGGCCAAAATTCCCAAGCTCACAAGATCCCATCAGAATCTGGAAATATGGGTAAAACATATGATCAATGGCACCTAACATCAGCAAAAATCCATAGACTGTACCCCTCAGAATCCAAACTATGCTGGAGGGAATGTGTAATCGAGGGAACCTGGAGCCATATCTGGTGGGAATGCGCACATATCCAAGAGTATTGGGGGGCAATACAGGAAGCAGTAGAGGAAACCCTGGGAGTAAAGGGAGGAGGGTAACAGAGGCTTGGCACTGAAAGGCCTACGTGGAACTTTGGATGAACAACACTCGCGATTAGAATGCAAAGTATACGTCATCCTGATGATGGCTGTATGGAATTTCGCATCTCTCTAATGGATATCTTACTCTCTACAAGGAGACCACCAGGCTTACCTAGCAGATTGGTCCAGGATGTTGGGGTTTCTATAGACGGGAGCCAGGGGGTCATGGTGTCCGAGGAGAATGAGACTTTTGGGACTATTGTAACTATCTTGGGACACCTGTACACTAAGGGACTTAGACCTACCGGCCGCTCAAAAAGAAGGGACTTCAATAAGCAAATGGAACTTATAACTCAAGGAAGAGGAGGACATGGAAGGAGGGGGAAGGTACGAAAGAAGGATCGAAATCAGACCAGGCGGTGGGAGGGGGAAGGGAGGTTCACTTTATGTGGAAATGTTTTGAAAATGCCAATAAAAAGTTACTTTAAAAAAGGAATCCCAGCTAGTGCACAATCAGTACTGAGATATAATTTCTTAATTTGCAATAAATTGAACACACTTATTAACAGTCCCACTTTGGGTCTACCTTTAGGACCTTTAATTGCTGGCATGTGTATTGTCTGTCTACCATCTATGTCAAAGTTGTCCACCATCCAGTTCTCTTGTAACGCAACAAGGCTAGAGTTTGTAATTTTTTCTATTTGCTCATCTTCTGCCGTTTAGTGCGTGTATCCTCTAGTGTTCCATGGAAGTATAGTACCGGGTTGGCTAGAGCGTTTTTATAATGTGTGGTTTAAGTACCATGGGCAGCCATTGACATAGAGAGCCCTCTTGATTCATCCTGTCCTCTAACTCATTTTCAGTCTGGACACTATGTATGTCTTGACTGTCAGTAGTTATCCTAATGGATGCTAAATTACTAATGTTTATGGGATCGGAAGCTCGTGGGAAGCTTGCTCGTGTATTCGGTATTACTAGAAAAATCCGAAAAATATTCAATAGGTTTAACCTTTCCCCATATTTCAACTGAAGTGATTTATGCAATATTGTGTTTGCTATCATAAATGTGTCGTCTACATTACACATATAAAACCCACTGCCATAGCACAAAACGAGGGAGGTGGAGAAAGTTTTGAGGGGAACATAATATTGCTGCAACACATAGAGATGCATAGGCCATGACAAATCAGGGGTAGCAACCTCTGCATGACAAGGGCTTTATGGGTGTCCATTTCACTGCAGGCCATCCAATCAGAGCCTGGCTCTAATATACTGTAATGTAATGCTCCTAAAATAGATGGCAGCCTGCAATATCTGTATAAGCACCTGAAAGTAATTTTCTTATTTCATGCAACTGACCTGCAATACGGAAATTCCATCACAGCTGTCCTTAAATCAGTTATTATGCTTCAGCTGTGAAGTCACGAAGCCTGCTCCTTGAGCAAGCAGTGAGAATTTGAGCTGTCACTGCAGCACTTAATTAAAGCTGTGAAAAGCTTTTCAAATTCCCTGCTTGGAAAATAGTTCTCTATGTGGCTTCACAGCCATTTGTTGATAGGAACTGCATCTGGTAGAATGTTTAATGTGTGCACTGCTGGAGTTTAACTCATGTACGAAAGAATCTGCATGTTATTACTTGTTTTAAATCAAAGGATGCTAACTTGTTTTCAATACATTTCATTAAACAGCTTGAACTATTTTTGTGCAACACATTTGGAGCTGCATTTTTGCTTTTTTAAATCCAGATTCTATTTTGATTATATGGATCAGCAAATGGGAGATCTCTTACATTATATTATGCAAGAGGTGAGGTCTGAAAGAGAATAACAGTGTGTGGCCACGTATTGTAAGGATTACAATGCCCCTTATCATACATAACAAGGATATTGAATGAAAATATGTTAATTGGCATAAACCCAAATCCATCAAACAACAGTGAAAATACACACAGTAAAAGTAACATAGCAAATACAAATATAACGGTCTATGTTGACAGGCATAAAAAGTATCGCCTGGGATACAGAAGTGTTTTGAATAAAAGGGGGCAGGCAAAGCAACCAGCTGGAGGGAGCGGCTTCCCTCCTTCTTTCCTCACTTATTGGTCACAAAACTCCTCAGTGACTTGCAATATCCTTAAAACGAATGGTAGGCGGTACTTTATCACATATATTATTTACTGATAATCAAGTCTCCTATTCCTAGTAGGCATCATCATCCTTACTTTTGAGTTGGTCTCAACTTAGAACAGGGCAACCCTACTATAAGCACTCTGTGCTTGCTTTTTTCAATTGGCTCCATCAACTCTGTTGAAGTACTGTAAGATTTCCATTGACCTCCAAATCCTCTTTGTATTTCAAAGGTTTCAAGGACTGAGGCCTCCCTTCAACATTACAGGGTGGTGTGTAAAAACTTCTTCCATATCCCATTTCTCACTTTTAAGGTATATGAAAGCCTCATAGGTCATTAGTACACTAAATACAACTGAATCCTAACAGACACTGGAATTAGCTGTCAATAAAGAACATTTCTCAACCATATATTTCACATCCTTATAGATTCAAGATAGCCGACCCCTAGATGGCAGCACTGGATTCTTCAATTTACAAGTAGAAACATCACACAAAAGTACACTATGACCTTCAATACATCATCAAAATTCAATATATATACAAAAAGATGCAGATTCATCTATATACATTGGCAATGTCCTGATGACAGGCTCACTTTCAGCTTTACCTCCTCAGAGGCATTTCCCATCTCCCCACTTTACCCCAGAAACTCAATGTCTCAGGAGCTCTGGTTCGCTACAGGCTGGACTCTACAACAGCCTCTTCCTCAACCTGCCCTTTTCTTCTCTCTGCCCTCTTCAACAAATCCAGAATAGAACTGCAAGACTTATCCTTGTCCTCAAGCCCAGGGACCTCATCTCTCCAGCCCTAAAATCTCTCCACTGGCTCCTGGCGGCTGCAAAGATCAAATTCAAGACCTTCTGCATTATCCAGAAGGCTTGCTAGGGCCTGGGACCATGCTATATCCAACTTTCTCTCCCTAAATACTGCCCTGTTAGAATCCTTCGGTCCTCTTTCTCAAACTCTCTGCAGGTCAGGCATTTCTCCCAGCAGAGAGTGGGGGATAGATCTCTTTCTTCTGCAGGAGCCTCTCTCTGGAACGGCCTCCCTGCCTCTACTTGAGCCAGATCTCCTTAAGTTCCAGAAACTTCTCATGACCTTCCTTTTCTCCTCCTCCTTCCCTCTCCCCCTTCCTTGCTAAAGCTCCACCTGCTGCTGCAACTGCCAGCCTGGCACCCTTCTGAGTCATACATGGGCCAGGCCCTTCCTCGATCAGTCTGTCTCAGCTCCCACCCCCTCCAGCACTTGCCTTCGGGCACCCTTCCCTGACTAGACTACTGAGTTTGCCCCCCCACACCCCCTCATACTAGTTTCCCTTATCCCTTACCCCAGTGCACTTGCCCTCCAGGCACGATCTGAAAGTCACAAGGCCTAGTAGGACCATTTATTGATGTTTTATCTTCCTCTATTCCCCCTTCCTCCTTAGTCTTGTGATGCCTGGAAACACTTTCTGCTGTTTAGGCTCAATACAAATGTCCAATAAATAAATCAAAATTACATCTTTTGAATGCTCAAGCAGGACCTGGAAAGGTAAAACAGTTCAAAAATTGGGCTACGTCAAAGAAACTCCATTTGATGACATTGAAGCCATCCTGGGTGGAGGTAATTCAATGTTTTCTGAGGCATGTCCAAAGAGTGCATATTATAGCTGGCCAAGCATAAATGAGTATCTGGGCATTGATAAGCCATTCAAAATGCCCGCTGAATGCTGGAGTGCGTCAGCGACACAGCATCTAGGATAGCAACAAACTTCAGAAGAGACAGCATTATTGTGCTATGTTGAGCTGATTTTCTAGGTCCCCCGCTATCAGCTGCAGTACTTGTATCATGTTCCTGTCCAGCGAATATAGGGCTTCATTAAGTATGAGACCGGCACCATTCATTTCGGGCTGCCCTATCACGAGGGCTGCTGCGGGACCCGCTAAGGAACGCCTGGTCAGACCAGATGCCCTTAGCGGGACCCGCTAGCAGTCGAGGATGCTAACAACGGGCCCGTCATTAATGGGCCCGTTGTTAGCACCCTCCCCATTCCCATTGAGCCCTATGGGGCTCAAATGGGAATGGGGAATGGTTTTTCCAGGAGCCCAGAAAAGGGCAATAACCGGGTCCGCCAAGGTCAGCATGACCCGGTTATTGCCCTTTTCTGGGCCGTGGTAAATAATCATTACCAGCGGCAGCCATGCCCTTAATAAGGGCACGGCTACCGCCAAGGTCCTAATGAGGCCCATAGTGTGATGATTTGGGTACCTGCTAGTCTGACCCGGAGTATGGATGGCCTCTGTACTCTCCTGCTTGTATATTGGGACCTCTCCAGCTTGATCTAGTGATGTTTTCAACCCCAAAAGAGGATCCTGAGCTTCCCAGTGTGGAGTGACAGGGCTCCGCTAGGCTGGTTGGTTGAGTGTAGGTTATTGAATGTTTGCGGGTGCCTTTTCTGTCCCTTTGGAATGGATGGGTTGCCACTGTGCTTGATTTGGCCTCACTTGCCTGTCTTTACAGCCTCCTGTTTGCATATGGTAAATGTAAGTGATGTGGAGGGTGCTTACACAATATCAGCACTTTGTATTGTGCAGTAATTGTTTTAACTCATGTTTCCGCCTGCAACATTTTTTGGACCCAGCATCTGACAGCTGCTGCCTGCATTATTTTTCACATATTTGCTTCCAATGGTTCAGCGTGTGTTACTGAACTCTGAATCCTAGCGTGCATTCAAAAATGCATTATTGCTTGTCATGGTGTGCCATAAATACCTGACAGCACCAACACATCATTGTGGGGGAGGGCCGCCTTTACAGTCTTCCACGAAGGGAGGTGACGTTGGGGTTAGGGAGGCGGGTTTTTGGGGGAAGTACGAGGCAGTCAAGTTAAGCTATGAATAAAGAAAGACATAGCAACCCGCTGTCCGTGTCCGTGTGTCATTGGGGTGAATGCGACACGAGTGAGAGTGTGCAGCCAGATGGGCAGCGTGGCCAGGGAGCCAGCTGCCACCCTCACAATGGTGACGAGGTAATCCAGCAGACCCACGCTAAATGGAGTGTATGACCCGCTCATGGCAAACACTGCTGCGAGGCCTGGAGGATGCCGTCGGGCATTTCATACGTGTGTCAGTGCGCCTCCATGAAATAAGCCCACCCCTTTTCTCCTGATCGCCTCGCCCCAAGCCGTAGGCCTGGCCTCGCCAGAACTCATAGAGGCCAAGACTCTGAGCCCAGAGGAGGGGCTCATCAGTGCTTCACCTCTTGTGGATGCCGGGAGGCTCACAGCAGTTGCGAAATGTTGCCACAGGGGCGCATGTGCTCACCAGTGGCTCTAGGACGCGCCCTGGTTCCAGCAGTGGCCAGACAGGGGAGGCACAATTTGCCCATAAGCCACAAGATGAGAGAGATAAGAACCCCCACAAAGGGACCTGGAAGCCACAAAGAGAGGGGTAATAACCCCAACAGCAGGTGGGGCAAGAACCCCAACTATTGGACCCAGAATTAACAAAGTGAGGGGCAAGAACCCCATAACTGGACACAGAAGCAACAAAGAAGGGGCAAGAACCCCAACTGCAGGACAAATACAGCACAAAAGGCCTAGGCAAGGGCCTGTGCGCAAGGCCTAGGCAAGGGCCAAAGGAAAGAGAAGAAGGGAAGCGCACCCCGCCTCACGTCATAGGCCCACCAAAGGGCCCACCAACACCACAACATGTCTAATCCCGAGGCTTCCTCCTCAGGAGCAGATGGGGCGCCAAGAGGGACCGCCAGCACAGCACAAGCAGCAGGGGGCACCTCACAGGTACTCCACCTGCCACACCCTTTTGACCTGAGTGACACTACCAACCTAGAACCTCCATGGGGCACAAATCTACTTCAAATTCTATGTTGGGGCCATAGGGCTCACCTACGACGCCCGTTTGAAGAACACATTGTCCATGGCAGTGGGGCCCATGGTCAGGGACATTGCGGGGGAGCTACTCAACTTAGACACTGCACCATACGGTGACCTGCACGGCAAGCTATCAGAATATCTTGCCCCCCACACCAACATTGGTTATGAAAGACATATCTTTCATACCACAAGACAAGAAAATACAAATCCCTCAACAACTTCGCATTGCGACTACACATCAAACTCAAATACTGTGAGTTTCACCGTTACTCCGGCAAGGAGGCCCCACAATCTCAGATAATCGCCGACTGTGCGTCAGAGCCCTTCAGGAAACAGCTACTGCAGAAGCAGATGCCACTGGATGAGATTCTGTCACTCGCCCGGATGGAGGTGGCCATCGAATCTCAGCTCGACAGTTGGGGTAAAATCACAATGCAGCACCCATCGACAGACCGTGATGTCAAAAATAAACTTTCAGCCACGCCCAACCAGAGCGGGTAGCGCACGGAGACCATGTGTTTCAGATGCAGCTATGTTAAGGATTCCAATCAGGCGTCAAACACTAGACCAGGACACTTGGTCTTAGCCTGGAATGTGGTGCTCAATAGGAATGCTTTTTCTTTAATTTCAACAAATTCAAATTTAGCCAGTACATGACCCGTCTCACACCCCCTTTTACAAATACCCCGGGTCACAATGGATCATGAACCAGGCCAGTGGGTGAAAACACAATACTTCATTTATTTTTAAAATTCACAAAAATCACACAAATTTTAATATTGGCCAGCAATCATCAACGGGGTGATAATGACAATGGAAATTTAAAAAATGCAGTTGGTTAACCTTCTAGTAGAACATATCCAAAGCATAAATGAATAGGAGCACTTTTTGAGTTAGAAATGATAGCACCCAAGTTAAGGTTTCCCCCTGCAATGTTCCCTCAACCCACAAATAATCGAATTTTGAGTGGATCAAAAGAAGCAGCAGGTAGTCAGTGTTAAGATACAGCAAAAAGAATCAAAATCCTACCTTGCCTAACAAAAGAAGACTTTGCAAAGGCCTAAAATGACACTCGGATTTTGGTAAATAATTAATTATATGTGTGCTGAAATAATGATATGCATATGTTTTATCACAGTATTAGGGAAGTTATATCACTATCAACCATCAGGCAAAGTATCACAAAAGCATACAGTTCACAAAACAGATTGAAATTGAAAACCCAGTGCAGCTGAATTCACACGTGGACAAATTGCATTTCTTCTAGTTTCCAGTTTTAAATGCAAAAACGTTTTTTTCAAAAAACAGGTGAAAAACACAGAATCGGAATACGTTTTTTTGGCAGGGGAAGAGATGCACAGCACAGTGCTAATTTAGAAGTGAAAGGAGGGGTATAGCTGGTGAATTGAGAGGGACTTGGAAGGAAAAACGAGGTTCGTTTTTAGGGAAAATAAAGCAGTTAAAAATGAGAAAATTGGTTTTGAAAGAAAGGCAAATTTTACTTAAACTAAATTATTTAGACTATATTGTTAAAGAGGGACACAGTAAGATCCAAGGTTGATTCGTGATGTCACCCCAGCGTACAACTTTATGTGGAAATTAGTTTGATTACTCAAAATATGACAAAGGGGTTACGCGAGAAGATGAATGAAAGAATTGTGCTAACACTAGAAAAGAAGACCAGGGTGCACAGAGAATTCTAACAGTTTTGACCAGTTACCAGGGCATAGATAGTATTGCTTAGAGAGTGGAATAAAGTCAAAAGTCAAGATGGGGTAGACTATGTATTATGGGATGTGGGGGATACTCACAGTTCACTTTGAATCTGGGATTTTGGACAGTCAACCGGTTCTGGTCACAAAAGATTCTGGTCACCGGATAGCGGACACTCCTGGCAAAAGACAGCTGGACAAAGGTCTGGTCACTGGATAATCAGGACAACTGGAGGGCGGGGTTGCAGCGGGTATGCAGTTAGTCGGCAAGAAGCCGGTCTGGTTTCAGGATGCTTCCCAAAAGAATATCACAGCTTCTACCTTTGGGAATTGGGATCTTCAGTGGGGTTTCAGGATTGAGGCCTTGCTGGGATGGTCAGCAAAGATTTGGGCTTGCAGTGGGATCTGGAATCAGCTGTGCTTTGGCTTTGCAGTGGGATCTGGAGTCTGGCAAGATGAAGGTAGAAGATCCAGAACGCAGGCACAGAAAATTCAGAAAAGAGTCTTTCTAGAGTTCTGTCAACCACCCTTTATATAGATCATGGTGACATCACAGAAATATTTGTGGGTGGAACTCAGCTAGGCCTACCTCCAAGACTCGGATAGGTCAGCCTAAATTAATCGCCTCCTTGAGGAGGAGTCTCAGTTTATGATGTTGCATTTTATGAGGTGAAAAGCCTTCCCACAGTCCTATTTGCCAAATATCCGTCATAACATAATTTACACATTTGTACAGTTGGGGCATCTTAAAAAATTACATAAATAGGTTACATATTTCCTGCAGAACATGCCAGTCCAACTCTACAATTTGTAAGACATTGTTTCACCCTTCTAATAATTTTTAGTCATTTGTAATGTGACATTTTTGGCCTAAAATTCAATAACTTTACATGTGTGTATGGATTATCATCAGGCATGTTAGTATTGAATTTTACATTGGCATCATGTACACTTTCCTCGGAATACCCAATTCGCTGCCATTTCTGTTCCCTATATGACAGTCAAGGCTACATCTTAAATTATAAACCACAAAATTACTTTCACCCTGCTAACTTTTTACATTTTTGCGAAGTCCTGTTGCAAAGATAAAAAGTCTTGAAAGTTTATTAACAAAAGTCTTTGGAGGCAAATGTTCACTATTGTTCCCCATAAATGGGCATAGCTTCCAAGGCTGCCCTTGCGTTGGCTTGGAAACTCCCAGCAGAAGTTGCGGGGTGGTGTTATTTTCTTTTTCACATACTTGTTTCCCAGAATTTCTATTGTAAGAGGGCTCAGCCCAGACCCAAGTCTGCCAAGGTAGCATGTATCACTTGTGTGTTCTAGGATCTACTGTGAGTGGCCTTCTGTTGCTAGCATCCCCCAAGCAGAAACCTGTTTGGGTGGTTTTCCCCCTCTATAGCCATTGCCTTATAATTCCTTATTTTATTTCATTTTGTTATAAAATAGAATAAAGCCTGTTGAATAAGATCTTGCATATATCTTTCCCAGCAAAAACCCCTTCACATTGCTAGATAAGGGCAGGGCCTTATCCAACATACACTTTTAAACAATGTTTTTTCTTTATTAGGAAAAGTACACTTTAACATGTAGTGCTGCTGGCCTTTTTCTTGCAAATTCATTTTGTCTCTTCCATCTGATTGTTTTGTAGCCATAGTTAGCTTCTTGTACACAAAAGTCTGTACAAGTCCAAGGTCTCTTGAGATTGAAATGGGCGCAGAGAGCTAAAATTTCTTTTAAAACAGTGATTTTTGACATTTTGTAGCAAAAGTTAAGCGTTTTTCCGTGTACCTGAAGTAAAGCTTTTGTTGATTTTCCCAGATTTGGCTGACACAGAGCCTGTCATTCAGGGATCATGCTTTCTTCTGCTGAAGCACTATGTAGATATGGACGTGCATGACAAGGCCTTATTAATAAAAGTAATTTGATGAAAAACAGATGAACATAGCGTCAGAGCAGCATCGTTTCCAATGAGAAATATTCCCTTTTTCAATGGGAACTTTGGCTTGCAGAAAAGCAGTGCTGCTTTTTCACTCCCCTTATTTTGTACATGTAAGCAACACAATGGCAGGCTTTTTCAGTGTGCCCCCTTGTTCCATCCTGCCCAATATGTGCTTGGTAAGATGGTGCAGCCATCTTTTTGTAGCTGCAAAACGTAGTTTTGGTGTGAGGCAGTGGTGCTCAAAGGAGCCAGTGCAGACATTTTGCTGTTTCTGCTGAAATGCAGCTTTGTTAAGGATGGGAGTACTGCTGAATGGGTCAAAGTAGCCCACAGCCATGAGTTTCCACACATGGATGAATGTCCCGCAGTGGGGCAGCAATGTGCTGCATGTAGAGGTATGGACCATTTCAGAGCCGTGTGCAAGAATGCGCCAAACCCCACACCAGGCAGACAAAGTTTTCAAGAGCGACAGAGGAGCTTGCGACTAAGCCTGCCAGGCCACAAGCCAGACAGTGACTCGAAGAGTCAACAGAGGGAGGACAGAGAATGCAGAAGTGGATACACCTGAGAGGAAAGACGGCCGTCATGGGGGTCAAGACGCAGCAGGTGGAGATGATTTGTCTGCTATATAGCGATGGGATCGCCCTCAAGCAGTGAGTCCCCATTGTCAGGTGAGGACCAACGAAAGAAGGGGTATGTGTGGGTGCTTAACAATGACACCGCCACTCAACACAGCCCTGTTCTCACGCTGCAGGTAAATGCGCGCCACTAGAATTCATCATTGATACAGGGGCGACTGTCAACATCATCAGCTAGGAGGCGTACTAGTTACTTATGTGGCCCCCAAAGCTAAAAAAGGCAACAGTAGACATATACCCCTATGGGGCGACCAAGCTACTACCCTGCAAGGGCACCATCATGGCCTGCTGCACACACAAGACGCACGAGTCGAAGATCCCACTACATGTACCAAAGACCAAGGCCAACAGTGGCTGCATACTAAGCTTCAGGACTGCTGTTGACATGGGCCTAGTCCACATACTATACCAGTTTATGGCCCACAAGTACTTTGCCAGGCCGGACGCGGTGGAAGCAGCCTTCCTGAAGCTATTTAAAGGAATGAGTTAGCTGAAGCACAGGAAAATCAAGCTACACATCAACCCAGTCGTCCCACCGGTTACCCAACACTATCGGGGAAAGCCCATCAACATACATAGACAAGTTGAGGAAGAGTGAGACAAACTCATCAAACCACAGGTGATCGAACCAGTCACAGGGCCAACCGCATGGGTGTCGGCCATAGTCCCAGTGCCCAAAAAGTCAGACGGGTCCATACTCCTGTGCGTGGACATGCAGAGGGCCGATGAAGCGATCGAAAGAGAGCGACCCAGGCGCTGAGGATCAAGGTCATGATTCACATACTCCACGGCGTGAAAATGTTCTCCAAGCTTGACCTTACAAAGGGGTAAAGGAAAACAAAGAAGAGTCAGCAGCTACCCGTGTTCAAACGTGCAAGATAGGTAGGTATAAAGAGCAGTAAGCTAGGTTTAACAAATTCTAGCTGTTGGTGGTCACAGAAAGGGCTGGAGAATTTGAGGAAAAACAATTCAATTTATTCATAGGTTTAGACACACATCTAAAATCTATAGGTCCACAAACACATAATTGGACCTTAAAAACACATGTATGCCCTAGCGGGCAACAAAGAAATTCAAATGTTTACACTCCACATTCAAGTGAGGGTTAGTAGCATAGATATTTTGTGCAAATTCATATACTACTTTCAGAATAGTAGTAGGCTATTGTTGTCAGAGGTAGCTGCTGACTCTTCTTTGTTTTCCTTTATGTAATTTGCCCTTCTGAGTCAACCCCCTCTTAAAGAAAAAAGAAGGCCCTCTCTTTCTTGCCCTATTTTTACCTTATTCCCTGGACAACCCTGTGGTTGTTGGGCTAAAGTATTCTCCTTACAAAGGGGTACCATCAGATCGAGATCGCTCCCGAGTAAAGATACAACGTTTGTGACTCACCTGGGGCTGTTTCAATACAGAAGACTCAGTTTCGGCATTTCGTCAGCAGCCGAAATTTTTCAAGAGGAAATACACTAGGTCATAAGACAACTGCCTCAACTATTCAGACAACATCCTGGTATTTGGGAAGACGAAGGAGGAACATAGCGTGGCACTACACCGGGTCCTGTTGCAAAGATAAAAAGTCCTCACACTCAACAAGGCAAAGTGTGAGTTTAGAAAGGGGTCGTTGAGGTTTTTCTGACACATCTTCTCTGTAAAGGGGATGAAGCCATATCCAGACAAGGTGGCAGCCTCAACACAGCACAACCTCCTAAAACACATCAGAGCTAAGATCCTTCTTGGGTCTGGCTTGCTATTACTCCTGATACCTCAAGGATTACACCACCGTCAGCAACCCTTTGCAGCTGCTCACCCGAAAAGACCAACCCTGGAGTGGTCCAGTGACTGTCAAAGAGCATTTGAGACCATCCGCAACAACATCGCGAGAGCGGAGGACATGGCATACTTTGATACAGGAAGACAGACAGAGGTAATTGTGGATGCCTGCCCCATGGGGCTGGGAGCAATCTTGACACAAAGGGATCTGTGTGACCCAGGCAACATATTCATCATGGCCTATGCCAGCAGGAGCCTCACCACCACAGAACAAGCATACTCCCAGGTGGAAAAAGAAAGCCTGTCAGTGGTGTGGGCCTATGAATACTTTCATCTATTCCTGTACGCAAAGGCATTCACGGTCATAACTGACCACCAGGCTCTGCTGACAATTTACAGGGACCCCAAAGCCAAAATGCCCCCAAGAATAGCGAGATGGGGGCTGCGCCTCCAAAACTACACATTTGATATCAAACATCGACCAGGCAAGGAAGACAACCCGGCGGACTACCTGACCCGCCACCTCACCGGCCCGTTCCTAGCACCGCCATCCATAGCTGACGCCTATCTCAACTATGTTGTCCACCATTTACAACCATTTCCGTTAGAATGGTCCGATCTCATTATCCAGTCGGAACAGGACCCGGCCCTTCGCATCATCAGACACTGCATCCAGTCAGAAAGAAGAGCCCACCTAAAACAATAAGCCAAACAGGAGAGCGAATCCATACAGGATGACATCCGATGCTTAGACCTGGTCAAGGAGGAACTGTCCATAGTAGATGACCACGTCATCCTGAAGGGTTGTAAAGTGGTGATCCCGGAAGCGCTATGCGAGAAAACAATCTGGCTGCCACATGAAGGCCACCGTGAGGTGGTATCTATGAAGCGCCTATTAAGGCAAAAAGTGTGGTTTCTAAGGCTAGATGCCATGGTATAGGAGATGGTAGCAGGGTGCCAGATGTGCGCACAAGTAGGCTCGCCACCTCACCCGAATCGGCTGCAGAAGTCACAACTTCCAGAACATGTGTGGGATGAACTGGCACTGGATTTCTTCAGCCCACTTCGCAGTGGTTCATATGTACTAGTACTGATCGATGAACATTCTCTATTCCCTGAAGCTCCGCTGGTCGAGAGCACAGCTGCTACATGCGTGATCCTGGTGTTAGACCGCAAGTTGTTGACATATGGGATCCCAAGAATCATTAAATCCAACAATGTCCCGCCCTTCACCAGCCAGGACTTCCAGAACATTATTTTCTTGTGTTGGGTTTCAACACAAGAAAATAACCCCACGATGGCCTCAAGCCAACGGCATCGTCAAGAGGTTCAAGGCGAAAATCATGAGAACACCACAGATAGCCACCATTCTTAACAAGCCTTCCGAGCAGGCCCTCTACCAACTGCTGAGAGAATACCGACACACCCCACACAGCACCACAGGGGTGTGCCCGGCCGGTCTGATGTTCAAGAGACCTGTCAGGACAAGGCTACCGGAAAGTCCAAACCTCACACCGCTAACCCCACTCGAACAACAAGCAAGGGACAAGGACCTTGAGGGAAAGAGCAAGATGAAAGAGAAAGCAGATGCTCGGAGGCGGACTCACAAATCTGCCCTGGAACTGGGGGATCAAGTGCTAATATGTCAACCGAGGAGCAGAAAGGAAGATGCCACATTTGCACCAGAACACTTGACAGTGACTCAAGGGAAGGGCGCTATGGTCACTGCTCAAGGGGAGAGACACTCGTTGGTGACTAGAAATGTGTCACACTTCAAGAAGGTGGCGATCCCGCTAGGGCCTGAGAAAGAACACATTGAGGACAATTTTGACAAGAGATGGTCAGACGCACCCTACTAGGTGATGGGGAATCGTCAGACGAAGAAGGAGGTCGAGGAGGTGAACCCCCACCGATGCCTCACGTGTCAGTGAGGCCACAGAGAAGCCACATGAAACCCCACGGACTGATTGAGGAAATGGGGTAACGAGCAATGAGTGATCCATTGCTTTAAAAAGGGGTGAGAAGTAATGGTGTGCCGTAAACACCTTACAGTCCCACCACATTGTTGTGGGAGAGGGCCGCCATTGCGGTCTTCCACGAAGGGAAGTGACATTGGGGTTAGGGTGGCGGGTGTTTTGGGGAAGTACGAGGCAGTCAAGTTAAGCTACAAATAAAGAAAGACGTAGCAGCCCGCTCCCCGTGTGTCATTGGGGTGAATGCGACACGAGTGAGAGTGTGCAGCCGGATGGACAGCATGGCCACTGAGCCAGCTGCCACCCTCACATTGGCCAATTCTGCATGTTTCACCTTTGTTGGCAATCTCGTTATACTGTGCATTTCATACTAGACTGAATGCAAGCCTGCATGCATACCAAGGGCCTGATTCTGAGCTGTAGCCAAAACTGGAGTGGAAAGCCGTCATTCTCACCTCCAGTTTCCAGCACCACCATTCTGGGGTGGATGGAACGATTGGAGGGGAGCCGTCTGCTTTCCAGCTGCAAAAGCTCATATGATCTTTTGTTGCGTCAGCAACACGGGCACCAGTGTCAGTATGAGGATTTCTAAAAAGCCTACCACTTTTCTTAATTACTAAAGTCTCATTGAGCCTTCAGTATATTAGAAAAGTGGTGTTACCATTCAGGAAAAGTATTGCTTTTAGAGGAAAAACTAGTGTAGACATGTTAACAACATCATACAGGTGCGATATTGTAACTCCTTTCAAAAATGAAAAAAAGAAAGGCTCTGCGCAGGGGAATACCCTCAAAGTGTCTGCCCTGAATTAATGTTGGTCACCTTTAAATATGGTGCTTTCAAGAAAAGTGTTGCTCTTCCATGGAAGAACACTTTTCTCTTTTTGCATCCACATCTGAATTGGGCCCTTAGTCGCTCCACGGGGTTGTTTTGAAAGCCATACTATAATTCTACCTATGCAGGCACATGTGAAACGATAACTCACCAATAAACGCTGGGCCAGCGAGATCCAAAGTATAGTTTTACATGTTGCAAAGTGATGCCCTTTGAGTACATATTCACATGAACTAATATGTTTGCCTGTCTACATTTGAGCACCGGTGTGCCCTTCTGGCTCAATCAGTGTTTTATATTCAAACCTTAAATTTCATCTTTACTATTGGGTGAAAAATACCCCATAAAAAACATTCAATAAAAACAACCATACAAAATCGTCGAGAAAAATTAAAAGAAACATACTTATAGTGTCAGAATACCCCAGGCACATCTTGCCACGGTATATAAAAACAATGTATATGCAAGTGCATCTCATTACTAATAAAAACACAATAAAATGGCGAATAAGATAATCAAGGTAGGCAAAGTACATGACAAATCGGAAGGGACGCATAGCCCTTTGCTTCTTCTCACAGCAGTGGTTAACCACTGTTCTATTGCATCACATACTGATTATTGCTTTCACATCATAATGAAGGAAAGGGCAGTAATATACTGGATGAAATTCAGGCTCCTTAAAATTGGAAGGATTGTTCTAACCCGAATTGTAATTGGTTATAACGCGCTTAATACCCAGAGGTTTGTAAGCGCGGACCCGGGGATCGAACCTGTGTTGCACGCATTGTTTTGCTTCCAAGGCGAGCTGGTTGCCACTGAGCTATCTGCAGAAAAGCATGAAAGGCCTCACGTCGTCTAACCCCACTTCATTGCATTTGCACACACGTGAGCCATTGTCCGACTTGCTCCACTTACATGTGCCATTTTTCAGGAGGAACGTTTCGTTGCTCAAGAGCGCCCACATCTTTGTGTAACCCAGAGTAAATACGGTTCACAGAACCTGGTACATTTCAAAATAGCGTGACTTTGCACCCTTGACTTCCCAACTCCTGCTCTTCCCTTCGTTTATTGCAGAATGTTTAGTGAGTGCATTTGAGTATCTTTTTCCGAGGTTGCTCTGATTGCTCGTGGGTTTTCAAACCATGCCCGCAGCCCCAGAGAAGTCAATTTTTTTTTTTTTTTACCAGACCCTAACCAGGGAATTGTTTTGCCACGTTAATTTTGCTTGCATTTCAAAATATTCGTTGTTAAAGAAGCCTGGGGTAGTCCACACAGAGACCCATAGCAAAAGTGGTTTTAGCTCCAAAAAATCCTTTAGGTGCATAGATCCCAATTCAAGGTGAACTAAGAAAGATGGGGTCCCCTGTGGCACTCCTAGTACTCTCCCGGTAACTAATTTTCACACAATTCCAATGAGTCACTCCTGGAGTAACTACAGATGCCAGGCCCATATGGCAAGGCACGGTTTCCAATGTTTTTGTTCTGCAAACATGTAGCATATGCTTCACAGGAAGTGCCCTGTATTGTCTGCAAGGACGCATTCATTCATTTACTTCACTTGCACGGATGCCCTTTCAATGTGATTCCACCATACTAGGGATCCTGATAAGGCAATTCCCAGGTAGCCAGAGTGGTCTACCCACTCCATCTTATCCTTTTCGCACCAAATGCCCTGCATCTTCAATGTCCTTCTCCCCAACATCATAAGTTATGATTTGGTAGCATTTACTGATAGCCCGCGTTTATTCATGAACTCCATACATTTATTAACAAGAGGGCATTGGAAGTGCATGCCAATAGATCTGCAGAGTCCATATAAAGTGATGATGGGTGTGGGTGACCTGGAACCCTAAGCACATCCCCATACTCCTGTGAGACCTGATTCCAAACTATGATTATTATTTTTATTATTTAATGTTTGTATTGCGCAACACAGCAGAAGACATCAGTGCGCATGAAGTCAAGAACGTGTCAGAGGCATAAAGGAGGTCAGAGCCGTGGGTTAAATGGACAGAGTGAAATATCTAATCATATTTAAATTAAAAAGGAGTGGGGCTAAAATGCAGCCTTTTCACACGCCTCTTTCTGAGGAAAAAGATGCTGACAGTTCACCATTAGGACAGTGCCTCACGTTAATGTTCAGCTCTGAGTATAGGCTCCTTACAATGTTTAGTAGTGCTATGGGCATACTTTTGTTTCGTAATGGTGTCCATAATTGTTCCCTATCGATGCAATCAACTGCTGACGATAGGTCCATGAGTGTCAAGTATATTGGAATTCCTTGTGTGAACGCGTATTACCCGGAAAGGCCTGGCGCTTCTTTTTGGGCTTTTGCAACCTCCTTTGTTATGGCCCAGTATCTGCAATGGTTACCTTCTAGGGCTGTTTCATTTCATGCCTTCCATTGTGTCATGTTCATTCTGCGCTGTTCACATCTGCATCGGCATAGGGCGATTGCACAGATTGCGACATCTTAGTTCCAGTTGACTTCTCCACACATTCTCCACACAGGTAATACGTTAACGAAGGCGAGTTACACTTAACCCCCTCATAATTTTAAACAAGTTCACCTAACATGATGTTTCATTGCATTTACAATTTTCAGTGCGATAAACCGAAGAAACGGTGGCTCCCGCTTTTATGTCAGGAAGATCCAACTCGTTTGCATGGGGCGCGCGTGCTTTGCCCCGATACAATGCTCGCTGCCACACTCTAGAGTCTAGATAGAAAGACATACAGAATGTGTTTTGGCTTCATGGCGAAGTGATCACCACAGCAGTGTTTTGAACTATGGTGAACTCGAAGAACAGCAGTTGGTACAGTTCTCTGATAATCCACGTTTGATTGAATTCTATAATGTAGTTCTGCTGCCCTCTAGCGGATTTATTTTAAAATTACATCACAACTCTTGTCATTTATTAAAATCGGCTCCTTGTGCACATCGGTGCTTTAGAACCTGAATTATGTCGACATAAGGGTCTCTAAAAAGAATTTAAAATTAAAAACCAGCCCACCTGACCATGCAAAATTCCTCCTTAAGTGCCGTCTCAATTGGCAAGTGGTGCAAAGAACAGTTTATCAGACTCCCACTACACAGATTGAAAAAAAAACGATAAGTGGCATAGTCAGGGCTTTAAGTGTGGTAAGAAATCGAGGGGGGTGGTGGCATCATTTGGGGGCGTGGCTTTCAGTGTGGGCGTGGCCTCGGAAGTACACAAGCATAGTAAGGTATGCAAACAAATATATAAATGAATGTAAGCATTTGTGTATTTGTATGCGTACCTTACTATGGTTTGTGTACTATGCAAGCCATCTTTTATAAACATATAAATAGGTTACATATTTCTATGTTTATAAAAGATGGCTTGAAAAGTACACAAACCATCGCAAGGAACACTTATAAATATACAGCACTTATATATTTGTGTGCATACCTTATGGTTTGCAAACTTTTCAGGCCATCTTTTTTAAGCATTCTATTTTTTATAAAAGATGGCTTGAAAAGTACACAATTCAATCCATCTTTTAAAAAACTTTGACGACAAAGTCTGAGGCCTCTTTTTCCATCGGCAAAGCTTAACCTGATTGGCCGGCCTACCCTCCATAGCCCAACCAGATGAGTCGACTGGCAGTTAGCGGCCCCTCTCACCAAGGCCCTCCTCGTACGGCCCAGGGTCTACCCTGTCTGGCCCTGTCCAGCATTTGGAGACGCTGCCGAACCATCGATCCACCGCTCACAGACTATGCTGCTTTCTCTGCACCCAATACCACAAACTATGTGCCACGACCTTCCTTGGGTAAACACACCACATCACCTGCCCTGGGGAAACATTATCCTCCTGACTGTCTACTAACTCTTGCCTCCCTTTGCTCACAGCCTCACGTTTACCTTTCACTGTGTCCTCCTCTACTTTCAATGGTTATTTTCTTATGCTGCCTGCTGTGCCTATCCCTCTCTAATGCTTCACTGGCGCTCTCTGACTAAGTTAAATCTAGGTGTGCTTTTTAAAATTGTAACAACCTCCATTCCTGTGCTGTTTTGGTGCTTTTGTGCTATTTGTGCTTTTTTACTACCCACCATTCCCACCTGCTAGGCCACCTGGTAAGCCGCCTCATGCCTGTACAGTATCTACTCCTGTCTCACTCTCCTCTCTACCATCGCTATGGCTGTCTCCATCTATCCTATCTACGCAAACTGCTGTACTATCACCTATCCCCCCTCTCTCACTAAGTCTGGAAGGAAAAAAGTATAAAAAAATCTCCAGTCAAAAAAAATTAAAATAAAAAAGAGAGGACCCTTTGGCAGCGGATCCCGATCACGCAAGTGAAAGGGAACAGTCGTTGCAGGGATTCAGCGAGTCAACGGCACACAGCGAAGTGTGCTGACGCAAGGTAAGTAGGGGGCTAGGGTTGTAGGTGGGGGTGTGGGTGGGAGCAGGGTCTAAATTTGAAATGTTTAGGGGAGATAAGACCAAAGGTTGTTTTCAGAAAAATAATCTTTGGTGTTTTCTCCCTCAAACATTTCCATCACAGGATTCCAACCCCGATCCTTGTAATCCTGGATGACCTATCGCACTGTCCCCTTTCTTCTCCTCACCCATTAATGGTAGCATTTGATGGGAAGTTCTCTTGGCTGCCTTCTCATCCTCAGGTGCATTATTAAAGTCTATCACAATGTCACTATCATTGCCAAGGGTCCTCAGCCCAACCTCCTCCTCTTTGACCAATGCCTGCCATCTCTTATCAACTTCCTTCCTGCTTCTCCTCATTCCTGTCTCTTACCACCCCCAATGGGTGTAGCATCCCCCTGTAGCCCTCCTCTAAAAAATGTTACAGATAGTGACCGGCTCCATTTAACCACACTCAATGCTCAGTCTACTATCAAACACTCCTCTGACATCTGCCTCCTCATTGAAGACTTTGATCTTGAGGTCCTCGCTCTCAGCGAGACGTGTTTCAATTCTAGCTCAGTCACTGCTTTTGACTCCCTTCTTCCTGATGGCTCGTCCCAACCACATTGGTGGTGGAGTAGCCTTGATCGTTCCTGGGTGGGTCCCTTCTTCCCTCATACCTACCCATCCCTACTCCTCTTTTGAAAGCCTAGTCTGCAAGCTTGCGCTCTCCCCCACTTCCTCTTTGACCATTGCTACCATCTACATACCCCATGTCCTATCTCATTTTTTCTCTCAAAATTGGCAGATTTCTCCTCCTCTCTCCTGTCCTCCACCTCAAATCTCCTCCTTCTGGGTTACTTCCACATCCACTTAGATTCAATCACAGCCTCTACTCTCTTCTGTGACCTCTGCTCTTCTCTCACCCTCTCTATTCTCCCCACTACCGCTTCCCACTCAGCTGGACACACTCTCAATGCCTTCATCCATTCGGATGTCTTGCTCTGTACCCCACTCTCCACCCTCTTTCCTGGTCTGACCACACTCTCCTTTCCTCACGCCTGGGACCTCTCAGCCCTTTGACCAAACCTCCCCAAGCTCTGACAGCCTCGTTCGTGGACATCCATCCAATGAAACAAGTGTCAGTAGCTGGTTTCGCTTCCACCTTCAACCCCCTCCTCCTACCACTGATTCAACTATTTACTTTGCTCTCAACAATCTATTTCCCGCAATCACGCGCACCCTCAATATTCTTGCCCCTCTGCCATCTTGGCCCCTCCTCCCTCAGTCACTTTTTCCTCCTTTTCTGCTATCACACCGGGAGAGGTCACTAGAGTTGTCTGCTCTATGAAGGTCTCTCCAACTATGACTCCCCCTGTTCTTCCAGAACTATTAAGGACAATATCGGATCCCTTGCTCCTGCACTTGTGGACTCCTGCAATCACTCTCTTGCCACTGGGTCTTTCCCCTCCTCCCTAAAGCACTCTCCTGTGTACCCCCTCTTGAAAAACCCTTCTGCTGACCCCTGATGTCTGGCTAACTACCACCCCATCTCTCTCATGCCTTTCCTTGGGAAACTTCTTGAGAAGTTGACCGTCCCCCAACTAAAGCAGCATACTGAACCTATTGGTTGTCTGCAAAACCATCAATCTGGATTCCGAGCATCCAGAGGCACATAAACTGCTCTCCTGAACACCCATGAAGAATTGCTTGAACCCCTCGACTCCAACTCCCCTGCTGTTCTCATACTAGTCAATCTCTCCTCTGCTTTTGACATGGTCAGCCACTCTATCCTCATAAAATGGCTCATGATACCCTTAGTATCTCAGAGCGGGCACTTGACTGGCTGACCACCTTCCTCACTGACTGTCCCTCCCAGGTTATCCTGGATTCCTTCTCCTCACTCCACTCTTTCTCCACCTGTGTCATCAACACGGCTCTTCCCTTTCCCCCTATCTCTTTAACATCTACCTCGCTCCTATTGCTCACCTTATCTCCACCTTTTCACGTCACTTCCAGTGTTGTGCAGATGACCACCAACTCTTCTTCAGACTACCCTCTGCATCTCTCCTTACATCCTCTGTCATTCCTGATTGTCTGTCCGTTCCTGGTGTACCTCTAACAACCTATTTCTCAATGCCAGCATGACAGATTCTTCCTATCAGGACTCTTGTTCCCTCTTTTCTCCACTCTCTCTGGCCACCCTCGATGGGCTCTCCCCCTCTCCCTCCTCTGAGACCAGAAACCTGGGAGTTATCTTCGACTCCCCTCTCTCCTTCATTCCTACCATCTTGGACATACCAATAAGGACCATTTCCAAATCTATCTCTTCAGGGGTATCTTCCCTTTCCTCACTTTCCTCCACTTCTCTGGTATTCTCCAAGATGGACTGCTGTAACAGCCTCTTCCTTAATCTACCTTCTTCTTCTTTCCGTCCCCTCCAACTAATGCAGAATAGGGCTACAAGACTTATCCTTGGTCTTAAGTTCAGGGACTGTATCTCTCCAGCCCTAAAATCTCTCCACTAGCCCGAGTTGCTGCAAGGATCACATTTAAATCCATCTGCGTCATCCATAAGGCTGTCTGGGGCCTGGAACCACTCTATCTGCAACTTGCTCTCATCAAATTCTCTCCTTCCATATCCCTCCGATCCTCCGGCTCCAAATCTCTGCTTGTCAAGTGCTTATATAAGCAGGGAGCATGCAGCCTCTCCCTCTCTTTGACTGGCTTCCTCCTCTGGAACAGCCTCCCCTTTCTCTTCGTCTTGAGCCGGATCTCCTCGAATTCCGCAAGCATCTTAAGACTTTCCTCTTCTCCTCCTCCTTCCCTCTTCCCCCCCGTGCCAAACCCCACAGTAGTTGTGACTGGTGGCCTGGGCCCTTATGTGTCCTTCTGGGTTCTGGGCTGATTGCCCGAAGCATCCTCCCATCCCATGCACTTGCCTTTGGGCACTTTGTGGCCTGTGCTGCCTCACAAGAGCATAAAGCCTTTTGGCAATATCCCCACTCTAATTTTAAATGAACAGCGGTACGAAGAAGAATCACGACCGAGTACCTGATGTGCCTCTCTCCATTCTAGAAAACGATATATAGAGTCGTCCCATCCCACGTGAGAAAATTTAGAAGATTTATCTAAATGAGGAGCGGCACGGGATAAAGTCAACGATTAAATAGAACAGGAATCCACAAAGTAATCACGCTAGGTCAGTATAAAGATATGCAGGGTAGTTCTGAGCACGATGAACTGACAAATAGAATAAACATCAAGCCAGGCTACGCCAATTGGTTCACCTGTGACTTTGTCTTAAATAGGAATGCCTCCCAGTGATCGCAGATAGTGGTATCCAGTTGAGAGCCAAGCACACCCCAACATCAGACAGACTTTAACTAGGAAGAGGATTGTAAATCGAGGGGGACCCCCCAAGAAGACACATAAGAAGAAGTCAGCCTGTAGAAGGTAAAGCAAATTCATAGACATACTTGGACAACTTAACTGTACCGCATGATTGGGTTAATTGATTATAAAGTTGTGAAATACTCAGTGTCGTAGTTAAAGATTAGACCTGAAGTGATAACAGCATGGGTGTGGTCTTGAAGGACCTAGTTGCAGATAGGGGTGGAGGTGTGAAGATATAACAGATGTAAAGAAGGTGATGGTCTAAGTATTGACACCCTTCCGCTGATGATTGACACATAGCAGGTTGTGCATAATATAAATGTCGACCGGGATATTATCTCGAATACTAAATTTCGATTATCCCACACTTGCTTCCCACAGTGTATTCGTTTTGAAGGTTGGACACTAAAGAAAAGTGCGATGGGATCTCATTGAAAGCTGACCCCGCAAGAAATTAAGTCTACAAGAAGACTGATACGATTGTGCATTTAATTGAATGTTGTGTAAATTTTACCCCTGAAGAATTTCCTTGTCAATAGTGTGTAAGTGTGTAAGGAATGAAACATGTCGGGTATGGTATGGATGTGGTATGAAAGTAAGCATGATTTTTAGGAAGAATAAGTGAAAGGTTTTTATGGACTGGGTTGCTTGTCTCGACGATAGGGGTGAGCAACTTGTAGATCCAGGTTAAGAGATGAATTTTTGTTAATTGTTAAATGGTCAACTGTTACATGAGATTAAATGTACACAACGATATTGCATGGTAATGGTGCAGATATTGTGATTTGCATACTATCAGAAATACTCCTTTTTAAAAAAGATTAAAAAATTGGAACAGTGAATCAGAAAAGATAAAAGAAAAAAAGTTTTTTACTGTTGAAATATGAAAAATAAAATACTATTTTTTTGATACAATGTGGTGTAGTATGAGAATTTAATGGCTATTAACCTCATACAGTAAGGTTCAACCAAATATGGATTTGGGGAAGCAAGGGACCGAGTGAACATTGTGTATTGTTTAAGAGTTCTGTTTATAGAGGGCTGTTCACTATCGGTCATAGGAAATATTACCGCCAGTCTCTCTTAAGTTTATTGTGCCTCACAGGCCTGCACATATCTTATGGGCTGGCACCCCTTTTTCCATCCAGTGATCACTTCCCACACTTACCTGCTGCCTTAGAAACCGGCTGCACGAGAATGGGGACAGGGAATCACCAGCACCATTGATAATTGTGCCAGTGCTTCTGTGAAAACAATGCTACAGGGGCTGGTGCTCCCGGGAGATTATACCTGCTGGGATCACCGGCCTCTGTAGGCTTTCTCATAGTCTGGTGGTCCAGAAAGGGTGCTGGCATGTTGCTACCGGCATCCTTATTCCTGGACCGGCAGATGTGTAATGAGGCCCCTTGTTTGTCTACAAGAAATGCAGACACTAACTGACTCATTTAAAGTGGCCTATGCTAATTTCTGTGTCCTGGACAGTTGTGGCCCACTAGGTAGTCTTGAGGAGTTTCAAGAACATTTCGGAGGTCCGGTTCATGACAGAGAGAGGCAGGGAGGCTGTTCCAGAGGGAGGCACCTGCAGAGGATAAGGGTATACCCCCAGATCTCTGCTTGGAAAAACGACTCATCCGCAGAGAGTTGGATGAGGCCGAGCGGAGTGCTCTAGAAGGAGAGTATTTGGGGAAAGAACATTGTAGATAGTCAGCCCAAGAAAGCCTTGTGGATTATGCAGAGGGACTTAAACTTGATCTGTGCAGCCACGGGGAGCCACTGAAGTAATTTCAGCACCAGAGAGATGGGGTCCCTGAGCTTGAGGCCAAGGATAAGTCTTGTGGTTTTGTTCTGGATAAGTTGGAATGGTCGTAGAGAAGAAGTGGGTAGATTGAGGAAGAGAATGTTGCAATAGTCCAGTCTGGAGATAACCAGGGCTCTGGAGACAGTGAGCCTCTGGGGGAAGGTGAGAAAAGGTAGAATACCTCTGAGGAGGTTCAGCTGGTAGTGAGAGTTTTTGGACATGTCCGAGATGTGAGAAGAGAAGGAGAGAGTAGAGCCAAAAATTACCACAAGTGTGAGCGGGAAAGTGAGAGCGGGTGTCCCAATGAGGACAATCTGTGTCTTGCTGGAATTGAGGCAGAGATCATTAGCAGCACACTAGGACTGAATTGCGGACAGACAGTCTGGAATGAGCGAGGTGGATAAAGAGGACAAGGGTAGCCTGAAGGAGAGCTGTGTGTTATCTGCATAAACTGAAAGTTGGAGGTGAAAGCAGAGATCATGTGGGCCAAGGGGTCCATGTAGACATTGAAAAACCAGGGGGATAGATTAGATCCTTGTGGGACACCACACGTGTAGAGAGTTATAGCAGAGAGAAAGGACCCAAGTTCAACCTGGGAAGGACGGTCAGAGATAGGACGCAAGCCACGCCAGGTCCTGATCTGTGATGCACATGGTATCACAGAGATGGGAGATCAGGATATTGTGGTTTACTTTATCAAAAGCAGAGGAAAGGTCAAGAAGGATGAGGACAGAGGGAGAGCTAGAGTCAAGGTTGGCGAGCAGGTCTTCACAGGTGTTCAGAAGAGCGGTTTCCGTGCCTCTGTATGCTCTAAATCCAGACTAATGGTCATGGAGACAACTATCAGATTCTGTGTCTGTAGGATAAACTGAGAGATCACCAGAGGGTGCACAAGAGAATTCTTGAGAGAAGTTCTGAAAACTCCAGTGGCGAAGAAGAGGTTGCAGAGGGCGGCCAAGGCAGGAGCTAGAGAGTCAATGTTGTCCTTGTTGGTTTTGGAGGGGCAGTGGTCCACCTGTTTGGAAGAGGCTTTCATGCACCAGACCTGTCTAGAAACCTCCTCAGGTGTGACAGGGGAGAGGGAGGAGAGTAGAGGAGGCATGTTGGGGACGGCTGAAGGGGGCCCAGGAGATGATGGTGCATGAGTCGGTGCGGGGGAGACAGAGGACAGGATGTCATGTTTTGGAGGTGAAGTGTGCTGCCAGGGCCCCGCAGAGGCCCTGGGTGGGTGCAATAGAGGATGAGGCTGCAGTAGGGTTGGCCAGTTCTTTACAGACTGAAAAGTGACATTTCTAGTAAACATTATGTGTTAGTGATACTTAAAGAAATGGTTTCTTCATATAGCAGTATTGCTACCTGTACAGCTTGTTCTATGTTACTGGTTGTAGGAGATTTCAACTGTTAATTTGAGTCAGTGGATGACATTCTGGTCCTTATGAAACAGGAGGACTGTCACTGGGAAATCCCATAGCCTGTGATTCGACCTATCAGGTGGCATTCTGCAATTTTTCAAAACATTGACGTCCTTATTTCTACACATTAGGGATTAGGAGCTGTGATAGGCGGTTACTGGGAGACAGTCCTGTAACCCATACTTTCAGGAGCAGAGAATATACAAGTCACATAGACTACTTTTTAACCTCAGCTTTAGATTGATACCAAAGGGGGATATTATCGGTCCAGTTACAGATAACAAGTCATCACAATGTTTTTTGTCTCAAGGTGATGCTTGGGGAGAGGGCACTTTTAACCAGTGTAAATTATTTTCCCAACTCTGATATTGCTCATTCAAATCCAGGAGCTGCCTTAAGAGGGTGAGAGTGGATTATACAAAAATAGCACCTTGAATGTTTTTTTTACTAGTATACCTCTTCTGGATAGTTGGGATCAAGAGAATTCCCTAGTGTAACAGCTTATTGAGAGGTCAACCTCGACACGGGGAGTCCCTTCCCTCCCCAAGCCAAGTGTCACAAGGTAAACTGCTTATGTCAGTTCTTTTTTATTCAACCCTATCTCCAATTCATCTAATACCTCTTGGATCCCTCCACCAGAGCTACAAATGAGCCAAGAACCAGGCTGGTGTACAGGAAACATATTATATTTATTTGAATTAGATGATACGAAACTTGCACTGAAATGTCAAACACCACTTTATCCATTGCACAACACAACAAACTCCTCTCAACATAAATAAAGTGAGTTGAAAAGAACACAAATCACAAATCTTTAGTTTCTGCAGATTTCACAGAATTAATTAGCACTGGTTAGTGAACACAATTTACAAATGTAGTGCTGTGCAATTTCGATTTCCCTATGCATTTGAAACGCTAGCAGATTGGTTTTTCAGATTTGGACAAATGCATATGGCAATTATGATTTCACCCACACCTTTGGTTTAAAATAAATGCAGGGTAATTTAGCAGTTTGTTTTTAGACCCCCCTACTTTGGTCTGGGTTGGGGAAGTCTGACAGAAAAATTAGGGTGATTGAAGAATTTTGGATTTCATACCCCCTCCACTGAAATGCCTGTGTTGGGGAAAGTTAGACACAACGATTGGACTGATTTAAGAGCAAAGGCACCCCTTTTCCTTAAAGAAGTTGGGGTCAACAGGACAAACAGGATTACCTATTTAAATTATAGGCTATAGTTTTTCAGTGCACACTGGGAATGAGCTTTGTTAATTTCGAATACAAACAAATACCCTGTAGTGTTCTGCCAAAGGGAATTAATAAAACTATTTTTTTTAGTTAAATAGGGTAAGGATCGACACAGTTTTGTGCACCCCACCCACTATAAAGGAAAAGGATTTAAGGCCAGCAGATTCCCCCACCTTTTGGTTACAAAGGGTTCAAGATAATTAACATTAAACACTTCTGTTTAATGTTCAGGACAGACAGCTTCATGTCAAGACCCTCTGGAAAGATAGGACAGGGGTCTGGTTACTCCGCTCTCAAGGATGATGTTCCTCTCTCCTCCATAGGACCCAGTCAGCTTTTAGGCCTTCCTAGAAATAGACAGCTCCACTGTTACACAGCCACCCATATGCACTCTCAGCAGTCTCCTCTGGCGTTTCCTTTCAACATACACATGGTAAGTTTCAGCAGTTCTCCCCGATGGGAAATTTAAGCCGTTCTGTCCCCTCCTCATTTGGGCATTCCCCCTTATAAAGCAGATATGACACCATCAAGTTTACCACAGAGTGCCTTCCTGCTTGTCACTCTTTTTCACCACTTAGCAAGCCCTGCCCACCTGGTGCCTTCCTGCTTGTTGCTCTTTTTCACAACTTGGCATGCCCCGCCCACCTGGTGCCCTCCTGCTTGCCACTCTTTTCCCTACTTAAGGAGCCCTCCAGCCTCTTTTCCTTTTAAGCTGGGGAGCAGGTGTAAGTGGATCTAGGTCACCTGGCCTAAGCCCCACCCACCTTCTTAGCCCTGCCTCTTCCTATCTGCTCTTAACACTTAGATCAAGGGCGTCTCTCGCCCGGGCAACAAGAGTGAAGGGCAGTCAAATAAAAGGGAAATTCCTGTTTGGGCCAGTAGGATCCATGGTCCGATCCCCTGCTAAGACAGCAGGTAAGCATGCACCAACATGTGTTTATACCCTCTGTCCCCACAGGCCAACCCCACCCTCTCTGGTCCCCCCATGTTGTTCCATTATGCCCCCCCTCCTGCACACAGGAGTCTGTCCTGATACATTCTGGTTTCATCATCACCGTCTTGTGTGCAATGCTGGGTTTTACTTGTATGGACTTCATTGATTCACGGTGCGCCATCCTATCTCAACTCATGCTGGACTTCCTTTGCATCTTGTACTCATGGTGGCCCTGGATCATGCTGTTCCCATCTTCATCTTGTATCCTGGCTTGCAACATTATGTGTTACTACTAACTTCTGCAATTCTATTTGCTCTCCCCTCTTGCTTCTCCACTCTTTTTGACTGCTTACACTCTGTTCTCTCCTCCCCTCCCCTCTCCGTTTTTCATATCTCTGCCCCTCCTCCTCTTACTTTCTTCTATGCACTTCATCTATCAGAAATGTCCCTGGACCTAGTATGATAGCAACCTCGTCTGGTGCTCCCCTATCCCCTTACTGTCCCCCTCTCCCTCCAGCACTATCTGAAACGTTGTCAGACATAGTACGATAGTCGCTTGTTCTGTTCCTCCCCTCCCTTTCTGCACCCCTCTCCCTCACCTTTTGTTTTTCTCTGGCTCTACCAGAAATGTCGTCAGGCCTAGTATGGTAGTTGCCTGTCTGTTTCGATTTCCATCCCACTCTCCCCCTCCCTTCCTTATCTATGTCTTAGTTCTTGCACTATCTGAAATGTCGTCAGGCCGAGTACGATAGTTAATTTCACATCATTGCTGTTCATGGCCTGTAAGAATGTCGTTGTATTTTCTCTTGTTCCCTCCCTTGCCTTGAAGTGCTTTGAAACCCATTGTATATAGGCGCTATATTAATAAACTATGATATCAAATCATATCATCTTGTTGGAGTACCCTGCAAGAGTTCTCGCAACTAGGATTGGACAAGTACCCTTCCCTCTAATCCAGCCCATCTTTCTAAGGATTAGTTTAATAGTCTGGAGAAGACATATGGCAGCTCTATTTACAATCCCCATTTGTTCTCATGTCACATTTTTGGCAAAAACTAGTTATATAGCAAAACTTCATAATTTTACTAGCAACTGCCATAATATATATATTTTCCAATTCAGCTAATCATGGGGAATTAAATAAAATGACAGCCAGCTCTGCACCATGTTGAATGCCTGGGTGGCAATTTTCTGCAGTTTATACCAACAGTGTAATAGTTTGGAACATGTAATTTTATTACCCATGTTCTTAATTTTACCATCCACCCTTCCACCAGCTCTCACATTTGGACCATTTCCTGATCAGCCAGAAACCCATCTTATATGACAATTACAGTTCCCTGAATCACAGGTGGATACATTTTATTTCACCAAAAATTGCCTGGAAACTATCCAAAAAATGACACATAAATATGAAAATCTGACTTATGGTTGCTGAGAAAAAGGACGAAGTGATAATAGTCCTTTTAAACAAAGGGAATCTTTATCTGTGCACATATGAGCTTCCCTTCCTCCAGTGCCATTTGCCATTTCTGGGCCAGTGTTTTTATTAGTCTCTTTGAAGTTGGTTGCCTGTTTGAAGTTGGAGGTTCAGCTTGTAAATAGAGGATGCATTTGCTACACAGAGATCCTCCACTGTAGATAATGAGCCAGATCAGCCCCTGTGATGTCACAAGGCCTGTCCTCTTTTTTCTTGAGGGGACCACTATTTCAATCTGAAAGGCATCCATTTCTTGGATTTCTTTCAAATTTCATCTCCTCTTAATTGTTGCCCCTGTTTTTTACACCTATTCTCTACATTCTGGTCATGCTCCAGCCAAGTGAAATTGTCCTGCAGAGACAGCAAGTCTAAAGGACACTAGTTTTTCAACACCTTTCAAGCAAGCCACATTTGATTGAAGTTGTAAAATGGCTGGGGAGATGTAAACTAGGCTTTCGGTGGGGGAAATATTTGTGACATTTGTCCCAGAGCAAGCAAAGGGTTTGCCTCAGGCCTACAGACACTTTTTCATGGAAACAAAGTGGGCTTTTTTTCATGCAAAATATAATATACATTACTTTTTGTCAACACGCTCCATGTCTCTGTCCCTGACATTTTTATATTAGCAGGGGTACATTTTTCACATTTAAACTGCAAACACATATGCAAAACCGTTTTTGTGTCTGTTAGGAAGAATTATATGCAGTACCCTTTGGGAACATCACACACAATTAAGACTACAAGTGACAGTACAAAATCACCTTTGGTACAAGACTGTACTACACAGTTATAGTGGTAGCAGTAGCGGAGCAGCCAGACTTATCCCAAGAGTAAGTGAGCAGTACCAAATAGTTACACAAAGGACAGCAATTACTATGATTCAGGCATACACTGACTCAAGGTTTTCAAGTAAAAGAATATACATTAATTTCACTCTTCAGTTGTATAACAGTTCACTATTATAAGCAGTCTAAAAATCACACTCTTGAAACACCACACCACTTCCCTTAAATTCCAGACAAGTTAAGCTCACAAAATGAAGTGGGAGCAAAATGGCACTCCAGCAATTTAAAAGGGAGGATTGGAGAAAGATTTCAAACACTTTCACTGCGGTTGAACGAAATGGACAACCGGATTTGCACAGTACCTTAAAATGGAGAGGGAGCTGTAGCTGAGGCAGACGTTCCTGGTAGTTCCTGTAGGCTCACGGTTCATGAAGCAACTGTCAGACTGACAAGAAGTAGGAAGAATGGAGGTTCCTGCACTACCCAGGGAAGAAACCAGCAGCAGAGCAAATCAACGAATAAAAGGTGCGCTCCTTAAAACCCAACCAGGGTCCGACCTTCCACTGTAGCTCTGTACAGCGAATTCGACCAGAGGGGGGGTCCTGGCTTGTAGTTTGGGCAAACTGGTTGGTCCCACCAGCTCAAGGGAAGAAGTTTCCTGGAGGATCTTCTCTGTCGTTGGATTCTGGAGATTCGGACCTGCAGCAGGGCTTCACTGGGTGGTTCAGTCATTGTAGGGGTCCTCTTCTGCCAGTTCCTCATTGGTTCTTTCGTTCCAGTGGCGACTCTGCCTTTCCAGTACCAGAGGCCTGCTTTTTATGCAGTTTTCCCCCATTCATACAGCCTGGCTGTAAATCACACAGCAGGGTGGCTGTCCTGGCAAGGACAGTCCCCTCAGCCAATCAAACAGGAGTGTGACTTGGGCTACCAAGGGAACCCATGGCAGGGGTCCGAAGATCCCTCCCTCAGATCCTGCCTACCTAGAATTTCAGGTGCTTTAAGGAGGGTTTCTGCGCAGAAGCCCGCGAAAAGACAGCGAACAAAGGAGTCATCCCCTGTTTGGCGTGCAGAGAAAAACACGAGAAAGTCTTTAACAAAAAGAAATGGCGAATAAAACTAGCTGTAGCCAAAATAAAATGTATTTAATCAAGCGGGTTTATGTTTGAGGCTAATATAATAGCCTAAAACAATACCACGTTTATATAAGATAGAAAAGTTAGGGTAGATACCACTGCCACCAGCCAAGTCTTAATGTAAAGGGAGCGAAACAATGCTCCAAGAGGCACAGACAAAAAAGGGATAACAGTTAACCCTTTCCAATACTCCATGTAAGATGGTGTGTACTGGGTCTGTGGTTTAAAGTGACTAAGGTAAGGTTAATGGCAACTTCACCCTTTTCTGGGGGGCAGTAGTCAGCCCTAGAAAATTGAGTCGGTGGGAAGTCACAAAGACAACCCTGTGTCACTGCACTGAAGGTGCTGTGTAACACACCTAAAAATATGAGACCATGGAGTAGGTGATGCTCCAGTGCTCAAGATCACACAAAAAGCTGCTTAGGGACTCATTAGGTACAGGAAATCAGACATATGAGAATTCTCCCTAACACTTGCCCTCCCACCCCCCAGACTAAGGGACAGGAGGATTTAATCCACTCCTGGATGAATCTCTACCTCTAGTCGGTTATAAACATCCAAGAGAGACCATCAGCATTTTGGTGGTGACATCCCGCTCTGTGCTCAATGGTACAATGAAACCCTTGCAGGCAGATTGACCATCTTAGAAGTTTTGGGTTCTCCCCTTTCATTTGCATTAACCATCTCAAGGGTTGGTGGTCTGTCTGAATCACAAAGGTAGATCCATACAAGTATGGTCTAAACCTCTTCAGAGACCACACAATGTCAAAACTTTCACGCTCTATGGTTGCCCACCTTGTTTCTGGTTCCTTCAGTTTCCTACTGATGAAGCAAATGGGGTGCTCCCTACCTTTCTCATCCAGTTGACTAAGGACTGCACCTATACCTATATTGGAGGCATCTGTCTGCACAATGAAGGGTGATAATCAGGAGCTCCTAGGACTGGAGCTTGACAACAGGCTTTCTTCAGGTTTTCAAAGGCTTGATTGCACTCCTCATTCCATCTGAAATTTTATTGGGAATTTTGGAGAGGAGATCACATTCAAGGCAGACGCTTTGGATAGTTCTCTATGAAATTCCTGTAGTACCCAGTGAGACCTAGGAAAGCTCTCACTTGGGTTTGAGTAGTAGGGGTGGCCCAGTTTTGCACAGCTTGTACTTTGCTGGGCAATGGCCTTTTCTCACCTCCTCCTACCTCATGACCAAGGTAGACCACTTTACTCTGACCAATTTGACATTTGCTTGCCTGTATGGTCAGATTG
Organism: Ambystoma mexicanum; assembly: GCF_040938575.1. Lineage (NCBI taxonomy): Eukaryota > Metazoa > Chordata > Amphibia > Caudata > Ambystomatidae > Ambystoma > Ambystoma mexicanum. Next base: position 857,182,800 of record NC_090922.1, on the reverse strand, counting down.
GTCTGCTAAAGTGCCTGCAAAACATATCCCAGGCGATCAAAATGTTCTTTTCATGTGGTGCTGAACACTGCAATGTCATCAAAGTATGCCATGCAGAAGTCCTCATTCCCATTCAGAACTTGATTAACCATCCTTTGAAATGTAGCAGGTGCATTCTTTAGTCAAAAAGGCATAACCTTAAACTGGTAGAGGCTGGCCCCAAGGGGTCAAGCCTGGTGATAGAGAAAACAGGGAGGCAAACTGATTCAACAGAACTTTGCACTCCTCCTGTTGTTCAGATGTCAGTTTAGAAGAGAGATTGACTCCTTCTATGTTCTCGTCTAAAGGTTGGCCTCTGAGGAGGTCAGGTAGAGGTTCACTCTCCTCTTCCTCTGGAGCTGAAGCTAGAAGCAAAGCTCCCACTTCTGGTCTTGAGACATAAGCATTTAAACATTTGTTGTGAAAGTCTCTGGGAGCCTCCTTTGGTCTGCCTAAATCCACCAAATAGTTCACCTCTCCAAGTTTGCCCACAACCTTTAAGGGTCCTATCCATTTGTCCTGCAAGGCCCTCTGCCTTGTTGGCACCATAACTAGTGCAAGCTGGTCTTGAGTAAACTCAACCATGCTGGCCTTCTGGTCATGCCAATGTTTGACCAGAGCCTGACCTGCTTTTAAGTTATCACTAGCTTCTACCATCATGTGTGACATTCTCCTCTGGAGAGCTATCACATAGTCAGTCACTCTGACTGGCTTGGGGGAAGGAGCATTCTCCAACCCCTCCTTAATCAGGGCCAATGGACCTCTGACTGGATGGCCATAGAGAAGTTCAAAGGGACTGTATCCAACTCCCTCCTAAGGGGCTTCTCTAAGCAAAGAGAAGGCATGGCAGTAGAAGGTCCCACTTCCTTTTAAGGGGTTCCTTTAAAGCACCTATCATGCTCTTCATAGTACGATTAAACCTCTCTACCAGTCCATTTGTCTGTGGATGGCAGGTTGTAGAGAACTTGTAAGTGACACCGCAGTTTTTCCACATGGCTTGCATGTAGTGGGACATAACATTGGATCCCCTGTCAGATATAACTTCCTTAGGAAACCCTACTATTTTAAAAAATACCAAGTAGAGCCTTAGCCACAGCCTGCGCCGTAACAGTCCCCGTAGGTATAGCTTCAGGATAACTAGTATCATGGTCTACTACAACCAGGATAAACCTGTTTCCTGAAGATGTGGGAGGGTCAAGAGGACCAACAATGTCAATGCCCACCCCCTAAAAAGGAACTCCCACCACTGGGAGAGGCACCAGGGGTGCCACATTCTTAGCTCCACTCTTGCCAGAGGTTTGTCAAGTGTGACAGCTCCTACAGAATTTGTCAACTTCTGAACCCATCTTAGGCAAGTAGAAGTATAAGGAGAGCCTTTCCTTGGTCCTTCTGAAACTAAAATGACCAGCAAAAGCTATCTCATGGGCTAACTGTAGGAACTGGAGTCTGTTTTCTAGGGGCACTACACGTCTTTTGCAGTCCCCAGGGATAGACTTAGTCGGTTCACCGTAGAAGAGGCCATCTTCCCAGCTCAACCTATGCTTTCCAACTTCTTGCCCATCAAGTTGAGAAGCAGCCTGTAGTGAAGTAGAGCAAGTAGAGCAAGTAGAGCCTTAGCCACAGCCTGCGCCGTAACAGTCCCCGTAGGTATAGCTTCAGGATAACTAGTATCATGGTCTAATACAACCAGGATAAACCTGTTTCCTGAAGATGTGGGAGGGTCAAGAGGACCAACAATGTCAATGCCCACCCCCTAAAAAGGAACTCCCACCACTGGGAGAGGCACCAGGGGTGCCACATTCTTAGCTCCACTCTTGCCAGAGGTTTGTCAAGTGTGACAGCTCCTACAGAATTTGTCAACTTCTGAACCCATCTTAGGCAAGTAGAAGTATAAGGAGAGCCTTTCCTTGGTCCTTCTGAAACTAAAATGACCAGCAAAAGCTATCTCGTGGGCTAACTGTAGGAACTGGAGTCTGTTTTCTAGGGGCACTACAAGTCTTTTGCAGTCCCCAGGGATAGACTTAGTCGGTTCACCGTAGAAGAGGCCATCTTCCCAGCTCAACCTATGCTTTCCAACTTCTTGCCCATCAAGTTGAGAAGCAGCCTGTAGTGAAGACCTTCAAGAGTAGGACACTCTCTTTGTCCTCTGCTGAAGTCTGCCCTGTTGGGTCCACCTTCTGCCAGCAAAGACTGCAGCTCAGGATAGTAAACAGGGTCCAGATCTCCAACTTCTCCAACTAAAACAATGTCTTCTTCCAGATCTGACTCTTCAGAGACTGGAACAACCACACAGGGTTGTACCCCACACTCTGCCTCTGCAGGTGGAGGAGTCACAGGTGTGAATTTGGACAATCTTGGGGATGTCCTTGTTGGTAGCACAGGGGTGCTGTCTGTCTTTTTCTTGGAGGACTTGTGTTTCCCCTTTGTATCTTTCTTTTCAGAAATAGCAGTGAGCAACTCCTGTGGAGAGGGGTTGATAGCTTCCTCTATCTCCTCCCCTGGAGAGCCTCTCAAGGTCCTCTCCCTTGCAGTCCTAGTGAGCTCCTGTATCCTTTTCCTGGGAGGCCTGGGGGTACTAGACACAACTCAAAGAGTTTTCATGTCATTACCCAACAGGACTCTTTCAGGTACTTCACTCTGAACACTAACAGGTATCTAGACAGTCATATCATTACACTGGATGAGAGATTGTAACTGGGGAAGCATTTGCACAGGGCCTCCAGCTAACTTAGTTAGGCATTTGGGTGCCTTAGCAACATCCTCCTCCTTGAAAAATGATGAATCAACCCAGTGGTCGAAGTGTACGAAAAGAAGTAGTGGAACTATGTTCCCTACTGGCCTGGACTGCTCCCCACAAACCCCATTGATGCACCCCCTCCCATGCACAATACAAACCCCAAAACACATGCGCCTAATGTTTATGGGAACATCCAATGCAGTGCACTGAAAGTGCAAGTTTCCACGTCTTCCTGCACCTTTATTTTAAAATGAAACCTTTCCGGAATGGTTTCTTTTTAAAATAAAAGTATAGGAACGGTAAAACCTATTTAAAAGAAGTAGGGGAGCACCGCTCCCGACCTCTCCCGCCCACTTCAACCACTGCATCAACCACAGTTATGCTGGCTCCAGTGTCTGTGATGGCAGGAGTCTCTTGGTCATTCACAAGAACACTATCTTTATAATACTCTTTAGTATTATCTGGGATGGAATTATAGACATTTAAATTCTGTTGTTCCCACAAGCCCAGGGACACTAAAGAAACACTAGCTGAGACTCTCATGGGTTCATCAGCCAGTAGGTGAAAGTTTCCACTTGCCATAGGTAATTCTTCCTCTGGGGAGAAGTCTAAGGAGACAGTGTGGACCCCTGCAGGTTTACTCTTACATCTGGGATCCCCTTTCACATGGTCAGTTGACCCACAAACATAACATTTCCCAAATGTTTTGATGAATGGGGGTTTGTTCTGACCTCCATCTGGTTTGGGTCCAGATGGTGCACTAGCCTGATTTGGTTTCCGTTGTGGTTTGCCCTTATGTTGCTGTTTGTGGCCCTCTTTTGGATTGGATGTATTAGAATTCTCCTTGTTATCTTTCTTTGGCTGCTTTCCCTCATCCTTGTTCTGAGTTGCCCCAGAATCCTTGTGAGTAGCCCTGTTGGCAACCCACATGTCAGCAACCTTAACTAACTTCTTTGGATCTATTTCCTTAGAATCAGCCAAGTGCTGTCTGATCTCAGGAGAGCAAGCATCATAAATTGACTCCAACATAACAAGATTTATCATACCTTCATAAGTGTTTACTCTGTAACCCTTAACTCATCCATCTAAGATGTTCAAACATTTATGCACCCAGGTATCCCAAGGGGTACCGTCATGCTTTTTGAGGGTCCTAAACCTCTTAAGGTACTGGGAAGGGGTCTTCCCAAATCTAGCAATCAAAGCTAGCTTCACACACTCATAATCCATCCTATCCACCTTCCACAACTCCATCACAACATCAGATGCAACAGTTGGTAGCCCTAGAGAAGAGCCACGGAAGCAACTGAGTCCCTGTAATGTCTTGAATCCCATGGTTATATTCATACATTGCCAACCAATCCAAAATATCAAGCTTAACCTTATACATACCCACAATTTCTTTAGGCATGCAGGGTCTCTCAGGACTGGAAGACCTAGAAGACTCTGGGAGAGAAGCATTCTCATTAGACATTTTTTTTCATTTCTAAGGTATGGTTCATCTCCATTTCTCTGAGCTTAAGTTCTTGATGCATTTTTTCAGTTTGAGCATTTAAACGTTTAAATTCCAATGCAAGCCTAATCTTTTCTAGAGCAATGAATTCAGGACTGAGTGTAGGACCTGTAGGGATCCCAGTGGACAAAGGTTGAGGTTGCTGAGCAGGTAAAGGAGCAGTGATGCCTCCATTGTGGGACGCACCAGTTTCATCTAACTCATCAATAATAGACTCATTATCATCCTCATCATTTTCCACATTTGCTGAGGGGTTAGGTATTTCAGACCCACCCTCCAGACTTTGTTTCTGTAACAACCATTCAATCAATTCAGACTTTTTGCCTTTAAAAGCGAGATTCCTTTCTCTACACAGATTTTCCAGATAATCCACAGTGTAACTAAGGAGGGTCTCCTGACTGTAGCTTTCCATATCAGACATGGTTAATATTGCTTTTTAGTAATGTTTAGCCTTGTGGTTATTTGACCCAAGGTAATAGCAGCACTCTAAGTGTAATCACTGTACTTGATCCTCACCGCTGTACACCAGTGTTTGGCAGAATCATATGCAATAACCTTTGGGAACGCCACACACAATTAAGACTACAAGTGACAGTACAAATTCACCTTTGGTACAAGCCTGTACTACACAGTAAAGTGTTAGCGATGGCTGAACAGCCAGACTTATCTCAAGAGTAAAGTGAGCAGTAGCAATAGTTACACAAAGGACAGCAATTACTATGGTTCAACCAAACACTGACTAAAGGTTTCTGAGTAAAAGAATATAAGTGTATTTACACATCAGTTATAAAACATTTCACTATTATCAAGCAGTTGAAAAATCACAATCTTAATACACTACACCATACCCAATAGATTCTGGACAAGTTAAGGTCAAAATGAAGTGTGAGCAAAATGGCACTCCATTAATTTAAAAGGGGGGGAAAGACAAAGTTATACAAAAGTTGAGCAGCACCAACAAGTAAGTAATCAGGGCAATCTAGAAAAAGTAACTACAGTGAGGAAATCAGATCAAGAGGCCTGACCAAAAGTCAATGGACCAAAGTCTATGCAGAGGATCACACAGTTCAGAGTAGTTTGCGGTTAAGTATTTTCCAAGAGTTCAGAATGAAGTTGGTCGGACGAAAAGTTACTTTAATGAATAGAGAAGGACAAGCCCTTGGATTGGCAAAAGATTTAAAGCACTTTTACCGCGGTCAGACGGAACGAACAACCGGATTTGAACCCTAAATGGAGAAGAAGGCTGTAGCTGAGGCGGACGTTATTGGCAGGTCCTGCAGGCTCACCGTTCCTGAAGCGACTGTCGGACTGACATGAAGTAGGAAGACTGGAGGGTCCTGCACTGCCCAGGGAAGAAACCAGCAGCAGAGCAAAGCAACAAATAAAAGGTGCGCTCCTTAAAACCCAAGCAGGGTCCGATCCTCTTGGCTATCCCGTTCACTGTAGCTGTGCACAGCAAATTTGACCAGAGGGGAGGCCTGGCTTGCAGTTTGGTGAACTGGTTTTTCCCACCAGCTCAAGGGGAGAAGATTCCTTGCAGATCTTCCCTGTCGTCGAAGTTTGGAGATTCGGACCCACATCAGGGCTTCACCGGGAGGTTCAGTCGTGGTAGAGGTCCTCTTCTGTCAGCTTCTCTTTGGTTCTCTCGATCCAGTGGCGACTCTGCCTTCTCAGTCCCAGAGACCTGCTTTTTATGCAGTTTTTCCCCCATTCACACAGCCTGGCTGTCATTCACACAGCAAGGTGGCTGTGCCGGCGGGACAGTAATCTCATCCAATCATAACAGAATGCGATGTGGGTCTCCCAGGAGACCCTGTGCAGGGAGTCTCAACCCCTCCCCTCACATCTTGTTCCCCGCAGACATTCAGGTGCCTAAGGATGGCTTCTGTGCAGAAGCCTGCCAAAGGTCGATGAACAAAGGAACCAAACCTGGTTTGGCGCGCAGAGTACAACACGAGAAAGACTTTTACAAAAAGAAATGGCGGATAAACCCAGCCAGAACCGTATAAAAGTAAATATGATCCAGCGGGTTTAAGTTCGAGGCTACTAAGATAGCCTAAAACAATACCAAGGCTATTTAAAATAACCACTGTAGGAAACATAGGGTAGATACCACTGCCACCAGCCAAATATTAATGAAAATGGAACGAAATAATGTTCCATGAGAAACAGACAAAAAGGGATAACTATTAACCCTTTCCAGAACTCTATGTAAGATAGTTTGTACTGGGTCTGTAGATTTAAAAAGACTAATAAAGTCAATGGCAACTTTACATGTTCTGGGAGACAGTAGTCAGTCCCAGAAAATGGAGTCTGAGTTGTGATGTCTGAAAAAGACAACCCTGTGTCACTGCACTGAAGGTGCTCTGTAACACACAGTAAAAAGATTATGCCTATGGAGTAGGTGAGGCTCCACAGTTTATGAACACAAAAATGTTAAACACGCACAGCAAAACACATGTAAGAGTGGGTAAAAAGGCTCACACTCTTAACATGTGAATAAAAGAAATCCTAGAAATCCAGCAAACCTGCTGAGGGACTCAGTAGGTAAGGGAAATTAGCCATTTTTGAGAATTCTCCCTAACACTAACAAATGAAGGGCATCCCACGTTTCACCCTGAGTCTGAGCATTATTTATGGAAGCAGGCATAAAACTATACTACACTACTTGAATTTACTTTACTTTACTTTATTTATTATGCGCATCCGTGGACCCTGGGGCTTGAGGGCGCAACAAGACATGGACAACATTTATGAGCCAATATCATAATCCAGTTTGTAGATCCCTAGAAGAAGCAGAGATTTAAATAGCCTAATTAAACAGATGGGTCTTCAAATTATTTTTAAAAATGTCTAGAGATTCAATCCCTCTCAGCTCTGGGGGGAGAGAATTCCAATCCTCATTTGCAATTGCAGAGAAACTTTGTTAGAAACTTTCACTGTTCTGCATTTGGGGATAAACAGGAGATGCTTATTGCCAATCTAAAAGATCTGCCGCACGTTCTTATGGTGAGAAGATGCTGTGAATAACTAGGCATTTATTCCTGTCTGCACTTCTGTATAATAGTCAGGGTTTGAAATAGAATTCTAGACTCAACTGGTAGCCAATGAAGGGTCCTCCTGAGACAAGATGATACTAGACTGCTTAGTTGATGTTTCATGGTGAGACGCTGATCAAATATCACTCCTAATGTTTTGACTTTCGTCAAAGGGGTGATTTTTTCAGCTCCTAAGTGAAAGCTTTCATAACTAGGGCCCAGTTTCTGTAGCATGTGGGAAGACCCAAATACCAGCAGTTTGGTTTTATCTTTGTTGGGCGCTAATTTATTACGAATCATCCAGGTTTCGATAAGGGCAAAGGTTTTGTTGATAATTGCTTCACCCCTGTGATGAGAGCCAGACAACGGGATGACACATTGCATGTCATCGGCGTATTTGTTAAATATCACTCCCTCATTAGCTAGCATGACAAATAACGGGACAATGAAGATATTGTAAAAGCAATGTGAGGTCCAAGCCACCTGTGGCACACCCCATATGATCGTAGTGGGCACAGATTCAGCCTCTCTACAGAAGACCCTACTATCTTGATTGCAGAAGAACGAGGTAACCCACTGGGTAGCCAGTGGGGAAAAATTAGCCACTTCATTCAACCTGGTGGACATGACGGAATGGTCCACCAGGTCGATTGCTGCTGAGAGATCGAGCAGCATCAGTAGGGAAGCTTTGTTCCTATCCATGCGGGCCAGTAGCTTAGACTTAAGCTCAAAAAGAGCCGTCTCTGTTCCAAAGCCCACACAAAAACCTGATTGATGGTCGTTTAATACAGGATGAGCTTTTAAGTGTTCAGATATTTGTTCATAGGCCACACGGTCTAATGTTTTCAATAAAAAGACAGGCCTGTTTTTTTTCAAAATGGGCATAACCCAAGCCTTCATAAGGTCCTGTGGTATGATTCCAGTTTTCAATGAGACATTGATAAACTTGCACATTTATGTTAATAATGTGGGGGAACACGTTTTTATGATCATTGCTGTATGAACATCACTTTTGCATTTGACTAAACTATACCTACATTTATTAACAATCTATCTTATGAAGAAGGAGAGTGTAGAAATCCTGTCACACTATTTGCAAACCCCTGTTGGGAGGGACGTGGTCTTTTTCACCCCTCTCACCATTTCTACATAGCGGGGTTTCACCTGGGCCAAAGGGGGGAGACGTCCCCCCTGCCACTCAGGCATACTCTGTTTTTAATCACATACTAATTACTAATGAGAAATCGATGTATTCAAGTTCTATCGGGGCTCTGGGCTTCAATTTTTGTAGTGCACCAGATGTCATTTTTCTACCAGGCCTGTAAATTATCTCTAAGAGCCTGTCCCTCCCTCACTGCCCAGCTCCCACCCCATGCATCCTACAAGCTCTGCACAAACCCTGTTCTCACTGAAGTTCAGTTATACATTGTTACAATCTCCAGAATCCTATGACAACAGATGAGCTCACTGCACTGTGTGAGACCAGAGCAGGCCCCCTCCCACCTGAGGGCCTATCAATCTCCACTAACCTATTTGTGCTCCCTCTGCCCCCATCCTGCTAGGTCACATTCTGCAGGCCCACGACCCTCTGATCTTTGATACAGATATACATCTGACCCCTACTAGTGACCAAACGTAAATTCCAGAGAATTATTATTTTCTTCCAAAGACTAACACAAGTCTATTCGTATAATGAGGCATCAGGTAGATCAAAATTCCCGGGTTGGGCCCCTGGATCTGGGACTATAGTTTATCGAGTAACAGGGTTCAAGGGGCAGTATGCTCATTCATAACTTGCAAATGAGCTCCGAGAGGCACCTACATTCTTTCTAAGACTTTTATGAATGCCATGTGTTTCATGTTCTCATATCCTGTCATTGTAAGATAGCTAGTCAGGGATTGTATTATTGTCGACGGTCTGAGCTTCACCCAGCGGAGATGAGCCCAGCTGACCCAGGTGCTGTGGGAGTGACACCTAAGCCACAGCCAATCCAGTTTGGTCACCTCCTATGGATGTATAATGTATCACTTTGTTTTACCAATGATGTTACAGAGCTGTGTACCTATAGTGCCACATCATTAGTGACAACATTTTTACTTGTAATGTGCTGCCCATGTAATGTTTGGCAGAGTTCTCTGCATGCACAAGTATTCTCAGTTAAACCTTTGTGTTACTTGCAACTCAATCTCCTGGTCTCATTCCCTAGCGAGGTGTGTCCGTTGTTCTGATTTTGGGATATTGTGTTGGGGATGGGACGCCTTAATTTGGTGACCACCCGACGTGATATTTCTTGACGTCACCATACTGCGGCGAGATCCTTGGGCTTTCGCGTCAAGGCCGATCCACACCTACGGCTGACCAGAAGTAAAAAATAAATGTGTAAACTACGAGCAGGTTTTGTGGTCCCGGCTTTGCGAATCACCCAACTGCTCGCCGGAGCCTGGCAGGGTCACAACGGGGAGGCCCCCACTTGTGGATAGACCACAAACGGAGGCTCTCGGAGTGCCACCGACACGTGAGTATTGATTGTAAGGGGAATTAACAGAGGGAAGGGGAAGGTATGGAGCAGATTTATTAATGGGTACACACAAGGGTTGGGTTGAGAGTGAATGAATAGAGTGAAAGTTGTTTGCAAAGTAAAGCGCTTTTTCTTTTTCATGGTCATTAGGATTTTTATACAGAGAAATATGGTGGGAATATAAAAGGAGATACATGAACCTAGCTCCAAAAGGGGGTGGAAGGCGGCTCTGCGAAGCACTGTCCGGACCAGTGCAGGAAATAAGTGAGGATAAAGAATAAAAGTAGGATCCTCGTATATTTAGTAGGCTCTGCAAATAGTATTATTTGATTCTCTCTTTTAGAAATCGATAACTTTCAGGAGGTCGGCCCAGGAGGGGCAGAGGTGATGTGAGTGCTGAGTGTGGAAGAAGGTGAAAACCAGGGTTCAGACGGGAAGGGGTCCAGGGTAAAATGGGACTGCTCTAATGGTTTTATGTTTTTTGTTTTATGAAGTCTGTGGATCTGTTGACTTGTCTATCCAGTTGAAATGTTTAAGCGATTTTAGGTGTCTATATCTGTTATGATGATGAACAAGTAATGTTTTAAATTAAGAAATGGAGAAAAAATCGTAACTACCGTACAAGAGGTTAACGTGTGTCAGCAAAAGAGGAGGCAGGACAGGAAGAGAAAGCCTGTTTGATAAACATGGGTCTAGATACTCATTTGTAAGCACCTCCCCGTGTTCAGTGACCGAATAAAGAAATATCATGGCCAATGGGTTATGGAAATTAAAGGGGAGGGGTCACCACACATCTGGCCAGAGGAAGGTTCATATGATAAGAGGATACTAGACCATGTAGCAACATACTTAATGGAAAAGTAAAACGGAAAACAATTACTTAATAGACAAGAGGTATCAGATTTGTGGAGGATGTTTAAAGAGGTACCCCCTACAAATAAACAGAAAATTTAAACTAAGCCCCTAGAGGTGCAAGCCAGCGAAGGGAAAGGTAAGGAAAAGGAGAGAGAAGAACCAAGAAATCTATACCCGGTGCTTACTAGGCCTGCTGAGGGATATGCAGACCCAGTGTAGGTGCCAGGACCTAGCGCTCCCACGACCCCCACAACAGCCCCACCTCCTCTTTATGGTCCAATAAATACTACTCCTGCACCCACAGGACCCACCACTCGAGAATTAGACATAGTGGTAACATCCACACAGGCAGAGCTGGCAAGGTTACAAACATTATGCGAGAACACGTTACCATCGGCAGGGGGTGGGTATACTCCAGTAACACCTCCATTAGCAAACGCCCTGGCAATAACAGAAGACACATGGAAATCCGGGGATTTCCTTTTCAGAATAGACAGTGCCCCGATCAAATCAGTGTGGCTAGTACGAAAAGGGGAGGGGGAGAGTATGGGATATGATACAGTAGCATCAGAACGAGATGAGGAATGTTGGAGCGATTTTGATGAGGTTGAGAAAGGGGCAGTAGGAGATTCAGTGGGCCACTCCACAAGTAACCACAACCAAAGAAGGATGGGAGGGGAGGCTCCAAAACAGGTTAGGGAGAATGGCACTGGCTAAAAGGAAAGGAGTTAAGGTAAGTAGGGGGAAGGTGAGAACAAAATTGCAGATGCCCCTCATCCATAAGGGAGCGGTATGGCCCCATTATGTGCCCTGAGCATTAATGGACAAAAACAACCTATTGAAAGCACTGCCACCTCTTTAGGGGGGCGTGGGAAAATGGATATATGCATTTGAAAAGAACTCTGCAGGGCTGCCCTTTGCAATTGGAGACATCAAAAGCCTATTAGTGTCTGCAGTGGGAGATCATGCAGAAGCAGTGTGGGTGAAGGCGGTGTTTCCGGGAGTCACCATGGGGTATGACTTGCATGATGGGGCTTCCTTTAATAATGTAAGAGCACAGCTATGGGATGCACTGCGAAGGACTTTCCCTGACACCCCAGATTTACACTCTGTGATGCAATGTACCATGGGGGACGAGGAAGATGCTGCACAGTTTATTCTTTGGCTGCAGGAGATGTGGAGGACAGAGACAGGCACGGCCTGGGACCAGTCCACCTCCCTTTTCTACATTATGATCAAGGGAGACCTCTCGAAGGAGGTACAGAAGGCCCATGATAAAATAGCTGGGATAGAAGCCAATGGGTGGCCAAAAATTATAAAGCATTATAGTACACCATTGCAGGAGGATCAAAGAAAGGGAAAAAGAAATAGCCCAAAGAAGATTAGCGGATGAAGCCCTCAGAACGGCAGGGAGAAGAAGTGGAGGGGCCACTAGCGCTACAAGTCAGGATGGCAGCCACATGGACAGACAACAGTCAGGACCAATGGGGTGGAGAGGAGCGCTATACAGGGCCCAATGGCAAGGAAGACCCGCAAGAGGATGAGGTGGGTACCGAGGGCAACGAGGAGGGGTACGCGGAGGGCAAGGACCAAGAGGAGGTGGGCCTGGACCATGTTGGTCATGTGGGAGATGGGGTCATTTTGCACGGGAATGTTGTGTCCAACCTGTCGCAAATTATCAAAGCACTCAAAGGTTGAGCAATGAACAGCAGAATGGCTACCCACATACAGGTAGCCCTCATGGTCTTCCCATGGGAAATGTTGAGCCTGACAGCCAAACTGATAGTAGTCCTATGCTGGGGTACAACACACTTCAACACCCGCCACACAGTTTACAGACCAGTCCAACTCAACAGCAACAGCAAACCGCAAACACACATGCAAACCCATTTGCCACCACTGCTAACCGTGCACCCGCACTGTATAGAGGAGCATGTGTGGTAAGCGAAAGCATTTTCTCTTGCCCAGGAACAAACACTTACTCAGATTAGGACAGCCCACAGAGAGCACTTGCATGTTCCGTCCTATCCACTACCTTACGTCCAGACGAGGAATCACTGGTGGCGGCAGAGATAGGAAACACGCAGTTCATCTTCATGGTGGACTCGGGGGCAGAGGAATCATGTCTATTTGAGGGCAATTTCCAGTTATCTGGAAAAGATCTCGAGATGCAAGGATTCTCTGGGGCTGTAGTAACGGTTCCTTACACAAAAGAATTAGATGTTAAAATTGGAGGGAGAACTGTACGAACACCCCTACTGTATCATGAGAATTCACCTGTATACTTACTAGAAGGAGATTTACTCAGCAAGCTTATATGACTAATGATTTTACCGACAAGGGAATAATATACTCCACTCCGGGTATATGCCCCATCCAGGCAATGCTTCTCATACAAACCCTAGCAAACGAAACTGCCATCCGAGGGATACCTATAAATGCAGACATGTTTATCTATGGCATACAAGTGCTGGTGAGGGTGTTGCCAGGTGCTGTTTTGTCTATCGATTTACAAAGGGTACAGGTTTCAGCAAAACGTATTGTGGTGATTGGCCTGGACATGTATGGCTGCAAGTGGAAGTCAGTATTGTGTATTGACCCGAACATACCACTGCGCAAACTAACTGATGAAGAGCTGTTCACTCACAATGACACTGATGGTGTAATAATAATGGAGATTTGCATGCCTTGCGACATAATGATACAAAACAGACAAGTACTTAACCCCTTTATGGCCGTTGTTAGTGCACCACCAGATTTCTGTGATATGGATCTGCAGCAAGTGCCCCCAAATTTGTGGACCACAAAATCCTAATGATGTAGGATTGCTGAGGGAAGTGACCCCAGTAAAAATAAAAATGAAACCAGGGGCGGTGTTGCCCCAGGTTAGACAGTACCCCCTATCTAGAGAAGCAGAAGAGGGAATAAAAGAGACAAAACACACACTTCTACAGCAGGGCTTTATCGTCCCCTCAAGCTCCCAATGCAATACTGTTATTTATCCGATCAAGAAAGCAAAAGGGGGTTGTGAAGGATGGTGCAGGACCTTATACCACTTAATGATATTGTCCAAAAGGAGTTCCTGCTAGTCCCAAATCCAGCATCCATTTTGTGTAGTATTCCAAAACGCCTTTTTCTCACCACTTGATTCAGAGTCCCAATATCAGACAGCTTTCACTCTGGAGGGAAAGAGATATGAACATTGCCGGCTACCCCAGGTGTATTGTGAAAGCCCAAGCATTTTCAACAGACTACTGCATGAAGATCTCAGCAATATTGATGTACAAAGCACAGTGATTCAGTACGTTGACCATGTTCTAGTGTGTAGCGACTAAGAAGAGATCTGTGGGAAAGACTCCATTACTTTGCTCACTCTATTAGCTAAAAAGGAGTACAAAGTAGATCAAAATAAACTGCAATATTGCCTAGCAAAGGTACTGTATCTGGGCCAGCTGATCTCAAAAGACGGTAAAAGGATAATACCAAACCGCGCCGCAGCAGTGCGAGCAGCAGTAAGACCTCACACAGTAAAAGACATGCAAAGGTTTCTGGGGATATGTGACTATTGTAGAGCATGGATTCTATATTATGCCATCTACATGCGACCCCTAATGCAGGGATTAAAGGAAGCACAGAAAGAAAACACATCAATAACATGGACACCAGAAATGCAAACTACATTCATGGCATTAAAAGAACTGATCTGTACAGCCCCTGTCCTTGCCACACCTAATTATGATCGAGAATTATATCTGTTCCAGCACACAAATCGAACAGTGATGACTGCAGTGTTGACACACAAGACATCCCTGTGACACAAACCATTAGCATACTACAGTGGGACACTTGACCCACTAATGCAAGGACACTTTGCTTGCGAACAAGCCCTTGCTGCTGCTTCCTTCGCCATTGAAAAGAACATCCAACTATCTCTCCAAAGACTCTTCTGACCTCTTGGCCCAGATCCCTTATGAGTGCAAGCTCTTCAGTTCTGCAGAGACACTTTTCCCATCCCTGATTCCTAGCATCCAAGCAGGAGCAAATGCCAAAGGGCTCGAAATCATCAGATGGGAGATAATTCAACTAGCCAATGACACAGAGGAAGGATTCAACGTCATCAAGGTGGAACTAAGAGCACTCTGACTAATGACAATGCAGAACAGGTACATCCGAGACCTGCTCACCGCTATGGAAGGAGGTGTTTGCTGAAAAATCAGCAGTGCATGTTCCACTTTAGTACCTTCTTCAGACGCTGAAAATGGGATATTATCACATGTGATCTCAGCGTTGCATAACCTAGGGGTGAGAATGAGGAAAGAAGGTGGGGTCCAGCTCAGTGACTGCTTCAGTGCAACATTCGACTTTGTACCATCATGGCTCGGGACTACAATGAAGATGTTGATCCCTATTATCATCTTTCTTCTACTGATCTTCTGTGTGTGTCAGCTAGGGGTCCGATGCTGCGCAAAAGAAATACCCGATATTGCAATGATGATGGTGACTGTGGGAGACCAAAATAGAAATGGGAAGATGCCTCATGATACTAGGGAAGCCCATGTACAAACTGGTGAGAATGACAAACCCAAATATCAGATGGTGGACACTTATATCACTGGGGACATAGTAGATAATTTGTGGCACACAACTATCCAACAACCCAAAGATCTGGAGGTGTGGGTTGACCTGTCCGGGGATCGAGGGTGCATTTACATGACCTGTACTCCTGAAGAATATGCACGGCGTGGGGAAAGTTTGAGAAGTGTATGCCGTGCCTGGATGCCAATAAAAGGTACCCTCGCCTGGGATGCAGTGGTACACAGGGTGGTGGAACGTAGACGTAGTGGGGGAGGGTATTTGTTACTTTAGGAGTAATGAAAGGGGGGAATGTTGGGAGAGACGTGGTCTTTTTCGCCCCTCTCACCATTCCAAGATAGAGGTGTTTCACCTGCGCCAAAGGGGGAAGATGTCCCCCCTTCCTCTCAGGCATATTCAGTGTTTAATCAAATACTAATTACTAATAAGAAATGGATGTATTCAAGTTCTATTGGGGCTCGAGGCTTCAATTGTTGTAGTGCACCAGATGTCATTTTTCTACCAGGCCTGAAAATGATCTCTAAGAGCCTGTCTCTCCTTCGCTTCCCAGCGCCTCACACCACTAGGCCGGCCCCCACCCCATGCACCCCTCCTGCAAGCTCTGCACAAACCCTGTTCTCAAGGAAGTTGAGTCATT
This sequence comes from Ambystoma mexicanum, assembly GCF_040938575.1. Taxonomy (NCBI): domain Eukaryota; kingdom Metazoa; phylum Chordata; class Amphibia; order Caudata; family Ambystomatidae; genus Ambystoma; species Ambystoma mexicanum. The sequence goes on along the minus strand of NC_090922.1, from coordinate 857,166,893 downwards.
CATTTTTGCAATCTAAGAACAGATGATCTCACTGCACTGTGTGAGAACAGAGCAGGCCCCCTCCCGCCTGAGCGCCTATCAATCTCCACTAAGCTATCCGTGCTCCCTCCGCCCCATCACGTTAGGTCGCATTCTGCAGGCCCAAGCCCCTCTGAAATTTGATGCAGATACACATCTGACCCGTACTAGTGACCAAACCACAACACCTGTCTCAATCCTCAATTCCAGAGCATCCATATTTTTTCCCACAGACTAACACATGTTTATCCGTATGATGAGGCATCCGGTAGATCAAAACTGTGGGGTTGGGCACCTGGATCTGGGACTACAGTTTTACGAGTACCAGGGTACAAGTGGCAGTATGCTCATCCATAACTTGTCAATGAACTCTGAGAGACACCCACATTTTCTAAGGCTTATATGAATGCCATTATTCTCATGTTCTCAAATCCTGTCATTGTAAGATAGTTAGTCAGGGAGTATATCGTTGTCGATGGCCTGACCTTCAATCCGCGGAGATGAGCCCAGCTGACCCACTTGCTGCGGGAGTGACACCCAAGCCACAGCCAATCCAGTTTGGTCACCTCCTATGGATGTATAATGTATAACTTTGTATTACCAATGATGGTACAGAGCTGTGTACGTATAGTGCTGCGTCATTAGTGACACAGTTTTTACTTACAATGTGCTGCCCATGTAATGTAATTGGATGTGGCAACCTCACTATAAATACGAATGTACTATTAGCCTGGAATCATATGGTGAAAAACTGATGCATATGTCTAAAAATGCTTTGATTTGAAATGGACTATCCTTGTTTAGAGGTAACAAAATATGAAACTGTGGCACACAAGTTGCCACTTTAGAATGTGAGACGTCGAATTGGCAGGGATCAACTCATTAGGTGCTAAACAATAGACCTTTCTTGTAGTACAGATGCAGGAGCTATAGCTGGTGGACTTTCACTTTAGTAAAATACGTATAAAACCAGGTACTACAGTAGGCAACACTATTTTGAACTGATTATGCCACTTTGAATAGAATCTCTCATTTTTTGAGCAGAACTACCAATACCAAACGCCATTTTTTAGCCACAGCATGGAGCACAAGGGGACCCAAGCAGATCAGTGATCTGCGCTACTCCCCATCTATTCATGCTGTACCACTAAGATACATTTCCCTATTAGGACTTTTTGTAACATTCATAGTCTCAAGTTAACAGGATCCATCAACATATTATACCTTCTTACTTTAATTAGATACGACATGTAACTTTACGTGACATTGGTCAGCCCTCAAATATACGGAGCAGTCCTCTCCTGAGGAACGTTAGAAATGTACACACGCATGCGCGAGGGTACAGTGTATCAGAACCATGCTTCGATGGGACACATAGAAACGTTGACGCAGCATTGGTTTCACACTACACACCCGCGCATGCCCAACAAGACCCTAGTTAGTCCCCACATGTACGCCTGCGCGGTAATGTAGCGGTCCAGTCTGCTCATGCGCTAATGTACACACTATGGGAACAGATCACCACTATGCGCATGCACTAGTAATAAGCGGTCCAGCCCGCTCGCGGGCATGCACACTGATTCCCTTAACAACACGTAAAACAGTAACTAGGAAACACGCTAGGGACCGGAGAGCCGTGATGGATGCTCCGTGGACCTTAGGACTTCCGAAGACACACGACACGCATGCCGTGAGCTAAGGTGAGAGATAGGTTCAAGACGAACTTAACGGGCAGAATTTTGGATTAGGAACCATTACTCTACATACATTTTGAGGAGATTTAGTCTGACTAGTAGCTTACATCCAGACTCCTCTGGGTTGCATGATCCAGTCAGACCTATAGCAATCAATAGGAACTTAATGGGCAGAATTTTGGACTATGAACCATTACACCACATAAGTTTTGTGGAGGTTTCAAGAGGCCAGAATTTAGTCTGACTAGCATGCTACAGCCAGACTACCTATCTGGGTTGTTTGATACAGCCAGACCTATAGCATGGGGGAGAGGGAATCTCTGGTTTTTACCTCCCCAAACTTAGCGGTTTACCCAGTAAACTTATAAACACACTCTAGTGATTAACACACTAAGCACACCGCTATTTTCTTTCTGTTGATTTCTTTAGAAACTTGTTTAGAAGAAAAATTCCATGAAGTACGAGCGTCCTTCTACAGAGCAGATTAGGTGCAGCTATACCTATCAACAAGAGGTTTTCCAAGAATCAGGAAGCAAGGTGCCAGTGGCATTAGAAGAAGGTGCGTTAAGAGAAATGTTTTATATTGTCTGAAATGTAACATTTCAAGTCAGAATCTTTTGCTGTTAAGTTTTCTATTTTTGAAAAAGTGTTGAAACACTTATAGTGAAATACTATCTATGTTTTTACCGTAGGAATTGAATCCAAGAACATATGTATTATTGGAAGAACTAGTATCATTAGCCCTGAAGATGGACTGTCAGAAAAGTCCGAAACGCGTTGGCAACATATTTACAAAACTTGATACTATTTTGGTTTGGTGACTTTAACCAGGAAAATTGTTTGATTTCATTCTTTGTTGTTACCCAAAAAGGATTTTGTGAATTCATGTATACAAAAAAAGAATCTTATGGTTTAGAGTGTATCTAGGAATAAGGTTTCGTACAAATTATACAATTTGATAGATTTTGAAAGAAAAATCTTATATATCTTTTGATTAAAACAACCCATGAGGGGTCTTTTTACTTTTCTTAAAGTTGTATTGTCTTACATCAAAGAATCAATATACACATCGTGAAACTTTGTGAAATGAATTGAAATAGGAAGCCATAACTGCTTGGCAATCTAACTGTTAAACAGCGATTATACACCTATCCACCTTATTTACCCAACCAACTTATAAAACCTAGAAAAAAGAAATCGATACTCTCAGCTAAATTTAGAACCCAAGCAGTGAGATGTTTCACTAGAGCTCACGAGCCTGCAACATTGATACTTTTTGGGATTATATTCCCTTGACCAAGTTCCGAGTGGCCCTGTGACATTCGCCCTGGTGCACCTGAAATCTGAACAACACTATAAATAAACAACATACGGATATTTCCGTCATCTGTAAATAATAGAAGCGTATAAGTAACTTATATTAGTGACTCCTCCTCCCTTCCGCACAATACCATTGAGTCATGCATGGACCCAGGGAACATTGAAAAACCTTGGGTCATAGTCATGCCGGCATCAAATATCTTCTGGGCATTCTGGGTGCACTGTTGTTTCTGACTTTAAAACACCTTCCCCCACACAAGGAGTAGCACTAATTGCACATGTCAGCAGTCCAGGACATTAATACTGTGCAGGAATTGTGCCGATTTGGAAAATCAACCTTTGATGGCATTTATGGTCTCTTGGGCTATGGATACAGTAATGTGTTCTGCTGCTGGCTATAGGAGAGCAGATACTACATGTGTGAGTTTGCACGAAATGATTGCCAAAGGTTTGATGGAGGGAACCCACTGCCAACAAACGGATAACAGCCATTTAATGAAGTGCTCCATTTCTCCTGGCCTAAAACAGTAGGCACAGATCCCCAAGGTACAGCAGCAGGACTTCACCAGTCTGCAAGGTGTCCTGTGTCTTGTGTGAGGTTTAGGTGGGCCTTTTGCATTCTGGCGGATTTACGGCACGCACTTCTGTTTGGGTTGACCTCACCTACCATCTGTGTTGTGGTGGGGTCAATTTCTTAAGTTTATTTGTGTTATTTATATTGCTACTGGGAGTCGGAATCAGGTGTTATTTGCTGCATACATTGGATCATTATCTTCTATTCTACACATCCGATATTCCACAGTCACCGCATGCATTAGGTGTCTCCACATTTCGTCCAGTATTTCCGGGTTCTGTGTAGTTGTCAGAATTTGGCTTAGCTGTAAAATATCTGCTGTGCTGGATGTTCTACCACTACCACCAAACCTGTAATCATGTCTAGCTAGGGAATAGAGGTAATATGATAGAACACTATCTCTACCAGACCAACACATGTTGGTGTGAATTTCTAAGCTGCCGCTGTGTGACAACATCATTGTTGTTTTCGATTTCCTCTAATGTTCAACTTGGGTTTTTGACTTCTAAACTTGATGAGGCTTGATCCCTGGAGCCTGCAGGGGGCACACATTCTGATTTCTGTCCTCTGGACCCAAGATCCATAGATTAGTTATTACATCATGCACCTTTTTCTTTTATCAATATGCATGTTACCATGCTCAGGTGGCTGTGAGGATCCCACTCTGGTTGGGGGGTAGTGCCATTCAGTTTCAGGGAGTGGACCATGAATGCGCTCCAGAGATGACCCGAAGTGTTATTTAAGAGGTGAAGACTTCCACACACATTATTCCTATGGATGATGTGTATGAGACAAAGATGTGACCATATATGGCCATAACATGCCTGCCTCGAATGTATAGGGGCAGCGCAGGGCAAGACAAGATTCAGCAAGTGGGATTCGGATGTATGAAGTGATAAAAAACTCTACAAGTGAACCAGTACTGACAGTTTTTCTACCAATCATTTACAGCTGTTTAGACTCTTTCAGACTTTTGAGATCCAGCCTCATCTGTTACTCTCTACACCCCCAGGCTGTGGTACCTAATGTCCATTAATTCTAGACTGCCCCCACCATCATGCACTTCAGAAAAGAAATTGAAACAAAAGTTTAAAATACTTGTGGCTGCATTTTAAAAACGTTACTTGCACCTCTAATGTGGAGGTGGAAAATGCTAGATTTTAATTCAGCCAATCCACCTTGTAGTACCTTCCAGTATTCTATTGGAATACCACTGGCACTAGGAATTGTGAGGGTTGTAGACACAGTGGTATTTGTCAGATAACACCATTACCTCCAAAGTTGCAATGATCCCAAATATATGGCTGACAGAAGATATGTATGGTAGTATTACAGAAGCTGTGGATCCTTGCAAGTACAGTTAGCACCAGGGCGACCTTTGCTCTAGTGCATAAGTCATGCTCTTTGAATGCCTTTTTGTACCAGGTCACAGGACTATGAATAAAACAAACATTGCTCTCGTGCACGGATTCATGTAACGAACATGTTCAATTTTTGAACCAGTTCAAACATTCTGCAATACTACCAAACATGTTTTTGCATTAGGGCAATCGTTGATTTAGCCGTAATTACGCCCCTAATGCATTCCTATAAATCCTATGGATGCACAACATTGCATTGCTTTTTAAAGCTGTGTTTGCATAAAATGCATAGAGATAAAAGCAACAGAGGAACCCTTGAAAGAAATTGCTGAACACAAAAAACAGACAGTGTTAAATCAACTCCAGGTATGCTCTGCATCCCAAAAGTAAAAGGTATGTGCACATGAAATCAACCTGTGCAATATTAAAACAGTTAAATGCAGTTGTCCTACAATAGGATGCAGACTTGGAAATATCGTCCGAGTGATTGCTTTTATTGGTCTAATGGAAAACGATATGCAAATTGGTACAATACACCTGTTTCTGCAACTACTGCATTGGACCATGTTGGCAAATATATTCTAATTACTGTAGTCCGATACAAGTTATCAAAATAGCCTGTGCATTTTCTCTGTTGGTGCGCTCGGTGCAAGTTGGATAACAGAATTCGTTCAAAGTTCGCTCTAAATGCCAACCCACTGTTTCCCTAATCCTAACGATCTTTACATGCGTTGGGCATATTGCATCTGACAGCACAGCATCATGGTCGTGCAGTGTTACATATGGTAACAGAAGGTTTGCCAAATAAGACATTCGTTATTTAACAGCTTGCTTTACACTTTCATACTAATTGATCCAGCTGGGGACATTCGAGAACACAATTACATGTTCTGCTTACAGTGTGAGAATGTATTGCTACAGTCTAGTTTAAGGGAACATAATAAGCAGACCATGGTGCATGTGCCTCAGATCTGCACTGTGGTATAACTTTCACAGCAATGTTCTAATGGTTAACCTGAATTATTTATTGTGCTAAATTATATCCGGAATTGGTTTGCATTTCCTTCACATTTTAAAATTTAAAAAAAGCCGAAGTTGATGATTTTCTACGAATATGCATTTGTTGCACCGGGTTTGTTTATGTTTAGGTGGTCTTCTTCCAATGCGAATTGAGTTAACAAACAAATATTCATTTCAAAGCTTGAAGCCATATTTCGTGGATTATCCAGTGGTGCGACTGTAAACTTGCAACTCTTAATATCGAAAGTTCGATATGTCTACTCTTTATCTAACAATTGAACTCAGAATAGGAGATTTGACCAGTGGACTTGTTCTGATTCAAAACCAAATTCTATCCTGTTCATAATTGACCATAGTTATCCAGGTCAGATGTTGTCACGATTTATTAGGCGGCCACTCTTAACTCTGGGAGTTCCTCCCCCTCCACCAAGCAATGTGGTGTGCACCCAAAGCACTTATACAGATTCAACTTTACTGAGGAGCTCCAACCTGTCTCACACAACCCCAGCAAATACCCTTGGTACCACCAATGAGCCAGGAACCAGGCTGGTGTGTAGTAAGAATATATATTTATTTAAGGTTTTGACAAAGGACAATAAAACAAACAAAACATCAGCCACCAACGCCGTGGCACAACACAATATCACAATTCCAAATGATTTCCACCAATTGACTGTCTTGTATTTCTAATGAACATACAGATACTACAACACACAGGTAAAATATAGAGACTTTACATCAAAACACACACAGAAGATTTCTTGCATATTCACAATTGGGGTTATCACCATGCTCTTCTCTCCCAGCAACTCTCACCCCCAGACATCAGTTATATATGACGCCTTAATTTGAAGGCAAAGTACAGGGAGTGGGAATACAGTAGCAAAAACGTTGTGGCTTTTTATTAAAAAGGCAGGGTTTGAAATACGCTTGTATATGAACACGCATATATATGAACGGGGCAATGACCCGGGAATCCAGAAGACCCTGTACATGGCCCACCACCAAACAAGGGGTATACAACTGAATGCTCACGGCCCTGGTAACAATGAGCAAAAACACACGGAAGTTGATATAGCGTGACACTTGAAAGTTTACTGTTATAGTGCATACCGATAACAAGCTAATAGACCTGGGCATATCTTGGGCGGAGGGAGGGGATAGGCAGGGTGGCCGGTTTAGCCACAGTTTGGATTAAGAAAGAATTGACATTTGTACTGGACAAAATCTATAAAGCCTGGAAAAACTAGACTGCTATAACATCACAATGTGATGCGTACCAAGGCTTGTGTGTATGTGTATGCATCTTGTTAATACGAAAAAGATTTTACACAAAAAAAAATAGACACAATGAAAAAAAACGTTGTGGGCTCTTTATTTGAAAGGCAGGTTTTGAAAAATAGACAAAATGAAAACAAATCGTTTTGGGCTCTTTATTTGAAAGGCAAAGTTTAGGAAAGGAACTCAATGAGAAAACAATCGTTTTGGGCATTTTATCTGCATAAAATGCAGGGCCTTGGGAAAATCATTTTGGGATGCAAATTAAGTAAATGGGAAATGTCGTTTTGCACACTCTACATTCACTTGAATGGCATCATTTTAGGGTTACTTATTTTGGGATTATGGACACCCCCATTCGGTACAGAAGACAGGGGTTTCAGAAATGTAGATGCACCCATGTACTTTAATGTCTATACTGGCCATGAACTTTGTGAGTTTCAAACTCTAGCAACACTCATCCCATGATTTTCTATATGGGAATTAATTCATTATTCAATGCACTAAGGATCTATACAGCTTCCACCCTCACCACAATTTAATGGAAAGGATTAAGGTAGGCAGTTCCCAACACAATTCAATGTCAATGGATATGGTGATTTTCTATAGTGGGATTAATTTGAGTTGGATTTAATAAAATGTGCCAAGGGTTTCCCCAGTTCCACCGCCCTACCCGCTATGCGAGATGGAGATTAAGGCTGGCAGATTCCCCCCACACTTTTGTTGGCATTTGGATTAATCTACTTACATGGGAGGCCTTGGTTATGGGGCATCCAGGGAAAGAGCAGGGCTGCTCTGAAGACAGCACAGATCTAGTCAAAGGCTTCTGTCAAGGGTAGTCTCCAGCACCCAGACTTCCTCTGGCTCCTCAAATGGCAGGCCCAGCCAGCTTCTAGATTTCCCTGTCTCCGTCGCCCATGCAATGTTTAAGGCCTTGGTAGCTCCCTGTCTCTCTGGTAGTTGTGCCTTGTAAGAGTCCAGAAGTATACTACCTCCAGCAATAGAGTGGGAAAGTCAAGGGAAAAATCAAAAGTCCAAAGAAAGGTCCCAAGAGTCAAAAGGTCAAAGAAAGATCCCTCTCAGATTTAAAACTGATCTCTTATAGGGCTGGTGACGCTCCATAATTATCATAATTCCCATGCTACGGATGGGCCAGCTCTCCCCCCCCCAATATGCCCACTGTCTGTTGATTGGACAAGGAGTTGAGAGGTGGTTTGAGGCTGAGGCAGGAGAAAGATTCATCATCCCAAAATCACAGGTGAGTTTAACGTTTAGTGTTCCTAAAAATGTAACAACATGACAGCTACCCTAATTTTTCAGATAACTGCAGGACCATTTATATATTTGAGTTCTATATCTAATGGCGAGTCGGGAAATACTAATCATATCTCAGTGTGCCCTTGCTAGGAGGAGCTACCGTTTATATCGATTTACTCCTGAGCCGAAATAGTGACAAATCTGCCCCTTCCTGATTCAAACATTACTTCCATAAACTATCATCACACCAAATGTCCATTCCATCAGAATTATGAGAAGGCCGGAATCATTATTGTCTTCATATCTCAAATTGTATACATCACACAGGATTCATATTTACATGATACCGGTGGGTTTCTTATCCACTTTAATATCTCATTTTAGTCAGGAAAAAGTAGTCCAATGTTAATCAAATGGTAAGACATCACATGTAGCCCTCAGTTTCCCAGAGACCCCTTAACGCTTACCTTATCTTTGCATGATTGTTGGGCTTCACTGATTCTATGGGTACTGCTATTGTCTTGCTGCGAGTGGTAGGAACCCTGTGGTAGTGGAGAGAAAAAGACAAGGAATAAATATCTATGGGCCAGAACCTTCTACCCCTTCCCGCTCTATAGTGTTTCTTCCCCTGTACTCAGATTAAACATTACTCTCACCTGTGGGTGATAATTAGTAGGCTCTCCGTCCTGCTTCTTAACAGGGGCACAAGTCGTTGGTGAGGCAGCTGCAGTTCTTGGTGCTGAGGAATTGGACTGCCTTAACTGCGGTGTGAGGCGCGGCCTGGTCTGGGTAATTATCTTGGTTCTTTGTTGGAGTTGTTGCAAAGTCTTGTTGTTCCGGGAATGTGAGCAGTGGAAAACTACTTGTTTCTGTAATGGTTAATTGGATGTCTTGTATCTTCTTTATTTTCAGGTGACGAAAACAAGACTTTTTTGAGAGAAACTAGTGTTAAGGAGCACCAGTGGAGCCTGAGGGAAACTGAGGTAAGTCTGAGCGCGTTACTGAAAATGGCACAGCTTTGTTCCCACAACACACGTGGAATCTCGTGTCTTCTTTGCCAAAGTGGCAACGCGCAACAAAAACTCTCAGAAGCTGGAATAGTTTATGGAATGCTGAGATATGTAAGGGCGCGTTGCTAGTTGCTTGAAGTTTAATGTCTGTACCTTGTTTTTTCAGGTTTTCACAGGATTCACAGCTCGCATCCGCGTTTTGACAAGGGGGCCGAGGATATGTCGCCGAACCCAGGCATGGAACTCTGGGAAGAATTCGATGGTCAGGAAGCAACTACCGCAGAATGCTATCCAGTAAATGTAGTTCTGTAGTCTGTGGATTTTCTAGTGAATTCAGAAGTCTTTAAACATATCTTCTGTTTCTCATTACAGGTCTGTGAACAGGAGCTTTGGTAAACATTGAGGCGCTGTCAGCGGAAACAACGCGAAGCACGTTCGAATGCATGGGTGGGGCTTAAATAGGCCATACACCCAACTACTGGAATTACTTGCAATTCAGCCAGCGGCTCATCTTGGGGGAACACCAACCCTCTGTATTTCTTTGAGTTCCACTAATGTGTGTGTGAAAAGTATGAGGAAGGCCTGGCACTCCAGGCTACACCCCATCTGGCACCTACATGGTTACTCGCGTCAGACCTGCTGTACTGTTGTGAATGTCTCAACCTAGGGGTCTTTGTGGTGATCATGACACCCCCACATATTCCTAAATTTCATTTCTCCATCAACACCTGACACAAACATCTGCTTATCTGTTTGAAACACAATGTTTGATCATCCATTCTTGAGGTCGAGTTAGCCCTGAAAAGGTCATTTCTGTTGGCCACTAATGCACAGTTAATGGGGAGACCTGACCTTAAAAGTTATTTCTGATGGCTGTGTTATCTAGATCTCCCACAATTTGGATCTAATTCTCTGTTATTTCTTTGTATTTCTAACTGAACCCGGCCTGCATTTCCTGGGGGGCCCAGCCCAGGTCTTGATTTCAAATTTTCAAAGGCACAGACCTTTCAGTTCAGTGGAAAACACCAGCTGCATCCATATTTCAGATAAATACAGCTTTAAATCGACAAGATGTGCTTACATGTAATATTTAATATTATATCTGGGCGTGTTGTTTATCATACAATCTTTCTTTACATCCGGTTTGGACAGATACAAGTACACTTTACGCATTTTCACACATAGACCACAGTTACATAGAAAATCCAACAAGTGGGCCTTTCCATTTGAATGTCAGTTTATTTGTGAAAAGTAAGTGTCTTGCTATGAAATATGCCACATGGAAAATTTGGAACAGCCTGTAAGCTTTTTTTGGAGGAAGATCTTGTGATTGCCCAAAACGTTCCGATAGCGGTTATCTGATATGAGCTGGGGCTGACATCCATGTGTGCCAGCATGCTCTGGAAATCATTATCTCTATATAGGAAATGTACATTGGATCTAAATTGTAACCCCAACTCTGGTTTTATAGAAGAGAACAAACTTCTACACCAATGGAGGGGAAAGTTGGCTTAGTGCTGATAGACGCTTTGGGTACTTCCCTGGAAAACATTTGATTGAATCCAGAGAAAGTCAAAAAACCTTTGAAAGAAGATTACTGGATTGAGACTCAAAGGGATAGAGGATCATACCTTTGCCAAATTCACATGAAAACTGTAATTAAGACGTATGACTCTATCCCTTAATACTTAAAAAACTCTCCATTTGACTGGTACGGATCACAGTTTATGAAATTTCGCTTTAACATCTTTCCATCAAGACACATTCGGAAACTATATGGACAAGTCCCATATTCCAGATGCAGATTCTCCAATTGACAGGAAAATATGGAAACATTGAAACGCATTGGGCCTCATTACGAGGTGGGGGGGTAAGGGATTACCAGCACCGGTGCCGGTAATCCCTTACCGCCCTACTACGAGTTCCCTTTGCGGGTCCTCCCTTAACGCCTGGGACCCGCAAAGGGACTCTGGAGCTAATAACGGTACCGCAATTTGTGGTACCGTTATTGGCGCCTTCCCCATTCCCATTGAGCCCTATGGGGGCTCAAATGGGAATGGGGAATGGCTCTGGTGAATGGGGAATTACCGGTCCCGCCAACCTTGGAATAGACCGGTAATTGCTCCATTAACCAGGGCGGAGTCGGAACGAGTTTGGAGGCAGCCATGGTGCTAATAGCGCCATGGCTACCTCCAACCTCGTAATGAGGCCCATTGTCTTGTTTTGCCCAGGATTAACAGAGACCCGTACGAGACACATGGTATATTGATTGAAGGAAGATGCATGGGAGATGCTGAAGCTATCTGGATTTGGATTTCAGCGGGTGATTCTTACCCATTGTTAATTGCAACCATCCAGTTATTAAAGGACATTTTGGGGGGAAATAAGGAAAGATAATCCCTGGGATGGGAGAATGGAAAAATAGAGATGGGTGAACGGTATGCTGAATTTTGTGAGATTAACTCATGGAATGTTCTATATGGGAAACGCTGGACTCGATGAGCCATTGGGTGTATTGTGTGGGAGTGAGGGGTCGTTTAGGCCCCCCTCACACATTCAGCACAATGTAGACCACTTTTGTTTATTTTATTTTTTTTGTTTTTGTTTTTGTTTATTTATTTGTTTGGTAATGCACACCAGGCCCTAGGGTAGACGGGCGCAACAGAAACAAGAAATCTTAAAACATAGTTACAGAGCAAAGGTAGCAATACATAGAGCAGTGATTGCGATAAGAACAAGGTACAAGGTACAAGATACATTAAATGCAAAGCGATGGTCTGAGTAAGTCAGGAAGCATTATCAAGAGTATCAGTATATGCACAGTATATGCACAGTTACTACGCTACAGTGTAGTTAGGTGGAAACAGAGGGCCGTGTGAGGGATGGAATGGTAGAAATGTAGTTCGTCGGTTAGGTGTCGTTAGTGTGCAGCCAATTGAGTATCTTATGTCTGAATTTAGGGTAGGGTTGTATTAGTCTGAGGTCAATTGGTAGTTTGTTCCAACATTGTGCAGCTTTAACAGGGAAACTGGTTCCACCTGCTGTCGAGCGTTTGAACCTAGGAGTCTCTAGCATAAATGAGTTGGCAGATCTCGTAGGGCGGGTAGCTGTTCTCCTAGTAATATCATCCATTAGGTCTGGAGGTGCTAAGTTATTCAGGCATTTGGAGGTGAAGAATGCTGTTTTGAGGAGAATTCTGTCCGTTATTTTCAGCCAGTTAAACTCTTTCCTGAATTTGGTAATATGCTCTCTGCAGGGGATAGGCAATGCTGCCCTCAGGGTGTTGTTCTGCAGTCTTTGAATTTTGTCTGTAATATATTTGTTGGCTCCTGAGTACAGGGCATTACAGTAATCTAATCTTGACATGATAAGAGCATTGGCTAGTGTGGTGCAACTTGCTCTCAAGAGGTATGGTCTGGAGGCTCTAATGAGTTTGCAAGTGTACGTTGTGGATGAGGCAAGGGAGTTGACTTGCTTTTTGAGAGTGAGAGAGGAGTCCAGGTAGATTCCTGAAGTTTTAACTACAGACATCACCTTGATAGGGTTGTTATCAATGTTGAAGGATGTGTAGTTTGGGCTGAGTTTTTGGATATTGGTTTCAAAGCCTAAGATTAGTAACTCCGTTTTTCTGTCATTCAGGCAGAGGCCATGGGATGCCATCCATGCCTGAATGAGGGTGTATATTTTGTTCACCAGGGCTGAGTCCGCCTCAAAGTTGCCCGAAAGGGGTATGAGGATCTGAGTGTCATCTGCATAATTAGTGTAGGTGACACCAAGTCTATCCAACTTGTCAAACAAAGGCTTGGTGAAGATATTATACATGGTAGGGGATATGCAGGAGCTTGTGGGACCCCACAGGTTATTTTGATAGGGTCGGCACAGGCTGAAGTAGAGAAGACTCTCATGGTCCGGTTAGCTAAGAAGGATTGGACCCAAGCTGTTGCATAATTGGTGAAGTTGGCGGCAGATTGTAGGTGATTGAATAACACTACATAGGCCACCAGGTCGAATGCTGCCGACAAGTCCAGTAGGAGAAGCAAAGCTATTTTTCCATTGTCCATTAATTCTTCAATTTGTGTCTTAAGGTCTAGCAACGCTGTTTCAGTGCCATGGAGAGGGAGGAAGCCCGATTGTCGTGAGCCCAGTAGATGGTTGTCTTACAGGTAGTCCTGGATTTGTATGTAGGCAGCATATCTAAAATTTTGAGAAGAAATGGCACAGTGGTGATGGATCTGTAATTAGTGGGGATGGTGGGGTCCAGAATTAGTTTTTTTAGTAATGGTAGAACCCAAGATTCTTTAAGGTTGGCTGGTACTGTATTAGTTTTAAATGATGTGTTTATCAACTTAGAGATAAAAGGGGCTAGGTCTCTAGCTGCATCCTTTATTATCTGTGCTGGGCACGTGTCGCCTTTACAGTTTGAGGGTTTGAGGGAAGGATTTATTTTTTCTGTTTCAGTTATGGAAATAGTCTTGAATCTAAAAGGTGTAGTTGTCCTAGTCACCGAAGGTCGACTGGTTTGTTGGTCAGTGAGAGGTAATGAGGCCTTTTTGTTTAGCAATTTTACATTGTAGGGACAAAATCTTATTCGATAGAGCATTTTATATGTTAGTACACCATGCTTTATACTTTGGGGCATTGTCTACCGGTTGGATTGCGAATTCTAGTTCACAGAGGATGGAGAACAATTCTTTAGTGTTAGATTTGGCTTTCTCAATCCTATCATTGACGGTGTTTTTTTTGGCTTTAGTTATTTCTTTTTTGTACATTTTTGCAAATTCCGTTAGGGTTTTTTTTGTTGATGTCAGAGGGGGAGTGGCGCCAAGTAGATTGGAGTTTCCTTTTTGAGATCTTAAAGATTTGAGTTGGGGGGTGAACCAGGCATTTAGGTGCGCTACTTGCCTAGCTTTGCGCAGTTTGACCGGAGCAATCGTGTCCAGTGCCTTCGTCATAGCATTGTTGAAGGTATTTACCAATGCGTCAGGGTAGTTATTTTCCATTCCAGATATGGCAGGGAGGAGGAGAGGGATACGTTTTTCAGCAGTAATATCCTTCTTACTTCTGGTGGGGAGAGGTGGTGCCATGTTATTAGGTTTAGGGCTAAGGGGGTCTAGTGTGGCAGAGAAGTTTATTAAGTGCTGATCTGTCCAAGATTGTGGGACAATATCGGTAATGCTGATATTGCAGTTTAGTTCAGTTACCCAGTTATGGGTCCTTCCTTTGATATGCATTGGTGAGAGGACTTTTTGCGTAAAACCATGGTCATTTAGTAAGGTTGCAATAGATTCAGCATGTTTGTTGTCAGTATCATTAAAGCCAAGATTGAAGTCTCCCAACAGTAGTGTTTGAGAGTGATCTTTGGTGTTGTCGGCTAGAAGGCTAGTTAGGTCATCTTCGAAGGTGCCTAGAGGCCCAGGGGGTCTATATATCAAGTGGATCGTTAGAGTACGGTTGTTAGAGAGGGGCAATTTGGCAGTGAGTACTTCACAAGATGTGAAGGGAGTTGAGGTGGTGAGTCTAATGGGGTAGGTTGTTTTGAAGATAATGGGTAGGCCACCACCTCTGGCATTAGGCCGGTCTATTCTAATGATTTGGTAGTTGTTGGGTACTGCTAACATGAGCGTTGGTCCTGCGGCCTCATGTAGCCAAGTCTCAGTTATGGCCAGTAAATCGACGTTGTCATTGTTTAAGATATCTGCAATTTCAGTAGCATGGGCTACCATTGATCTAGAGTTTATGAGGGACCCTGTTAGCATTAGAGTACTGTCAGGGTTGGCAGTTGGCAAAGTTTTGTGAGAAAGGGTATCTCGGGGGGGTGATTTTTGGGGTGAGTTTGGTCAGTAGTATTGGTAGTTTGCATTAATATGGGCGAGAGGTTCTTAGACCGGGTCATAGTTCGATTATTGGCGTTGTTAGGTAAGTTTCTATGGGGTTCATAGATAGGAGACAATCTAGACCTAAGTCTCAAATTTCTATCCTTTGGAGGGTTTGTTATGATGGCAGTGGCCATAATGGTAATAATAGCACAGGTAAGTAGTGCCGTTTGTGCTAGTTTAGTTAAGTAGGCTAAGGTCATTGTCAAACTATGCTAAGGTCATACTAACATCTAAGTGATTAAGTCAGTGTAGATGAAGGAGGGGGGATTACTGTACTGTAGCTAACAGTTGCTAGCTGTGGTTAGATTGCATTTAGACTAGTCAATGCAAAACACAGCCAGGCTAAATGTAATTGTGGGTGTAGGGCACAACTGGCGAGTCAATGTGGATCACAGATAGGCTAAATGCAGTTGTGGGCGGGTCAATGCAGATCACAGATAGGCTAAATGCAATTGTGGGCAAGTCAATGCAAATCAGCGATAGGCTAAATGCAGTTGTAGGCATAGGGCACAATTAGACTAGTCAATGCAAAACACAGCCAGGCTAAATGCAATTGTGGGTGTAGGGCACAACTGGCGAGTCAATGCAAATCACAGTTAGGCTAAATGCAATTGTAGGCGTAGGGCACAACTAGGCTAGTCGATGCAAATCACAGATAGGCTAAATGCAGTTGTAGGCGTAGGGCACACCAGGGTAGCATTAGAGATTACACAGTTTAGCTAAGATGCAATAGCGTACCTCTTTAATTTGAGAGAGCACAGTTGGGTAACGTGTAATGAGTAGCACCTAGATTCGAAATTATACATTTGGGTGAAATGCAGTGATGCAGCGATTGAGTATGGTAGGACACATTAGGTGGAATACATAGTATAATAATGCTGCTGAGCAGTGGGCACTAACTAGCGCAGTAAGTCAAGATAAACCAGGTGCTTAACCTAGTTTAGCAGTGAAACAATGACGCATCGCCAGGGTTCAGGTGGCGCAGTTAGGTTAGGGTGCCATGGGCAATAGTGGAGACAATATGGGAGCAGTAAACTCGGGTACAAAGGGCAGGAATTAGATTTGCCCAGAGTTGATTAGGTGATGGGATATACAGGGCTGGAGACATGGTCAGAGCAGTCAGGCGGCATAGACATAGACAGGACCATCAGTTGTTGTGAGAAAGTTCTTGTGAGAAGTGGTCACACATACGTGCAATGAGGCAATGTTAGGCTACTGTGGCAGTGCAGCGGCTGAGGAGGGATGGAAGTGTACCTTGTATGAAGAGGGCCAGGGGGTCTGGCAGACAGCAGTCACAGCACCAAACAGGCACAGAACAGTTGTTGGCCTTGCCTCCAGTGGGCCTTGGAGGGAGAGGGCCGGCTTTGCCTGCCGGCGGCCAATGGGGCAAGAGATAGGCCCGGTAGCCAATTAGCTGGCTCCTGGTGGCCTAGTTTTGGCATATGTGGCTGCTGCAATCAAAGGGCGGCCATCTTGCAGTGGCAAAGAGCCTTGTGTGCTTTAATGGCAGCAAGGGCTCTGTTGTAGATTTTCCGATGCAGGGCAATGTGGATGAAGCCTCCACATACAAAATATTAATTGTATGCTCACTATCAAGGGAGCACGGGCGAAATGCACAATAGCGGGGATGCCTCCATTGCCTGCTTCTTAAGCGGGGCCTGTTGTGTGGGGACACTTGGCGTCCATTTTGTGTGCCCTCGGCTCCATATTTGGACTAGGCCTCACTGCGATAATACGAAAAGGCTTCTCTCCTCTCTGCAGCGCTGCGCACTATGCACTCATATCCCCCACCTTTTCTCACTCTGCCTGAAAGCTTCACAGCTCCCTTTCTCACGGATACGACGGGGACAATTGAAACAAATATACTAATGCAACATCTTCACTCTTCCTCTGAGATCACTGTCCTGTGTGTGAATCGGCCCCAACCATGACTTGTAGCCCGTCCATCTCCACAAACCTGCCAGTGCCCTCTTACCCCCGCTATTGGAAAATTACTGCCACTATAACCCTGTGCCTCTTACGGTATTCCCTTGATGTACCAGCGGTGTGACCCCATTGTGAATCCCACCCCAGTTTGCCCCCTACTAAAAGTAGACCTCTGTCACAGTATATTGCACCTTAGAACTAACAAATGTCAGAATGCCCCATAGTTGCTTTGATGCGCTCAGACCCACCCCATGATCGATGTTATCACACCGACCAAGACCCCTAAGCCTGGTAACTCCATATAAGTCATAATGAATGATGCTCTGATTTTATGCATGCAATTTATAGGTTCAAAGAAGATTTACTTAAGCTTATACTGATGGTCATTGTTTATTATATGTCTAGTGGGAGTTTTTTATGCTAGCTTAGTTAGTGTCTTCCCTGCCTCACCGAGACCTGACCCTCACCCCTCCCAGACACTGGCAACCGAACGACGTGATGCTCACCCTCCCGCCAATGGAGCAACCAATCTGGATGAAGCAGCACCCGTAGCCGTATATGTGTCAATGTTATTCACCCAAACCCAAGCATTTGTAGTCCCATATAGTGTGATGTCAGTGATGACGCTTTTCCCCTTCATAAGTCAATATCTTTGTATTGTTTGCCAGAGCGCTCCAGAGGCAGCAGAATTCTCTGGATGCAATTCTTTATAAAGAAAACGTAACTTTTGCAACCTGTTCTCTTAGTCTCATTCCCCATTGGGGTGTTTCATATTCATTTGTATTTGCATGTGTAAGACGGGGAGTGAGCCTTCAGTATTCTCTTTGTTTTTTTCTTAATTTGACTAGGTTTGAAAATGGATTGAAAAATAAAGGTTTAAATATTTGAAGCATACATCTTAATTAAAAAAAACGAAATATTTCACTTGAATTCACTTTTTAAATGTAAGCCACAATTCAACCTTGGTATTTTTCATATGCCTATCATTTCAATGTATATTTTACCATGTGTACTTCTGCAGTTTTGAATCTGTCAAAAGGGTGCCTTTTCCCAGTTTACAGGAAGTCTGCATCTGCAGCACCACATGTTATTTCTTATTCATTGGGCATATCCATCAGTTTTAAGCTCTCGGGTAGATTCCCTTTCACTTGCACACCTGTCCATTTGAGTCGAGTTCACCAGGCCCATTTCTTTCCATTTCACTAGGCCTTATGTCGGAAATCACTGTTTTGTACTGGCTTTTATATTTCAATGGAACTCCACATTAGGCAGCTTCACTCTCACAATAGGTGCCTAGGATGGCCTCTCCATCTCTGTCACTCTGGAACTGTATTTGCACCTGACAACGTGATGGTGAATTAAGACATGGATTTGATAAATACACACGTAGCAACACAATGTTTAAGGTGTTGCTGTTAATAAGAGCACAAGACTTCCCTAAGGAGTGACACATGCTATCAGGCCCAGTGTCTTGGTAACTTAACACATATGTCCCCTACTCCCTTTGAAATCGCCAGTCCACCTTACAGGTGCATTAGACAATGCATTAGATAATGCTCCCAGAAGTCTTATTGTATTCCATGCAATGACATCTGTCCACTCATCATTTTCATAACAGGTGTAAAACAGGCACTATATGATAGTTCCGCATATTGAAGACTGAACACAAAAAAGGCAGATTTTTTTGACCGATTTTGTGCGCACCTAACTATGTGGAAATATGACACTATATTACTGCTGCAACCTCCTTCACCCCTGAATCAGATGTCCTGCCTGCCCACATCCCTCTAGTGCTGGTGATAATAGGGGAGTTTCATCCCCCGAATCCCTCTTTCCTCCACCGCCACCTCCCTTCCACGCACAATGCATTCCTCCAGTATCCCCACCACAGACACGCTAACAGTCACACAAACATGCACACACACACAAACACACACACGCATTTAGCCACTCCCTGCCCCCTCCCTTCCCCACCACAGACATTACTCAGACACAGACACACAGGCACAAAAACACACAAAAACATTTACCTTGCCCACCAGCAACTTTCCTCTTCCAGCCTCGCCGTGCCTGTCAAGCCCTACACACCCTTCTGTGTGTCGCTGGTGCTGACAATTCGATTTAGAAAGACCACTCAGAGTGCTCTATCTAAATCAGTCATTTTCTAAAACGATTTAAACAAAATCGTTTTATTCACTTAGTACCGGATAACATGCACTGCTCTTGAGAGTCACAGCACCTCTCCTAGTCTTTGATCTTGCATCTCTGCACCCACATAGTGGGTTGTATGTCACTTTGCTGAAATCCATCTTCAAGAGTGTCATGTGGGACATGCATGACTTGACCTTTCATCCTACAGTAATCAATAAACACAGTCAGCTGATCTTAACCTGCTTGGTCTTTACACTACTCATAATACTGTAAATCACCAGATTTTACTCTACAACATTGCCCTGGGTCATGGGCATCACACTCCTCACTAACCACATGTAAAAATACAGGATAGGATTTCCAGGACGACTAGAGTCATACTGCACATGACAGTTCTATCTACAGATACAGGTGTCTCTTCCCAGTCAACAGGGTTCATTGAAGAGGGGGCATCATGGTTGCACATGCTTGCTTTCTGACGTTTTGAGCTGAAAGTAGGTTAATATGCGTTTGGACACAGGCCATTGTCAGAATATTGGTAGACCTGAGGTTATAGCTCATGTATGGCAAATGTGCAGCTGTAGGAACTGGGGCTAGCCCCCACCAGTCCTTTTGTTGTATTCATTTCACTTTGTCAAATATTAAGCATTACAAATATTAGATGTTAGTGCAATTTAAATAGCTCGTTAAGTGTTCCTTCATATTGGGAGTTGTGGTTCTGCATTAATTATAAGGAAATCAGAGGTACTACAGTATTTGTTGCTGGACAAGCATTTCCAGAGCAGGTTGGGACGCGGTGTTTAGTGTCACTGCAAGTTGTAAGGTGATGGGGGTTGTTCTGTTGGCTGCCGCACAGTCCCACCAAGACGCCTGTGAATATATTTCTGTCTTTACCTGTGCTACCGGCTCAGGCACTGTGTGTGGGTCTTCTTTGAGGTTGTTTGTGATGAGAGCACCTGAGGCATCTATGTTCTGAAGGTAGCCCTGTGTCCTTGTGGTGCATTGGGAGTGTGATATATTAGATGGTTGAAGAGATGTAGCTTTCTGCTGTTTGATGGCTGTTGAGATGGATGCAGAAATGCTTTATGCTTGGCTTAGGTGGTACGCATATTCTGTGATGTCATTTAGAATGTGTGTGTGTTAGTGTGGTGAGTGGTCAGCAGAGATCTCATTTGGCATTTATGGCAGCCATCTCTTGTGGTCTTATAGATGTCCTGGTAGTGGTGCGCCCCCAGTTAGGAAATGGTAAGTGGAAGACCTGAGACAACCTAGAGAGGGCTGGTATTCCTGGCAATGGGCAGTATGCAATGGTGATGGACGGGCAAGGCAGTAGGGAGCAGAAAGCAGGCTGCAGTGGGTACAAGTTCAACAGCATAGAGGAACCACTCCAGGAAAACATCAGAGAAGGAACACTTATGAGGAAATGGCAGTGGTACACATGCGAGAATGCACTCTTGCTACCCCTGCCCACGCCACACCATGGGGGCCCTTTTAAGAGTATTTTACAGTACAGTGTAGGCAGCAGTTAATCCTTTGTCTGAGGGTCCCACTGTCGGGCAGTCCCCTGCTGCCATCACCTCACCCCACCACAGTATATCTTTCCAAGGCTCAGGATGCAACCCCGAGCAAACGAATAACCAGCTGCCATCTGAAATCTTAGTGTTACAGTCTAATCACTGCACACACTCTGTAATTCCCAAAGAAATAAAAAGACTGAAATTATCTGACTTCCTTATAGATTAATTCTAAATCATTCTAAACGGAACCCACTGGGTTCAACGCGTGTCTTGCAGCAGCGGCCAGTGCATTGCTCAAGCTCAACCTCTCTTTGTTAATCATCCATGAATGTCTGGCACGCAAGGAAGCATCCAATCATTACCAAGCAACTGAAAACCACACCCAATGGTCGCCTAGTGTCGGCCATTTCAACCGGAACTGTTCCCACACGCTAAATGCAGAGCTTGATCCTAGCTGTTTGTAATGTGAAAATAAACGGGGACATGTGAGCTTGGTCATGAAGTACAGACCCCCGGAGGAGCAGGTTTGTGGGGCCACTGACCCCAACACAAAAGCCACAACCCTCCAGCGTTGCCTCTTGCAGAGGATGGGGTGATGCATTTTGCTATGCTTACACGCGGTTAATGCTTATGTTAGGTCCTGGCAATGTGTACAAGGCTGCATAAGGAAAAGCCCTGGAGCAAGAACAGCTGGTGTTGTTTTTGCCTCACAGAGGTATAGGAGCCTGCGAAGCAGTTTGTTTATGCACACCCCAAGCACAGGATTTCTTAAAATACATATTATGGTGTGTACATGTGTCTTCCTAGCTGAACACCTGCCCTGCCGTGCATTCCATGCAGCTTTAGGAAATGAGGAAAAACGGCATAATTAAACTTTTGAATCTATATTTCTATACCGCACAAAGTGAAAACAAACAGCTCCCGTTTAAGGCATAATACGTGTTATGTGATCTGAGCGAGGTTTTACCCCTGTTTCGGAAGTTAGTGAAGTGCATTGATATAGAGCATTTTTTTTTAAACTTTTGGGTCGTGTTCAGAAAGGAAGCTTCTAGAACGTATAGCGTTTCCCTGCATGGCGATTTCCTTCTTTATGCAGGTGCATAACAAAAACAACTCAGCTAGAACTCTTCCTGCCAATGTTGGGGTACTGCGACCACCGTCTGTGGTGAGCGGCTGTGTGTGCCCTTAGGTGACCTGTGGCTGGTGTTCAAGGGTTGTGTTGAGGAGTCTTCCATACTGTGTCTCTGCCCTGAAACCCTGGTCAGATACGGCATATCACGCCCCTCTCCTTGCATAATTTTGAGAACATTACATCCTCTGTTTGAGTCGTTCAAATACAGGCATGTATGTTCTCCTAACACAAAGTGCGCTGTGTAGTTCTTTGGTGAGATAGTACTGCCACCTCCATGCATCTGCTGGGAGGGTTTGCTATTCAATCCCATCTTGCAGCGCACCACCACTGTTGACAAAACATACATCAGTGGCATTTTTAGACCTGGTGCTGGCATGCTTCTATGTGCTTAGGCATGACAATCTGAAAAACATGCTTACTTGTATACTCCCTGAACGTCATGAACTATAGGAAGTGCCAGTTAACCATAAATAATGTCAGATATGCAATAATCTTTCCTGCACCTTTCTCTGAATATAGTCTGACCCTCCTTGTGTTCATTTCCTCCTTGTCTCCTCCTCTTTCTTCTTTTATCTGTGTTCTCTTTTATTTTTCCCTCTTATTTGCCCCTTACATCTCTACTCTTGCTCAATCCTAGAACTTTCAGGTTAACAACACCTACACATTGTTTAATGTTCTTACCTTCTCTGCTACTAAGACGAATGGTCTTCACTTCTTCCACGTCCCTCTGCCTTTGCTCCACCTTATTTTAAAATCTGCTACTCGCCTTCTATTTTTCTCCATCCCAGTTCTCATTATTGACTTTATTTCCCTGTTCATCTTCGGTTTTGGTTTCTTTCAATGTACTTTCTTATTCCCTTTTTGCGCTCTCCCCTCACCGCACCGACGGCCCTCAAAGGAATGGTCTCCCCCTTCTCACTTTTTCTCAATCAGTCGCTGGTACACCTGCATCGCCCCTCATAGCCAAGTATTAGAATTGGCTTTTATACATGCCTTTAACTTTACTACCCAGCCTTCTCTAGGAAAGCCATCTTGTGGTAACAGACAGACAGACCCTGGAGAGTTAGAGTCAACTGCTCTTGTGTCATTAACTGTGACATACACGCCTGCTGGTGACACATGCAGCTGCTGAAAAAACGTGTTCTCTCAACTCCTTTAAGAGATCACGTTTTGGCAGAGGTAGATGACACTCGCCTTTAATGCATATCAACACAGCCTTCTATGTATTAGTGTGCGAGAAGGCTGGGCCCCCAATTGTAGTATGTTTGACACCGACTCCATACTGTTTCCTATTAAAACCCCATGAACATACCTAACTGCAGTGCCAATCAGACTCCTGAAGGGCCATGACCAATTTGTCCAGAGATGCAGTCAGCTATTGCAATGACTCCGCTAACCATGCAGCACACCTTAACCACGCACATCTTAATCTGGCAGTGGCAGGTTTTGATAAGGGATAGGACACTATATTACTGCTTTGACATTATATTTTTTCATGCAATGCCATTTTGACACCTATCTTATTGAAGCACATTGCTGTTGAAATGTATACCTATACAAATACACACCCATCTAAAGTGTCTCTTTGCACTGCTAATTTCGAATCAATAATGGGCTATGATTTACTGTAACCCAAGAACCGGCAGTGCCACAAGATTAAATCAGTAGCAGATTAATGCATTTCAAGTGGCAGATAGCAGCAAGTATTACTACAACAGCAGATTATATTATGACATTATATGCCAGCCTTTCCTAAAAGTGGCTAGGGGCGGCAGAGTAGGATACCACAGCTGACAACCTTGCTCCATGTCATGATGCCCACCTTTTCCAGTTCTGGCATCCCATTGAACAGCACTTTGCAACATGAAATTGTAGGCCTAAAAATGTTATTGGAAGAGTGAAACAACAAGAGAAAGTTTAAAAAGAGCTGTTGGCTAAAAATAAATCACTATCAGAGATAATCTTGAAGACATGTGGAAAGACTGAACCTTTGGTCCTTCTGATGGCAAAGCAATGACCTCACATATGTGACTGGCATTTCTTCAGCCCCGCCTAGCCTAAGGAAGAATAAACAGGGGCAAAGTCACTTACACATTTTGTGGGATACATTTACCAGCCCTAACAGAAATCCCCTTCACCACAAACGGCATTTCAACATTTAACCCAAAAACGGCTGTGTTGTGTTCTCCTTGTTTTGCTTCAAATCTAGCCCAAGAAAAATGACCTGCATTCAAAACGCCATTGCCATCTATTCCTCCTTTTCATTTTAAATACCACAAAGTTATGTTCCATTAAACACGTTAAGTTCCCTGCTGTGTATTTAATCTGATTGCCTGGAAGTAAGGTAATACCTTACAGAACTGCATTGTTGTCACTGAGAAAAGTACATGCAGAGCAAGAATTCTGTTTTCAGTCAACACGGCTATGATTTCCTTTTGAAATAGACAAGCACACTTAAATTACTGCAAAAGAAAGCAATAGCGGCCTCTCTCTCTTGTCTCATGTTGATTACAAAGGAACTCTTTGTAGCATTTCTTCGTATCCGTGAACGTACATTCTAATGAAAAAGTCCTCCAGAAGGTTAATCAACAAGAAACTGTGTGTGGCAGAAACCGCATTTGTAACTTGACATAAAAGAAAAATTAACCCACTTGTAAAACGGTGCTTTAGCAACTCAGGAAAATGCCGTTTGAAAGTGAAATACAATTACAACCTGTGCGCACACATACATGGGATGGAATATGAGGGGATGAGGATTTTGCTATCAATTGTGTATGATATTTATTTCCCGAAAGACTTGGTTTCTGTTGAAAGAAAGAAAGGAAGAAATAACTTTGAAACCAGCAGAACAGGTTTTGACCCAGGCATTTACTTGAAAGGTGCCGTGCCTCCCATGGGAAACAAATTACCTCCACAAGTGAACCAGCCCCCATGGGCATATGAAAGGCCCAAAGTGTGGAAGTTTGCAGCCTCGTCAGACTGGCCATCATCCCTACAGAAAGGAACTAAGGACCCAAGGGGAACTAGCATTTCACTAAGAGGTGTTATTGCCTTTTACACCCATCCCCAGACCAAACGGCATGGCTTCAAAGGGCGTCATGGAAAGCCTTTGCTCAGGCTGACCCAGGGAAAGACAA
Source organism: Ambystoma mexicanum (assembly GCF_040938575.1). Lineage (NCBI taxonomy): Eukaryota > Metazoa > Chordata > Amphibia > Caudata > Ambystomatidae > Ambystoma > Ambystoma mexicanum. Next base: position 857,141,622 of record NC_090922.1, on the reverse strand, counting down.
TTTGGTTCTGCAGGTTGCGGGACCACCCACACAGTGGCTAATCCAGCCCATTGAATTTAAAAGAACTATTGTACATTAAGACATTTATTTCAGAACCCAAATAAGTAATGATTTGATATTATGCCAATATTTATTGTGAACAAGCAAAATGAGACTCAGTGCATGTTGCTAGCACCTGGGAAACTGGAATGGCAGGAAAATTGCATTTCTGGTTGAAGTATAAATGATACAGACAAAAAACCTGGTGAAAATATGCCAAATACTAGTTGGCATATGTGTAGTTAATAACAGAATTTATAATATTATGTTTCTCCTAAAAATGGCAAAAGTCTGCCAAAGGTACATCACGCAGAGTTGGTGAACGGACAGTCCAATTGCCTGTGAAATATGGAATCTGCATATCTGTTTCTTAAGATGGTGACCAGTATAGATTTGAAGTTTTGCTCCATAACTTCTTTTTGTAATAAGTAACTGTGGACAATGAGTAACATAGAATTATGTCATTTCCCCCGAACCAATCACTTCGGGGGGAGGAGGGAACAACAGTAGCCTGGCCTGTCGTAGGATAGGAGTAACTCCATAGTACTTCCCCCCCAGATTGTAAAATTCTATGATGTCACTCTGGCTATATAAGCAGGAGACAGAGAAACACAAGGGATATTCAAAAACCAGATCCAGAGGCAGCTGATTCCATCCAGGCAGAACCACCCATCCAGGTTCAGGCATACCCAATATTCCAGGGGGAAAGGAGGAAAGGCAGCTGATCCCATCAAAGTGAACCCAGCTGTCCACAGTGACCAGATCTTGCACAGCTGATCCCATCTAGGAGAGCCCAGCTGTCCACAGTGACAGACCTTGCCCAGCTGATACCATCCAGGAGAGCCCAGCTGTCCACAGTGACCAGACCTTGCCCAGCTGATCCCATCCAGGGAAGCCCAGCTGTTCCAGTGACCCGATCTCTTGACCCCGCTGTCCCTGTGACCAGATCCTTGGCCCCACTGTCCAGAGACCTCGATGGCTGTCCCAATTCCTGAAATCAAGCTTATCTTGTATGTATCATATCACCCAGTACCCAAAAACTGCATATCCCACTCTTTTACCCTTGCACCCTATTCAAATCCTATTAAAATCCCACCTAAAATCCCAAATTGCCATTATCATCCATCCATTCACTTTTCCTTAGAAGAATATGTGTTAGTCCATATCTGTTAGCGTATTCCTTTTATAAATTATTACAATTATCTGGGTAAGTCCTTTGTACTATTTTGAAATAGATGAATTCCCCCATAAGGAGGTACGCAGTGCGAGCTGGTTAAAATTTGAAATTAACCTCCTGGCACACAGTGTCTTCTATAACAATATAGGGCCTCATTACGAGTTTGGAGGTAAGTCAGTGTCCTTACCGGCATGGAGCAAATAACGTGTCCATGTTGCAAAGAGCCCGCTATTAGAGGGCCATTACGACTTCGCAGGCACAAGCTTTGCGCCATGCAGGTAAGGACCTTACCGCCATGCCGTAAAAGACCCAAAAATCGGCCTTAGCGGCATCGAGAGAAGCGCAGATAGCAACACCGCCATCTATGCCTCCGGCATTAGCGGTGACCGCTATCAACGGAGACCGCAAATAGCGGTGACCGTAAATAATCGGAACCGGAAGTAGCGTCATCGCACAGGAACAGGAAAGAACACGGCGACCATCTTGAAAAATACAATCCATTGCCATCCTCTGCATCCAGGATCCACATCAAAACCACATCTGTCCCAATATAATACAGCAGCATACAAGGATTCCCAAGGCACTTAAAAAAAGAGCTGCGCGCCTGCGCAAGGAGCGCTTCTCGGAAGAAGAGCTCAACATGCTATCGGACACCTTGGCTGAAAATGGGGGTGTAGTTTTTTCTACTGATATGCGTCGACCAGCACTGTTGCACAAAAAAGAGGTCTGGGCGGAGGTAGCGCGGAAATTGAGTACTGTAGGAACCACCCCACACATGGTGAAAGATGTCGGGAGGCGCTGGGACGACCTGTGCCAACGTGTAAGGAACATCCTCGCAGCAAACCGTAACGAGGGAATGGCTACAGGTGGCGGAGGCGGCTCACTCATAAAGATGCATCGCTGGGAGGAGATCTGTGCAACCACCATCGGAATAGAGTCAATGGAGGGAGTGGGGCATATGGAGCAAGGAGCCCCGTCATCGGCTGATGCAGGTAGGAGTCACAAATAAACCACTGTATTGCAAACCATGAAGATGTCCCCCCAAACTCACAGTCAAATGATGCAAAGCAGGGTCTACCAGACACATGTGTGCAACCCTGCCTACAGGCAGTGCACAGCACCATCTTTTCCACATGTCAGTACTCCAACGGCAAATACCTGCCATTCCATAGAAATGCAGCTACCACAATGCATGTCTGATGCGCGTAGACCCATCACTAATGCTCTCCCTCTCTTGGTCCCCCACAGGCACACAATCAGACAGCGATGATGAGGACCCCAGGGAGAAGCCTGCGACACCAATCAAGAAGTCCAGGGGCATGGAGGGGACAAACAGGCCCTCAACATCAAGGGGAAGAGTGACAGCAGGACCACATCACACGGCCAAAACACCCTTGTGCTGTGTTGGTCCACAACCACAGCACCCACACCAACCACCACCACACAGGAGCCAGTGGCTGAAGGCACTGTATCCACTTCCAGCAGTATTGTTGGAGAGTCATCTGCCACGGCAGCCGTGTCTGATGATGAAGAACATACTCCGACACCCGGAACACCTACCGCTACAGGCACCCTGCAGTCACCCCACCTCTCCCCACCCAGCATACACAATACCAGCAGCCATGAGCTGTCTGCTGTGGAGTCATGGCCAGGGTGCTTCAGCCCCACAGGGTGCATACATGAAGCACCAACTATGTCGCATGCCCCTTCGACATCCGCCAGTGTCCGGGACAGGCAAGAGGGGAACACGGTACTACAACAGCGCCAGGGGGAGCTGACTGGGCTGGTGACCCAGCACATCATTGAAACTGGCCAGGCAAGGGAGGAATTCAGGGAATGTGCAGTGTCCCTTAAAGCTGCCATTGAGTCCACATCTAGAGACATATGCAGCGAATTGGCGGCAGTGAGGCAGGTCCTCACCCGCATGGTGGAAGCGTTGGAGGCCCTGCGTCCCCCACAGGTGGTTGAACAACCAGGCACCTCCTCAAATGCCAGCTCCAGACAGACCATCCCCCTGCGTAGGTCTGGCCGGAATGTGCACAGGTCAGACAGGGGTCCACCCGATGCTGGCAGTGGAAAAGGGGTGTAGGTGCAGCCTGCCATTCCGAACTCCTGAAGACTAATGGTGCATGCAAGTGCACACCATGTGTTGGGTAGTTGAGGGGGAGAGGGGAGAGGGAGTGTGGGGTAGTTGAGGGGGGAGGGGAGGGGGAGAGGGAGTGTGGGGTAGTTGAGGGGGAGAGGGGAGAGGGAGTGTGGGGTAGTTGAGGGGGGAGGGGGAGGAGGGAGAGGGTGTGTGGTGTGGAGGGCTTGTGCACATTCTATTTTCTGTATGTTCAATACACCTGTTGTGATATGAGAATTCACATGTCCGGACATTGCTTATTGAGTATGTGTGCTTTATTGGTGAACAGTGTACAGTGTCCATGTCCCTGACACACCCAGTGCCCTGAGTCCCACCTCCATGGCACACTCCACATCCATGTGTGTTAGAAACATTGGTCAATCAAAGTCTGGCGCATGGCATGTCCCTCCTGTGCATCGCTACCCCCCTGATGTGCAGCCCCATCTCCTAACTCCTCATCCCCCTCGTCAGGTGATTGTAGTTCAACGTCAGTGGGCAGAGGCACATTCCGTTTGATGCACATATTGTGTAGCATGACACATGCCATGATGATCTTGCCCACCTTCTCATGCCCGTACAGGAGTGCACCAACGAACTTGCTGAGGCAGCAAAACCGTGCCTTCAAAAGGCCAAATGTCTGCTCGATCACCACACGGGTACGTGCATGCGCACGATTGTAGTCCTCTTCGTGCCTGTTCTGCGGGTTCCGGACAGGGTGTAAGGAGCCACCTCTTCAAGGGATAGCCAGCATCATCTGCATGTGTGCAGCAATGGTAATGTGTAAGTGGTTACATCAAATGGGACCTGTATCAATGACACAATAGCATGCATTTATTTCCTGTTTGCATCCTCATATCCATGCATGAATAGAGTGTGTATCCATCTGATTGACTGTGCCATCGTTTAGTGGGCGCAGGGGTGTCCTATTCCTAATGAGTACTCATGCACTGTGGTTGCCCACGCCGATTGTTCCCATGTTCTAGGTGATGTGTAGTTTATTGTATGCTGTTATCCTGTCACCATTGATGCCAGACTCTACATGATCTCACTTTCCACGCCTGATGTTGCCATGCTGGTATGCCGGACCTCTGTGTTGATGTAGGAGTGGGATCATGTATTTTGACCTCATGTGACGCATTGTACGCACTTATGGACACCTATCCTTCTTGCCGATATAAATAGCTCATGTGCATTGGCCATACTGACAGCATGTCGCTGCATTGTGTTGCAGGGGCTACGGTCTGATTATGTGCAGTGTACATGTTGATGGCTGTGGAATGGTTGCAGCAGTGCCTCGTTTTCATAGTAGTGCAGCTTACATCTTGCATTTAGGTGTCAGGTCCAGTCTGGCCTGCTTTGGGCCATGAGCATGGTCCATCCTCACAGCTACTCTCAGCCAGGTGAAGTATGCATCTCCCCCCACCCTTCTCAGCCAGATGAAGTATGCATCGCTTCCCCCCCCTTCTCAGCCAGGTGAAGTATGCATCTCCCCCCCCTTCTCAGCAAGGTGAAGTATGCATCTCCCCCCCCTTCTCAGCCAGGTGAAGTATGCATCTCTCCCCCCCTTCTCAGCCAGGTAAAGTATGCACCCCCCCCCTCTTCTCAGCCAGGTGAAGTATGCATCTCCCCCCCCTCTCAGCCAGGTGAAGTATGCATCTCTCCCCCCCTCTTCTCAGCCAGATGAAGTATACATCTCTCCTCCCAATCATCTCCCTACATCACAATGCCATGAGCATGACAAGCAACTCACTGAGTAGCCAGGATCGTTGCCCTGCATGTCGCTCCATGTAGCGTGGTATCGTGGAGTTCCGCATGACCATTGAATCATGGGTTGATCCGGGAAATCCGGCACAACAATGTGTGATGATCTTGTTCGAGTCACATACCATTTGCACATTGATGGAGTGATACAAATTACGGTTGCGGTACACTACCTCCATGGCATGTGGGACCACCAATTCCACATGGGTGCAGTCGATGGCACTGATGCAACCTGGAAAGCCTGCCAGTGAATGGAAGCCAACTTTGGTGTTGGAAATCTCTTGGGCAGTCTGTGGTAGGAATATGTGGTCGCCTGTGTGCTTCAGGAGGGCATCGAGCACTTGGTTCAGCGTACGTGAGAATAATCGTTGTGATATGCCATGCATCTGCCCTACTGTGTGTTGGTAGGTGCCTGTGGCCGGGAAGTGGAGCACAGGCACCACCTTCAGTAGACGGGGGATAGCGGTACGGATGTCTATGAGGCTGGCCATGTCGTTAAGCATCATGTCCACAATGGTGGTGATGGTGTCCCGGTCCAGATGGTACATGGTGCGGATCTTCTCAGGGGTTAGGCTGAATGGACTGGCTCTGATTCGAGGGATTGGGGGCTGCCTGTGTGGTACAACTGCCTGCACTGGTGGTGCATGCTGTGCCTGCCTCACCCTCCTTCTCCTCCTGCGTCTCCTCTGTGCTGCCTGTTGTTGTTGTAGTTGTTGCTGGAGTTCCTCTGCAATCATGTCCTCCAGCCCCAATATAGCTACTAGTATTGGTATCATTTTGGTGTGTGACTGGGTGTGGGAAGGGGTGGGGTGTGCTCCTTTTGTACTGGCCCAGTCTACATTGCCTCCACCTGTGCTGATTGTGTGCACCTGTGGCAGTTTGGAACACTGCACATGGCCGTTTACGGGTGATTCACTATGGCGGTATTTACTCCATGCCGGTAAGGTACTTTGCGGCCTTCAGTAGGCCGTTATTTGCATGTCTGCCTGACTTGTGTTCAGCTCCTGTTTACGCCATGCCACTATTGCTGGCATGTAGGGTCGCTTGCCCGCCCCAATGCCGCTATTAGAGGTCCGGTTATTTCTGGTGTTGCTAATAGCGGGTTGGCGGGTCGTAATGGTGCGGAGCAGCAAGCGATGCCGGTAATCCTTTACCGGCATCGTTTTTCCCTTTTCTTCTACCTCATAATGAGGCCCACACTCATTAAAATATAGCCTCATTAGAACCAGTCATTATGCAACAAAAAACAAATTTGCCCAAGTATTTTGCTTTTCACTAAATTCCGATTTGCCTTTTTCTCATACAAAAAAACACAAACATCATCCTATTAAGAATATTCCCTTTCCTTCAGAATCCTGTATAATATGTGTCTTTATTTCTCATTCAAAAACCGATTTCCGATCTGACAACTAAGCCCCTTTTCTTAGCTGCTTGTCATTTTAAAGCCTGTGTAAAATAAGGGTTGCTATTCTGCCGTGTGTGTTTTTCTTCGGCTTTGTTTTCCTCTCAAAATCAATGTTCTTACCTGTGTCACGTTGCTTTCGTGCCCTGTTCAGTAGTCTGTAAGCTTCTGTGTCTCTTAAGTGCAGCCACATGAATTTCTGTCATAGAATATCCTACCATAATTGTAAACTGAGATACAAGTAAAATCAGAATATGCCATTTTGCTCCTTTTGAAGGTTTTCATTTTCGTTTAGTTTCTAGCCTCCTACCTGGGGGTGCTGCGATGAATTTTAAATCTGTTTTTCGTTGTTCTTTCCGACTCGTTGCCATTGCTTTCCATCCACAAAAAATGTAGTCAGCAGGTGTTTGGGGGAAGTGTTGCAGGGGGAGTGCTTAACCTGTATGCTATCTGTTATTTTGAAGAAAAGTAATTTTGTTTCTGCTTCTATTAAAGGTTTATGTATCTTATGTTATAGGTGTGAAGTAACTGTATTATGGGATTTTTGCATGTATACTGCCACACAGTGGTGGCTGCTACCCTAATTTTGATTTGCTTGTTTTTCTTTGAATTCTAAATTTTTTAAAATCTTTCATTGTTCCACACCAGCCTGGTTCATAGTCCATTGCGACACGGGGTATTTGTTAAGGTGGGTGTGAGCCCGGTTGGGTGCCTTCTCAAAGTAGAATCAAGGGAGCAATAGAGGTCAAAAGCATTTTTATTGTCCGCCGCATTTATTGTCAGTGGAAAGAGTCCCTGGATGGAGTGTGCTGTGTTCTAAAATCGTTACAATTTCAATGGTTCCCTTTTTGTTGGTAAGACAAC